>NC_143585.1:19471580-19791322 GCF_048544385.1 Mastigoproctus giganteus
AGATACAAGTTGATATGCAACCAAGTTACAAAGGAAGTTAGGCAGGCGAAGGCAGATTACGAGAAATCTTTGGCAAGGGATGCAAAGAAAAACAGCAAAGAGTTCTTTACTTATGTAAACTCCAGAAGGAAGGGGATGAATCAGATTGGTCCACAGGATGTTGATGGTTCAACTGTTGATGATCCTGCTCAGGTAGCTAACAAACTAAATGAATATTTTGCATCGACATTCACACATGAGAAGTTATTCAGCAAAGAGAATGCCAGAGGTGTATTCAACTCTAGCAGTAAGCTACAGAATCTTGAAATAACTGGGAGTAAAGTGGAGGAGAAACTGTTGAAGATAAACACAAGAAAGGTACCCGGGGTGGATGGTATCTATCCAGTTATATTAAAGGAGGCAGCAAAGGAAGTAAGCAAACCCTTAGCTATAATTATGAGAGCTTCCTTGGACTCAGGGGAGGTACCCATAGACTGGAAATGTGCAAATGTGACCCCAATTCACAAAGGAGGATCAAAGGCTGACACAAGTAATTATAGACCTGTGAGCTTAACTTCTGTTCCAGGAAAATTAATGGAGGCCCTTGTTAAAGAAGCACTGCAGGATCATTTAGACAAGACTTCAGTTATAGCTCAGACACAGCATGGTTTTGTTAAGGGGAAGTCTTGCCTTACCAACTTGATTGGATACTATGATGCAGTCACAAAAGAACTGGATGCAGGGAATAACTTTGATATTATATACTTGGATCTTAGAAAGGCTTTTGATTCTGTTGCACATGGAAGACTTCTATACAAATTGGAGCAGTGTGACATTGGAGGCAAATTGCTGCTATGGATAAAGGGGTGGTTGAGCGGGAGAAGACAGAGAGTGGTAATCAATGGACACTGCCCATCGTGGACTAATGTTATTAGTGGAGTCCCTCAGGCTCAGTGTTGGGTCCATTATTGTTTTCTGTATTTATAAATGATATTGATGATGGTATATGGGGCTTAACGTCCAAGTTTGCAGACGATACAAAGGTTGGCAGGGTTGTCAAGGACACCACTGACACTATGCTGCTGCAACAGGATCTGGAAAGGTTGAGCAGATGGGCTGAGAGGTGGCAAATGAAGTTTAACATTGACAAATGTAAAGTACTACACATGGGAAACAGCAACCCCAGAGCAACGTATCAACTCTGTGGTACTACACTAACAGACAGTGGTAGAGAATGAAAGGGACTTGGGGGTGGTTGTGCAGGCAGATATGAAGTTCTCTGAGCAGTGCAGACGGGCTGCAAGAGTAGCTCATGGAGTATTGTCAATGATATACAGGAATTTTTCCAGCAGGGATAAGGAGGTGATTATTCCATTGTATAAGGCAATGGTCAGGCCACACCTAGAGTACTGTATACAGGTCTGGAGGCCTCATTTCAAGAAGGATGTAGAGCTGCTGGAACGAGTACAGAGAAGGGCAACAAGATTAGTGAATGGAACAAAGGGGTGCTCTTACGAAGAAAGGCTTAAATTTTGCAAATTACAGTGTCTGGAGACTAGGCACCAGCGAGGTGATCTGATAGAGGTGTATAAAGCCTTGAATGGTTTAAGCATGCTCAATGCTGATGGGACTCTTCCTCTAGCTCAGAAAAATCACCTGAGAGGGCATAAATTCAAATTGAGGAAAGACAGATGTAGGATAGATGTGCGGAAATTTGCGTTTAGCCAGCGGGTGGTTGGTTGGTGGAACAGACTCCCATCCCTTGTGGTGGAGGTTGATAGCCTAAATAAGTTTAAGGCTCAGCTGGACAGGTATTTTGAACGAACAGAGGGGTGAAGTGGAAGTGGGTTTTTTTTTTTTTTTTTTTTTTTTGGCTGATGCTGCATAAGCTTGCTTTCTTGCATCAAATGCCTCTACTAATGCTAATGCTAATGCTAATGCTAAACTGCTGTACGTGGACTAATGTTATAAGTGGTGTCCCTCAGGGTTCGGTGTCGGGGCCACTATTATTTTCTATATTTATCAATGATATTGATGACGGTATATCAAACTTAATATTGAAGTTTGCAGAGGATACAAAGGCTGACAGAGTTGTTAATAACAGTATGCTTTTTCAACAGGATCTGGAAAAGTGGGGCAGATGGCCTGAGAAGTGGCAAATGAAGGTTAACATTGGCAATTGCAAAGTACTGCATATGGGTAGAAGTAACCCCAGAGAAATATATCAACTGTGTGGTATTAGCCTCAGGGTAGTGGAGAATGAAAGAGACCTGACAGTAATTATACCGTCAGATATTAAGTTCTCTGAGCAGTAAACACAGGCTGCCCGAGTAGGTCATGGGATCTTGTCAATGACAATCAGGAATTCTGCTAGCAAGGAAAAGGAGATGAATATCGTATTGTAAAGGGCATTGGTCAGGAAACACCTTTCAGTACGGCGTACAGGTCTGAAGGACTCATTTTAGGAAGGATGTAGAGCTGCTGGAACGAGTACAGAAAAGGGCTACAAGACTGGTAAATGAACAAAGGGATGCTTTTAAGAAGAAAGGATTAAGTCCTGCAAATTGCAGCTTCTGGAGAGCAGGCATCTGCGAGGTTATCTGATTGAGGTGTAAGGCCTTGAATGGGCTGAGCAGGCTCAATATTTTGATGCGATTCTTCTTCTTGCACAAATTACAAAGCTGAGAGCGCATAGATTCAAACTGAGGAAAGACAGCTGTAGAATTGATGTGCCTTTAGCCAGCGGGTGGTTGATTGCTGGAACAAACTTCCATCTGTAGTTTTGTAAGCTGATAGCTTAAATAAATTCAAAGCAGAACTCCACAAATATTTGGAATGAATGGATCAGTGAAATTGGAAGGGGTTTTTTTTGTTGTTGCTGTATAAGCTTGCTTTCTTACATCATGTGCCTCTACTTTTGCTAATTCTAATGCTAATTATTTACACTGCTCGACGAAATTAATAGGAGAAAATGTTTTTCATGAATATTTTATTATGAACACTGTCACTATTAAAAAACAAAAATCGGGTTGCCACCACATCACGTCATTCCTGTTTTCTGTCTTGCTCGTTTGGAGAGCTACATCTACATCTCCGGTAGGGAAGACAGGTCATCCTCCTTTAGATGATTGTTTAAGATGGTAGGACGTTTGAAGACGGCGAGTAGCAGGCCGAGGTGACACGTTAACATAATGTGTCACGCAGTAGATGGGGGACACCCCTGGTGCCGTTTGACACAAAATACACTGAAATCCCAGAAACTAAATGGCCAGGCCAGAATAAACATTTGAAACTACTGCGTACCGGTCTACCTTCACGAGGCCAAGTGTGGGCAAGTTCGGCCTAAGTAAGGGTTCAGCCGATGAATAATCAGATGAACAACGATACTACACACTGCACATTTACAACATCCACCCACTTATAAGTCTCTGGCCTTAATAGTAAACTGGTACACCAAAAATGAAAGTAACGCGGAGATGGGGAGAACCCCTGGTGCCGCTAGACAATGAATTTCACTTATAGAAATAGTTTGTCTCGCTTGTAGCACAATGGTATCACCACCGACCTCCCTACTGCTTTCAGAGGAATATCAACTCCTCAAATGGGGTAATCATAAGGCGGATTTTATTTGCACTATTTCTAGAAACCAGTTGTTCCAAACCTTGGGGTTTCCTGACCTTAAGCGTTCTTATCAGTCATAAAGTTTTATCTTCCTTTGCTAAACTGTATAACCTGCACTGCTTCTCACCTTCTATATACAATACAATGGGCTGGTATATTCTCCCTCGAAGTACCCGGTAGAAACCCTCTATGGTATTACTGAATATTACGCTTAAAACCCCTCGATAGGGTATTTCAGGACCATCACTACCCTTTATTATAAAAGACAAAGTACAAAGATAACCACTATGAAGGAATCGTTATATTTCACCTAGTATTCTTTGTTTAATTGTATTCTTATTACTGAGCATCAATTAAGTATTCGTAAAATAATTGTTCTATGGATATATGTAGCCTGTTTTTGGCATTAAAAGCTAAAATTATACATTTTAAACTCGATCAAAGATTTTAATCAATCCATTCTGAGATTGATTGGAATAAGTGGGAATATGAAGAAAGAGATGTTGCAGTAATTAAATGAAAACTCACGGGTTTTAATTTCAGGAAGGACCATGAAACTATTAATCGGGCGGACTGCAGAATGAGGGTGAAAACAGTGGAATTATGGAATAGCATCAAAAGCAAAAATCACAGAAGTCATGAACGCATATATGCAATTAAGGAGTTATAGCAGGAGGAGGATCTGGAAATGGATGAATGCATAGCGGGCGGGTCAATTAGAGCAGTAAAAGATAGCATGGGAGAGTTACAGAGAGATTAATATTACTGAAGCATAACAAAAGCTACAAGGGGATTTGTAACAGCACCACAGATTAAGAATGCAATCCAGGGACAATATTAGATAAGCACATGAAAATTCGCCATTTTGGATGCAACGCCCGAAGTACGTGTATCACCACTTGAGGTCCACCGGTATTAACCATTGAAATGCGGAAAATACCTTGTGCATGAAGAAGAAATCCAAGGATGCCCAGCAATTGCTGCAAGAGAAGCAGTTGCTGGACATCCCCGGTGTCTAATTGAGGCAATAATCTTGGAAGATCGCAGTACTGGAGTTAATAAACTTGCTGCAGAACTCTAACTTAGTGCACGGTTGGGAGAACATCGTCCATCAACAGCTGCTTTTGAGAAAAGTGTCTGCTAGATGGGTACCAAGAATTTTGATCACTGTCATGTGCACAACGTGCACCTGAAATGTCGGTCTGCCAGTAAAAAGAAAATATTGGCGTATCCTGCTCAATATCCTGACCTTGAACCTTCCAATTTCTTCCTCTTTCTACATTGAAGTCCTCGCCTCATGGAAAACACTTTGCTACTGATAATGAGTTGATTTCGAAAAAGTGTAATGCATAGTATTTATTTCGCACTTCTATCACACAACTGCTTCTGGCTGAATAAAAATCTTTTTTTAAAGCACCCCTCACCTGTAAATGTCATAAATTTGATGGAGACTGGTTTGAAAGTAGTTCAATATCAGTGCAACTCGCAATGTAGAAACACGTTCTCTGCTGTGAAGCTGAAGAATAGATTGTCTATTAGGGAACTGTCCCGTGTGTTGTGTACGCACCAATAATCTTTCAAGAGGTGTTTTGAAATATTCATTAAAATACATATTTCTTTAATTTTTATTAAGAATAATCATTATAAAAGCAATATTCATTCGGAATATTTCGTTACTTATAGTTCCTGACATGGAAATTTCGCGAAATACACAACGTGCCAAATGGAAAAATAATTGAGAAATTAGGAAGTAAATAAAAGTTTACAAAATGTTAATTCTTTACCTTTTAAAGCAATTTATACACATAATAACTAGAAGAAAAGGCGCTTTCGCAATATTGAACAAAAGAAT
This sequence comes from Mastigoproctus giganteus, assembly GCF_048544385.1. NCBI lineage: Eukaryota > Metazoa > Arthropoda > Arachnida > Uropygi > Thelyphonidae > Mastigoproctus > Mastigoproctus giganteus. The sequence goes on from NC_143585.1 coordinate 19,477,033, forward strand.
CAACAAAAACGCTCTTACGTCATTTTTAATAAATTCCAGTTACCAATGTTACCCGTTTAATTCGGATTATCTTGATACGTTTGTCACAAAAAAATTAATTCAAACACTCCATTAACCAATATCAAGCTTAATTTTGATTACTAATTTTCCAAAACCCAAGAATGAAGAAAATTCATTCTATCTTCATATAATTCGTTTGATTTTGGGTTAAGTGGCGCAACCCGCTGGTATGAAGATAGATTGAAATTCTGTCTACTGTTTTTACGAAATTTCCACCATATACCATGTTAAATACTCTCTGGAAAAAAATTATTATTCTATATTTAATGAGATAATCCCCAGAGCTTTTTTTATTGGGTTTTAGGAGCATAGGCGACTAAGGCGACGTTGCTCCGTTTATACTGTCTGTAAATTCGTGTGTTCTGAGGTCGAGTTTCAATTTGTAGGAAGAAAAACCCAAATTTCTGGGAGAAAAAAGCATGTCTGAGACCGACTAACTCATCCACGATGTGATAATGGACCATGAGAGTTCCTCCCGTCATCGAGGGGATTCGAATTCGGGTCTTTTCCATCCGGTGTGGAGAGGCCAGCAATTCTACCAACCGTGCTACCCACGAGGGCCATTAATGATTAATACACTGGTGTGCAAAACTTAAGGAAGAACACTATTTCCAAAAGGTGCAACCACAAGAACAAAAACTAAAAAATTACTATTAATATAAAATATAAACTTTTATTTTATATTATTAATAATTTTTTAGTTTTTGTTAGTAATAGATTTACTAAAGTGATCATTTAATACGCGGACTGGTGCAAGATTTTGTTTACTGCAGAACTTTGCATAACTGACGCTGGAGGCGCTCTCCCTGATCCCTACTGCGCACACTCTGTGTGCACATGCCAGTACTTGCCCGTTACGAGCATATAAATAGATAATCGTTAACGTTATACTTATAATTGCCTATTTTATATGAAAATAATTACTGTGTAGTAATTATTTCATGACGTCTTCCTTGCAATGATTTTCTGCAGATAAACTCAATCAAATTATCGCATCTAAAAAGGTAAGGAGCCAAGGTTAGCGGCCAATATAGCTATAATAGACAAGAAAACAACAGGCAGCTCGAAGTCACTACAGGCCTTCTTTTCAACAGTTATTACGATGTGGAAATTGAGGTGAATGAATTTGAGCTGCCTCTTCTTTTGTTTATAATTATTATGTTATCTGGAAATTTATATAATACTTCATAATTATTTCAGAAATAAAAATAATGTTTACTTTTCTTTTCCGAGTGCAAGCAGGCATTTCATATTCTGTTTATTCTCTTACGCTATTTTATAAGTGATGCATCTCTAGATCCAGATATCGAAAATGGACCAATCTTTAATCAGTTGCAAAGAAATCAATCAAGGATTCTGATTCACAGAAAAAAACATGGTATAGAAGCACAGAAAGAATGACAAAATACATTTTCTTTCCCTGACCAGCAAGACAAGTGACAAGACGACCACCAAACCAGTCGTGTAGAAAAGCCTAAAAAAAAATCTTTTAAACATTTTAGAATTCCAGTTTTTATATCAATCATGGATGCCGGTATCTCATTGTTGAGACTATTTGTTATTTTGGTGGCCGCCTTGAGTTCTGGTGTGCAGTTTAGTTTCTGCAAAAGATATAGTTTTTCCACCGGGTCTCAGCTTTTTCTCCAGCAAACAGAAAATCGACCACAGAATAGAGGCAATTTACACACCATGTACACGAATCAACATGTCTTTAGCTGCCGATGCCCTTAAACCTAACAAGAACAGTCCATGGCAAGGCGGATTTGTGAATTTTACAGAGTGAACGGCTGTTTGGAAGAAAACAGACAACGTGTTCGATGGGATTTAGATCGATGTAGCGGACAGACCAATCCATACGAACAATTTCCTCACTTTCCAAATGCATATCAACAGCTGCAGTGCAATGTGGTGTGGCGTAATCGTCCATAAACACGAACTCGGGTCCAATGGCACCTCGAACAGACGCACGTGAGTAAGGATTACATCAGTACAGTAGCCTGCACCGGTTACAGTACAACCTTCCAGTATCTGCAGTTGTGTACGTCCATCTAAGATAACGCCTTCCCAGACGAAAACAGCTGGACTGTCATATGGATCCCTTTCAGTGATATTTGCGGGATAATACCGTGGCGTGCCAACCTCTCGCTAGATCAGCTGACAACCCCTTTCGCTACTTAGACTGAGTCTACTCTCATCAGTAAAGGTACCATACCTCATTGCGCTGCTGTCCAGTTCTTCTTTTCGAGGCACCACTTTTTAAAAGGTGTCTCATATGGGAAAATGTTGAAGGGACACAGCGTACGGGCGTCGTGCGTCACATAGCGTACGTCGGACAAACAGTGCACCTTTATAGAGTCTCCTGGCTACAGTAAACCGCGATATCCTGCGTCCTGTGCAGCTGGTTTGCAATGGATCCCGTTGTCTGATGTCGGCCTCTCTCGGCCTGTAGGAGCATGTAGTCGTCATCACTGGGCATTGTTATTCGTTGACGACCACCACTGGTCCTTCGAACAGCTGTACCTGTCGTTCTGAAGGCCGACCACGCACGTAAGACGATGCGTGGGCGAAACAGAACTCTGCAGCCACCCTCCTCGCACTTCGACCTTTCTGTAGCTTGCCAATTATTCCATACCTGGTAAAGTCATCCAGATGTTGTCTCCTGGCCATTATTTGTCTGTTGCACTCTGTGAAACCAATCGAACATCTGTAACAATCGTGCTCACCATTCGGTAATTTGCACATAACTGCTGAACTGCTCCTTTTATGTGTTTATGTCAGCCCTCTCACAGGTGATAACTGGGTACTAGCAATTCCGCAACCTTATCCTCCACAGACCAAAGGTAGTATTGCTCATAATATCTCAGGTGATGGCAACCAGATGAGCCTAAATCAAAAATAGCATTGTGATCCAGAATCAACTAACAATCAATCGGTATTCCCGTGCTCCACAAGCATAAATCCTTTCTATGCGCAGGTTGCAACCGGGCAGGTGACCAATGCAAAAGAAAACGCCTGCCCTCAGATTCCTCAAAATGAAGTAACTAAAACAACACAGATTCCTCAAACAAGACGGGCAAGCAGGACTGAACAGGGTAAATCCCCCAATACTGAGAGATCATCAGCTCATTGGAAAAGAAACAATAAGGATAGTGCCCCTTCAGCCCTGGCCCTGCATCCCACCTTAGCTTACAAAATTGCCGCTGCTCAAACGAGGAGTAAAATGTTTGTGTCACTACTAAATCCGTCCACGAAGGGGTCTGATATGAAGTCCCTATTTGCTCAGGAATACGGTATATTCCTGATAACAGAGATAATAGTGAAGTAAGAGTCTTAAAGACGAGACACCTAACTTATGCCTCTTTCACCATCTCGTGTGCCCCTGACAAACAACGTATTGTCCTAGACCTCGAGCGGTGGTCCCCAGGAACCCTGGTCAATCCCTACTTAGTTAGGAACTTTCAATCTCCTACTACCAGACACATGAGCAGCCCATCTGCATAGCAACCAGCAGAGATAACTAGCACAATCAGTGACTACATAACAGTGAAATTGTTAATGCAAAATTTCAGAAGCGTTGTTAACAAACTTAAGACATTACAGTCTCTCCTACGTCTAGATGAGTTCGATCTAATTTGCATTAGCGAAAAATGGCTCCTTGAGGGGAACCAACATGGAAATTATCGCCAAACCATGCAGTACGATGCTCTAGCAAACTCGAGAGGCTACAGGAGAGGTGGAGGTGCAGTCATATTCCATAAAGATGACTTGTTGATTGGGAAAATTAAGTACAGCCAAACGGATAACGATTGGTAAATTTAGCCAAGGAGATAAATAATAAAGTATGTGTAGTAAATCTACCCCCAGACCACACTAAAGACACGATGTTGGAACTCTACAAATGGTTTATCTCTAACCTTGATTCCGGAATCCCTACAGTTGTCACAAGAGACCTTAATATGCCCCTGTCAAGGCAGCAAGATGCTAGAAGTAACCTTGATTCTATCCTTCATAGGGTAGGGCTCGTACAAGTTGTAGATACCTCAAGTAGAGGTGATAATATCTTACATCTACTTTATCACAATTTGGACAGCATGCATATCATTGTCACTGTTCTTTAGGTTCCAGTCAGGCCACATCCCGATCTCGTGCAAATTTTCTCTGTTCCAATCGATAGATGCAACTTATCACTGCAACCTAAAATAATTCTAAAACTCCTGAGTTTAACTGGCAGAATCTATATATCCTCCCTCCGAAGGAAGATTTATCCTGCTTAGCTCAAGAACTCAGACAAGAAGTTCTGGCTGGAGCATCAAAAGAAATTCGGATAACATCAAGAACGTTCCCATGGTTCATTTCGGAAGTCAAACTCGCTTTTCATCGCAAGAAAAAGGTCTACCGACGAGGCAAAGGCGAATAATCAACAAGATCTCATCACATACAAAAGAAAAAAAAGCTTTATTTTTAAAACAAAAAAGAACGTCTCACAGGAAGCTGATTATCGACAGGATGCGACACTCAAAAAGAATTCGCGCGTTTACGCCAAATCAGTCTACAATGGAAGAGAAGACTTTCATGGAATGGAAAAAACTGACCTTCAAGAAGCCCAATTAGCGGCATAATCAGTCCGTCTTTCCAGTGGTAGGACCCACGAGCTACCCTGTATTCTTTAATTTTGCTATCTCGAGAGACCAACTGATCGACATCATAAAGAAGCTACCGCTGAAGTCAGTAGTAGTTCCAGACGAGTTTCCACTGTTCATTGTGCAAATATGCAGCGTGTACATTGTTGATATGCTGGAAAATTTTTAATCAAATCATCACTATCGCAGATCCCCCAGAAATCTGGAACACGTACTTTATGCACCCAATACCAAAATGTAAGCATTTGGAAGGACCGAAGGACTACAGGCCGATCGCCATCAGCAGTGGATTCCTGAAACTCTTCGAAAAGACCATTAAGCCAGCACTTTCAGACCATTGCTCCAACCACAGGCCTCCTGGTCACTAGAGGAGTACCAAAGGGATGGGAAGAGTACCACAGGGAGGGGTTCTCTTCCCCCTTACTGTTCGCTGCAGCCTTTGAACCCTTCCTTGCAACACAGCAGGACTCTGTCTTATGCGGACGACATAAAAATTCTATATAATATCATCTAATCCTAATCAACCAGCTACCATCAATAAACTGGCCAATCAAAATATAAAACAACTAGAAATGTATCTAGAATCAATCAGTCTAGAACTTAATCATACTTAATCATGCTAAATCAGCTCAAATGGCCTTTATAAACAAAAGGATAAGGAACCATACACAAATCTGAATCGCAGGGGAGCCTGTAGCAAAAGTCATCTTACTTAAGGACTTAGGCTTAACGTGGGATGAGAACCTCACATTTCAGCAGCATATAAGCGTCACCAAAACGAAGAACTAAGCAGCAAGAATTTGGTTTCTACTCCAACAGCTCACAGAAACACATGATCCTCAGCTAATCATCCGATATGTCCAACGCTGCCTTTATCTCATTTCATTGTATTCCTCCATCATCTGGTTCTCAGCGCCCAAAACCCACTTCATCAAATTTCTCGAGTTAGAGTACAGGATCCTTAAATGTCTTAACAGAATAACAGGGAGACATAATACAATCAATAGATCGGTTCTCTACTCGAATTTAGACGTGATGCCTTGGGAACATCAGACTGCTGCCCAAAATATTCTAACAATTACTAAACTCATAACCGGACGCATAGATGCCTCCAGAATGGACGACATTGTTAGGACTCCAAGGAAAACACGACGCTACCAGACGGACCCCCTCGACTTCCTGTTCAAAATGTAATTTATAGATGGAATTATTAGTGAATTGTAAATATATCAGTTGTATAATGTATGTACAGAATCATCAATGTGTAAATACTGTATATATTAAACATAAAATGTGTATATAATATTTCGGGACGAACTCTGTGTTCAGTATATGTAACCCACTGCACGTAGTATCTCGTACCCTGATATATACTTAGCACCCTCCTGGCACTTTGCCGTCCCGGGGTGGTTTCCTTATGGAAATAAACGGATAATAATAATAATAATAATAGTAAAAAAACAGGGCTAGACAATCTAGGTCGCCTAAGTGCTATGTTCCGCGGAAACACTGTCCAGCTGATCAACAGACTAAAGGTTGAGCTGAACAAAGTTCTGTAAATCAAAAGTATACAGTACAGAGAATCTACAGGAAACTTTCAAGTGAATGGAGCTCTAACATCTACCCTCACTGGAAAAGCTGTACCTAAATTTGTAAATTTGTATACTGTTAAATCGGCCACTGAAATTTGTAAATATTTCATATGTATGGCTGTTATTTATGTAAGTTGGCATCCACTGATTGTAAAAACTGATTTATATCTTTCATATTTAATATAAACTTGTTTGTTAATATAATTTAAATGATTAAATATATTATGGATCGCCCTCCTCGCTAAATGGCCGTGTCACGGGTACAGACCATATTTATTGGATCAATAAACTGATTTAATAAATAAATAAATAAAAGTTGGATACAAATTTCTGAGTTGGAATAAATCAAAATATATATATATATATATTTTTTAAATTCCTTATACCATATTATATTGAACTTATTGGTTTGTGCTTAAATTTTGTTTTTAAGTTTACTTCAGTCAAATAGTAGCCATCCGTTTTACATCTTTTATCAGAAAAAAAATATATATTTATGTACATATTTTAAAAATTATTAAAAAAAAAAAGATGGAACTGTTAGTCTCTTCCATTTTCTATCGTAAAAAATAATTCAACACTTCCTATTAAAATCATGTGCATATTAGCATTAGCAACAACAGAAGTGATATTGAGAATTATATACTCAAATTTCTGTTTGAGAATGGCATAAAAACAATACCTTTTTGAGTGTTTTCTGTAATCCTTAATGAATTTTGCTCTTATGTGCTTGATGAAGGCTAACAAATATTTTGCAAAATACTTTATATTGTATTTTTATTATTACTTTAATTCATTGTTTTTGGCTGGGGCAAAATTTAAATGTATTTTAAAAATAATTGAGGAAATTGGAGGTTAATAATAGTTTAAAAGATGTCGTTTATTCTCTACGTTTCAACACAATGTATCCATGCGATAAACACAAGAATATGAGTCTTCGCAATTAATAACAATTATCAAATACACTTTTATCATTCTTAATAAATCTCATTTACCGCTATTTTCCATTTACATTGAAATATACAGATCTCAAAGTATTCTTTAAAATTAATATAAAAACGACAATAAGCCAATATGAAGCTTAATTTTAATTAATATCCCTAAACAATTCTTGTAAAAAATTAAGAAATTTTGAAATTTCCTCCATCTTCATAGTCATCTATAATACACTGATGTGATGATAGATCAAAATTTGTATGCTGTTATTAAAAAAAAAATCACATTCTTTTAAAAAATATATAAAACATTAAATGCTCACCAAAAATAATTTATTAATGTTTATTGAATAAATATAATCTTTAGTGATAAACTAAAGTTTTAATACACCATTTCATGAGTTTTATAAATTAATAACAAATAACTTTAGATATCAGACTAGTGCATTCTGCTCAGAACCGTGATCACTCACGGCTCAGAACTGTGCTCACCCACAGCTCTGGGGCTCTGAGGAACAGAAGCAATGAAATTTATTCTTCTTTTGCGTTCTGCAGTTCGTGAAAGGAGGATAAAAGCACATGTTGCTAATTTTCTTGTTTCGGGGAAGCTGCCCGCAAGGGATTTGCTTCCTTTAAATAAAATAAATATGAGATCAGCACTAACCCAATATTGTGGGCCGGCTACCTACTTGCTCCAATACCCCAACGTTTCCCCAGGCACAGAATACACAGACTACGACTTACGCTCATTCGCACTTTGACCCAAAATAATAGTAATACCTTCTTTCCTGATAACGTGTGTGTCCTATGGTCGGTTTGTCTGTTGTGCTGGAAGAAAAACCCGAGTTTCCGGGAAGAAAAACCATGCCACACCTCGGCAGAGACCGACTAACTCTACCACCTAGTAAAAACAACATGAAACTTCTTTCTATAAGGAAAGCATCACTCAGTTGTGGGTTCCAAAAGAAACTTGACCGAAGCTGTTTTCACCGGATGTGAGATCGCAGATTCAATTGTCCACTGCTTCTCACGAGGCACCACCAAGTCAGTTAATGAATTCCTTACATTGGTTATGTGGGTGGATGACTCAACACCATAACGCATTGCATCAGACTTCGACCAATATGGCAAATAGTCTCAGCTATCGACATCTATAAATAGAGGAACTCTACAATCGGACTCATTGTTTATTACAATGAATCCCGGTTAATCCTCTGTTTTCAACAAAACTGGTCATTTGTTATAGGCGCATGCATTGTTTATTCTCTTTGTCAAAGAAAGCTAGCACATACCTCAAGAGTTCATTTTTGTTGCAGCATCAGAACTTATTTGCGAGATGTTCTGATGAGTGAAGAGCTTCAAATCAGCGGGTAGTTAATGCCAGGGAAGCGAGCTTAAATAACTTTAAGGGATGTGTCAGAGTACCTAACTGTACAAGAACACTAAGTCTTAATTGTTTGTACACTAATGTCAGAAGTGTCGTCAATAAAATAAGTGAATTCCAAATGCTGGTTAGGACAAATAAAACTGACATAATTGGACTTACAGAAACGTGTTGCCTCCAGTTCACGAGTGTCACTACAGTATGTATAATGTATAGAGGAAGGACAGGGCAGTTAGAACGGGTCTTGATTGTTATTATTAAAAGCAGCCTCAGCGAGTCGAAAGCTTTCCTGGATTCAGACATTTAGCATACCAATAGAGAATGTGTTTGGTATGAGATCGTTGGAAACAATTGTATAATGAGAGTGGGAAAAATCTACAGGCCACATGATTGTGAAGATTATGACGAGCCTCTCCATGAAAATGGATGAATAAATAAGCATCAAAATCTTATTGTGGTTGATTTCAATTCGTCACTAATTGATTGGTGCAAATGGGAGGGAAACTCCACATGGGGTCAAATAATTTATATCAACTAGACGGCTGCTATTTGTAACAGCATGTCAAGGAACGTACTACCTGGCCTCTGTTAAGTGGTTGGATATTTCACAGAGAGCGCATTCAATTGAATAATGATATACATTTAAAATAATAACCAGAAAAGCCTTGAATGCTTGTATACCATTAAAAGTACTCCACGAGCAAAATTCTCAGTTGGATGAATAATAGAGTTGCCAAAATATTTGAGCAGAAAAATAGAGGGAATGGAAATGTTGCAGAGTAGAGAAGACTATAGCAGCGACAAATTGAACTGAAATAATGCCATAAAAAAGATTCTGCTGGCAAAGAGGAGAGGGATAAGGAATTATATATATATATATATATATATATATATATCCATTACACTAGGGTCCAATCGGATCCTTATAAAATTGATGTGGGATAGTATCAGATACCCCAATGAAGTTGCAGATGAACGCAACAGTTACTTTTTCCTCGATATTTACAGAATAAAAACTCTTAACGTCAATAACAAATACTAGAAGTGAAGCTGAAAATAAAAAAGTAATTAACAATGTTGAAATTTCAAGTTTATTTAATGAAAAAACATTGACGCCTACAGGCCAGTAAGGCAGGCTCCAGGGGTTGATGGTATTCACTCGATAATCTTAGGAAAGTTGGCAAGTTAGGTTATTGAACCATTGAGGCTAATTGTTAGAGCTTCACAGGACTTGGGAGTGATTCCGTTGGATTGGAAAAGTGCCAATGTATCTCCAAATCATAAGGGCGATTCTAAGAATGAAGTGGGAAATTACCGGCTGGTGAGTCTAACTTCAGTAGTTGGGAAAATCATGGAGACAATGATAAAAGTTGAAATTCAGGATCATTTAGATACAAATGCAATTCTAGAGGATACTCAGCATACTTTTGTAAAGGGAAAATCATGTTTAACTAATCTGGTTAACTAATTTGACATGGTTCCCCAAGCGCTAGACTTAGGGAATACTTTCCACATTGTTTATTTTGATTTAAGCAAAGCATGCATTTGACTGAGTCCCATATGAGCAGTTACTTTATAATCTAGTATACGTTGGAATCACTGGAAAAGTTTCTTAGATGGATAGCTGTATCGCTTCAGGGCAGGAGGCAGAGGGTTATGATAAATGGTTATTACTCAGATTGGGTTGATGTAAGAAGTGGGGTTCCTCAAGGATCGCTATTAGGAACAGTGTTGTTTTCGATTTTCATAGAAGTCATTGATGAAGGTATAGAGGGCTTAATGTCTAAATTTGAAGAGGATGTAAAGATTAGTAGACTTGATAATGATCACCGCCATGTAGAGTTTCTAAAGTGTGACCTAGATAAGCTTCAGGGATGGTCCTAAAAATAGCAGCTATGCTTTGATCCAGGAAAGTGTAAGGTATTACACCTGAGGACCAGTAAACCCAAAATAACATATAAACTTGGTGGAATTGAACTAATGGAGAAAAACGACTTGGGCGTTACGATACGATTAGACATGAAATTCTCTGACTATTATAGACAGGTTGCAAGGAGAGGCCATGGTGTTCTTTCGATGATTTAATGAACAATTACTACTACAGATAAAGAGTTGATAATCCACATAATATAAAGCTATTGTCAGACCACACTTGGAATACTGCGTTCGGGTAGGGTGCTCGCACCTCAATAAATATATTGTGCTTCTTGAAAGGATCCAAAGACGGGTAACTCGCGTCATGATATCGGCAAAAAGGCTTCCAGAGGTGGAAAGACTTCGGAAATGTGGTGTAAGGACCCGTCCTTACATTAATTAATAAAAATGGTTAAATATTATGAGAATTTAACTGTAGTACGAATAGTGGTTTTCTGGTACAAACAACATGGATTAAGAAACACTGGAATTCAAAAATACCTTCCAGTCACTCTCTGTTTAGTAGTAGCTTGTTTGTATAGAAGTTCTTTGACGAGTGAGTGAAAGTAATATACCATGACAAATCCCCCATTAAGACAAAGGCAGATGCACCATAGAAAGGGCCAAGAGTGCTTAAGCTGGCCCTCTTAAAGATTTCACGGTGAAACGCTATTAGAGGTGGGCGACGTCACCAGGTGTGCGCGCGTGAGGTCACGGGAGGAGCTGTGACGCTTCTCAGTTGACCTGAACTTCCGCTTCTCTTTCTGGATTGTTCTGGTATGTTCGAGGTCCACGGAAGTTGGGGCACAAAGAATAAAGAAGACCCGCCCACGGAAGATTAGAGGAGACAAATGAGAACACAGGAAAAGGGATGTGCAGATCTCCTATTGGCCAGGAAGAAAATAGAGGGAATTTTGAGAGGGAGATTCTGGAAAAGTTTTCGGGGCATTCTGGAAAAGTTTTCGTGAGATTCGGAAGAAGTTTTCGGAGGAGTCGGAAGAAGTTCACGGAGCGGTCTGGAGAATGAATTGAAGGAGTTGGAGAACGATACTAAGCAGAGCAGTAGTCTAATTTGGGTGATCGCTGCAGACCTGAGATAGATGGAAGCAGTGATAGAAATTCTGCATATCCCGACAGCCAGTAGGAATGTTCGCCTGTAAACATGGAAGCCGTAGTGAGGAAGAAGGAAGAATCACACCCTGAGAATTATATTGGCAAGGCCAGTCGAATGAGTGGTCGAACCATTGACCTACTCGAAAACCCCTCTATCCACGGAAGAAGAAATGCTGACCGATAAAGAGTATGCGACACTGATTGATTCCAGCCGTACAGTATCCGGTAGGGAAACACCATAATCACCGAGATCCCCAAATGAGCGCCCCCGCATTCCAGTACCTGAATGACCGATATGAAAGGAAGCCGAGCAGGGAGGAAAGTTCCAGGCCAAACATGTAAGTGCTATAGAGTTTACCGAAATAGGTGTACTTAATTTATTTAGGAAAGGACTTTAGGAGAAATAGATATACATAGTAAGGAGGGAGGTTTAAGTAATGAATATATGAATAAAAGGGTAATGTATTTAAGACGGACGCAGCCTATAATTTGAAGTGAAGCTCCTCATATTAATGCTTGCTGGAAGGAGAGATTATAATAGATAACTGAGAATTGTTTAAAGTTGAGAAAGGTTTTTATAATATATATGAAATTAAAGGTTGAAATTTCAATTTATTATGAGTTGGTTTGTGGAGAGTATTTCTGATTTGAGTATGGGCTAATTAATAAGTGATATATAAAGGTATAGAGGACTAACTGTTCAGAAGGGTAATGTTAAATTGAATTGATTAATATTTCCTGTTGACCTGATTGCAGAAAGGGTGTCTGATTGAATAAATGCAATTTTCTTACAAATTGAGACACGAACTCTGAAAGTTTTTGTGAGCCAGTTCATTGGCTGGTAGTTGGTCTATTATACAGACTGTTCAGAAGAAGAGTGGGAAGAATCTATGTAAAGTGTATGACACGACCTATTGAAGTCCCTGTAAAGAACATGAAGAGACACCATGTCATAATGAATAATAATGTGTATTAGAATAGGATATCAGATGATGAAACAATTGAGTTTGAACAAGATATTTACACATATAAAGGTTAATGAATTAACAAGTCACCAGCCAAATATAGTTTGACCAAATACTATTGCTAATTTCTGTATGATATGTTAATAAACATTGTTTTATTTTACATTCATGTGTTGGAGTCTGTCATTCCGAAACTCAGCCAATCCTGTGGAGAAATACTTAAAATAATTAAGGTCCCCTACGAGTCAGGTAATCTTCTGAGAACAAACAAGTCAGATGCTAAGTGGGAGGATTGGACTACGGGGATATACATATAAAAAAGGGGATAAATTATAATAATTAAAATATAAAGAAAATTAGGGCAACCAAGAAAAACAAGAATAACACCCCCCACAATAAAACAGCCCCAACCCCCACAGTGGGTTGCACAGCATGGAAAGTAGGCACCTTAGCCGAGTCTTGATTGACGTGTCAAGACTCTAAAACGCAAAAGTAAAATGAATGAGGACGCAATTTTCACGGTTATAATTGATTCTAGAACAAGGGTCATTGTTTCAAATTAAGTGGGGAGATGTTTAGAATGAATTTCAGGTAGTTTTAATTTAGCCAGCGAATTATAAATTGCTGGAAAAAGTTTCAAACTAGGGTTGTAGAGGGAAAAAGTTTGGAGAAAATAAAATGTCAGCTGGAGATTAACCTAAATTTGGGGAGTAACGCAGAGGTTGTATATTTTCTTTTCTTTTATTATTTATTTTTTTTTTAAATTCCGCTTATTGTTATTTATTTATTTTTTTTAACATTCCAAAAAATCCAGTTGGGTACACTATAAATTAAATTATTTTGAAATATTATGGTGTAATGAATTACATTAAAATGTGATTTTGCAATGTATTATATTCTGACAGTATAATACTAGGAGTACAATTAATATTAAGGTTACAAATATATGGTAGAGCAGAATCCTGTAGCACTTTAAAGAAACCGTGTAAATATATGAATATCTTGGCACAGTTTACGTGGAGGAGTTTCCTAGGTTTGCTCAATGTACTCATCACAATCATTAGGCCTATAACGAACTCCTAACCTCATTTTTCCTTTTCGAGTGCTTATGTCACACAACACAGACTCAACATTGCACTGTCGATTACTCAAATGGAAGCACTGACTTAGGTTTTGTTTTTCCTAACTAACAGCATAACCTCTCCTCCCTTCCTGTTCTGTCTGCCTTTCTGTATTCTCCACATTCCACTTCTGCATTCGTAATATCAGTGTGACATTACATCTCTGATTTACCAACAATACCTGCCTTTGATGTTCTGAGCACCACTTAACATTCATCAAGTTTTTGAACATCCACCTGTTCTTACTGTTAGTTACGCGAACTCAGCCCATGAACTTACTTGTTCCATGATGACTCCATCACTTCTAGAAGTCCCTAGCATCTAGAATTTTTAATGTATTTATCTGTGAATCTCACCAAGCTGTTTACATTTGGGCTCTTTTTATGGATTGAATAGAAACTCCAATGTTACGAGCGAAATAGTTTATTGTTTTACTCTTTTTACAACTTTAAAATAGAAGTTAGCTGTGATATGATTGCCCTGTTTGGGAGAGTGAGACCTAGCATGGTGATCTCTGGTCTTTTCAAGGACGTGAATATGTCTTTGTGCCGCCTAAAGATTGAAAGAGGTGTACGATTTGTGAACCAGGAACGCAACTTGTTCTGTTCAGTCTTCTTGAATCGATATTTCGACCGAGTGTGCGAAATCAAACGAGGCATTAATACCCAAAGTGTGAGAACTGTGGCTGCTAATTGCAAGCATGTGAAAGTTGGGATTGGATTTTTCCGTTTCTCACAGCCCTTCACGCCTCACGTATGTCTTTGATTTCTTTTTATCTGAAATCTTCTAATCATGCCGGTTATTCGATTCCAAAATAAAAACTGGCTGCGAAAGTTTTTATTTTCAAATCGAAACATGTGGATAAAAATCGGTGTTCAAAAGTAGTGCAATACCACTGCAACTCTTCATAAAGGCAAATTTGCTTTGCAATGAAAAATAATTCCATGGATTATCTATGACGTTTCTTGCTTATCAGATTAAAGCACGAGATTGTCCTGCTGCTTCTTATATTGTGTAGGTGCACTGCATCATAGACGGTAATTCGGTGTCAGTATGGATAAACGTCGAGAGTCAACCGGCGTTGAAACAGGGAACCCGACGCACGTGTCACTCTATCGCCGAGGTGGTACATAAATTGCACTATCACCTTTCAAGAGTGTATCGGGAATACGCTATTTCCGAAAAAACATCTCATTGTTGAGAACGATGTTGGGGGTGAAAGGTTGTAGACGAACTTGGCCGTCGTTGTCTGTCTCGCATTGTTTCAGGCAACCGACAGTGGAACAAATCACCGCCGATTTCAAAGAGGGTGGTGGCAGAAACATCTCCACCAAGACCATCAGGCGATCATTAGATGGGAGTTGCCGACCGACCAGAGTCGCATTGCTAACACCACAACAGAAGATTTGCTCTCAAACTGGGCGAAAGATCATTGGCACTGGAACTTGAATGACTGGCGACTGGTCCGATGTGTCCCGTTTCCTCTTATTTCGAGCGGGTGGGGGGGGGGGGGTGCGTACCTAGTAGAAGCTACACCGAGTTCTGTAACCTCAAAAAGGAACTGTTAAGGTAGGTGGAGATTGAACAATCGGTAATGGTCTGGGGCGTGTTCCACTTGCACACGTTGGAACGTCTGGTAGGTCTAGACCCATCTCTGTACGGTCCAATTTCGTGTCCCTCCATGTATCGAAATATCTCTTAAAATGGTCTTCCAGAAGGAACTTACATAGACCCCATATCATTTAACATTTTATAAATGATATATTTAATGCTGTTCAGAGTCTTTATTGATGTTTATACTGATCATAGAATTTTGTATACATTTGGGATAGATTTAAATAGAATGAATTCCAGTTTGCAACATGATCTTTTGCAAATCCAAAAATGGATTCATAACATTCAGTTATCACTAAGACTTTCTAAAAGTAAATTATTATTTATATACGCCACACATTAACCACCTGCTATCAATTAACATCCACATTACTTATGTGGATCTTACTTCATCGATTCTGTCCTCAAACCTTCTTTCCACATACTCATGTGTGTGTGTGTGTGTGCGTGCGCGGTGCTCGGGTCGGTTTGAATAGGGATAATTGTTCGCCTTTTTAAAAACTATAAATATATTACTCAAATTTGAATATAAAATCAAAACAATTTTAAAAGTCAAGAAATATATGTTAAATTATTAGTGATTTTTTTAATATATTTTGAATAATTTAAAATACGTTTTATGCACCATTACATAACATTCATAAAATGACCGTTGAATTTACTCTAAAACGTTTTAAGTAACATTTTTAGATTTCAATATTTCCAATTATTCTTTTAAATTGTGATTACAAATATACCCCTTTAAAATTCACTAAAATGGCACCCACACCAGGTATAAGAATTCTTTTATTAACAAATAGAGGTATCTAAGTATATTTTTCTAATTTTGGAGCTTATTAATATTATGGTGTTAATATGCTGCTATGCAGTATATTTTGTTCTTTAAACATATGATTTCATTCTGAACCTAAAATTCTGGTAATATAAATTACGCGTGTTATCTCATATCTAGATAAATATAAAGTGTACAAGTAATACATTGTGTACTTCATTCCTGTGATGAATTGTGAGTGGAGAGATTTTCTGAGAGATGATTCATCCATTAATTTAACTGACGTCTTTTTAATAGAATTTAGAAGTCTCAGAGAGGTTTTGGGGACAAGTCCACAATGGGAGATCAGCATTCCAAGCTAGGGCCCTCCTGGGTAACACACTTGGTAGAATTTCCTTCTTCCCCACACCGGATGGAAACGACTTGGGTTCGAGTCCCGTCGATGATGTGAGGAATTTTTATGGGCCCTTTTCACAACGGGGCTGAGTTATACGGTCATAGTGGAAGGTACAATAGTTTTTTCACAGGGTCTCTCATCTTTTTCTCCAGCAAACAGAAATTCGACCACAGAATATATGCAATTTACACGAAGCACATGTCTTTAGTGTGGATGCCCTTAAAACCTAGCAATAACAAGAACAGTGCATGATAAAGCGGATTTGTGAATTTTACAGAGTGAACGGCTGTTTGGAAGAAAATAGACAACGTTGTCTTTTAGATGTAGAGGAAAAAATATTCAGGGTTAATCGCAAAAATGGTTTATGCGACCTTGCCCAGATGAATCCTTTTTGCGAGATACAGTTTGCGAGGATTGAGTTTTAGAAGAATTAAAATCAACTCAGTAAAAGAATACTGTCGACTTCATCATCGTCATCCAAGAACCAGATGACATAATCGGGCTGAAAGTAGAGTAAATAGTAGGAGGAAGTGATCATGGGGTTCTACTGTGGAAGATGAAAAGAATGGTAACAGAATTTAAAGTCAAAGGAATGGGTTATAATTTCAAAAGTGCTACATGGCCTCTATTGTTTAAGTAAATATCTCACAGAGAGTAACTACAATTCAGTTATGGTATACCTTTAAAACGTTAATCACAGAAGCTTTCAATTCTTATATACCATTAAAAATACTCCACGAGGAGGATTGCAATTTGGATGAATAATGAAGTTGCCAGATTACTTGAGCAGAAAATGTTGGTATGGAAATCTTGCAGAGGGTATAGAATTCTATATCGGCTACAAATTGAACTGAATTAGTGCCACAGAAAATGTTTGGCTCGCAAAGAGTGGGGATAAGGAATTCTTCACACACACACACATATATATATATATATATATATATATATATATATATATATATATATATATATATATATATGTATATATCAAAGAAGAGAAGGACAAACCAGATCGACTTTATATAATGGTCTTGGGATAGTATTAGATACCCCATCTGAATTTGCAGATGAAATCAACTTTGCCTCGATATTTAAAGAAGAAAAATGCTTTTATTCTGGGAATGGAGTAAAAAAATATATAAATAATTATTTTAAAATTCAATGTTTATTTAATGAAAACACATTCGAGCCTACAGGCTAGTAAGGCTCCTGGGGTTGATGGCATATATTCTATAATCTTAAGGAGGAGGAAAGTGAGTTTATTGAACCATTGTGGCTAATTATGAGAGCTTCAATGCAAGCGAGAATGATTCCGTTGGATTGGAAAGGTGCCAATGTATCTCCAATACATACGGGCAGTTCTAAAAGTGAAGTGGGAAATTACCGGCCGGTTAGACTAACGTCTTTAGTTGGGAATATCATGGAGACAACGATCAAGGGTGGAATTCAGGATAATTTAGAAATGGAATTGCGTAGGATACTCAGCAGGGTTTTGTAAAGGGAGAATCGTTTTTAACTAATCTGTTTAGCTATTGTGACAGGGTCACTGAAGGGCTGGACTTAGCGAATAATTTCGATATGTTTATTTTGATTTAAGCAAAACCTTTGCCTCTGTGCCACACGAACGGTTACTTTATAAGCTGGAACAGATTGGAATCACAGAAAATCCTTCGATGGTTAGCTGAATGGCTTCAGGACAGGAGTCAGAGGGTTCTAATACATAGTTATTCCTCAGATTGGGTTGATGTAAGAAGTGGGGTTCCTCATCGACTGCTTTTGGGACTAGTGTTGTTTTTGATTTTCATAGATGGTATCAATGAAGGGATAGAGCTTGTTTTGTAAATTTGCACATGATGTAAAGATTAGTAGAGTACTTAATGATCACCGCAATGTCGAGCTCCTACACAGTGACCTAGATAAACTTCAGGGATGGTTCGGAAAATAGTAGCTGTGCTTTAATCCAGTAAAGTGTAAGTAATAAAGGTACACTTGTGTGAAAAACGTAAGATTTTCACCGGTACATTCTCATAGGAGTGGCCTGGTTATCGGAAAAGCACATCAAACGAACATCGTAAGGAACGGAAATAATGAAAGAAACAACACCGACACAACAACGGAAACAAAACGGTACAGAGGGACTTTATTCAAAAATGGCATCATAGCACTGGGTGACGTGATACAGATGCGTCACTGCCAGAGATGGAACAAAGGGAAGAGGTGGTCCTCAGTAGGGGAAATGGCCACCCCTACTTGCAGGCTTTGCACTGCCTGTCCATACTTAGAACAATGTTGTTGATAAGTTCTTGCGATAACATCATCCATTCCGCTGACAGCACCATCGTCAGCTGGTGATCATTTTCTCCTGTGCGTGGACGTGCCGATAGGTGTCTCTGCAGAGCATCCCATATGTGTTCGATGGGATTTAGATCGATGTAGCAGAGAGACCAATCCATACGAACAATTTCCTCACTTTCCAAAAGCATATGAACAGCTGCAGTGCAATGTGCTGTGGCGTAATCATCCATAAACAAGAACTCGGGGACAATAGCACCTCGGAACAAACGCACATGGGGAAGGATTACCTCAGTACCGTACCGTGCACCGGTTACAGTACAGCCTTCCAGTATCTGCAGTTGTGGACGTCCATCTAAGATAATGCCTTCCCAGACGAAAACAATTGGACTGCCATATAGATCCCTTTCAGTGATGTTTGCGGAGTGATACCGTGTGCCAACCTCTCGCCAGATCAATTGCATCCCCTATCGCTACTGAGACTGAATCTACTCTCAACAGTAAAGGTACAATACCTCATTGCGCTGCTGTCCAGTTCTTGTGTTCGAGGTACCACTTTGTAAAAGGTATCTCCGATGGGAAAATGTTGAAGGGACACAGCGTACTGGCGTTGTGCGTCACATAGCGTATGTCGGGCAAACAGTGCACCTTTATGGAGTCTCCTGGCCACAGTAAACCGCGATATCCTGCGTCCCGTGCAGCTGGTTTGCAATGGATCCCGCTGTCTGATGTCGGTCCCTCTTGGCATGTAGGAGTATATAGTGGTCATCATTGGGCATTGTTTTTCGTGGACGACCACCACTGGTCCTTCGAACAGCTGTATCTGTGAAGGCTGACCACGCACGTGAGACGATGCTTTGGCGAAACCGAACTCTGCAGCCACCTTCCTCGCACTTCGACCTTCCTCTAGCTTCCCAATTATTCGATCCTTGGTAAAGTCATCCAGATGTTGTCTCCTGGCAATTTAGTTGTCTGTTGCACTCTGTGAAACCAATCGAACTTCTGTAATAATCGTGCTCACCTTCCGTTAATTTGCACGTGACTGCTGAACTGCTCGTTTTATCTGTTTATGTCAGCCCTCTCATCACGATTCAAATTTTTGCATGTGCACCAGCTCTCTGCTGATCCAGCGACGGGTAACTCGTTTGGAGAGATCGGGAAAAAGGCTTCCATATGAAGAGAGACTTGGAATATATGGGTTTCAGCGCTTGGAAACTTGGCACATTAGAGGTACTTTACTTAGGTGTTTAAGGCTCGGAGAGACAAAGGTAAATTGAATGAGGACGACATTTTCACGGTTTTGAATGATTCTAGAATTGGGCGCCATAAATTATAGTTAAGCGGGAGATGTTTAGAATGGATTGCAGGTAGTTTTATTTTAGCCAGCAAGTTATAAATTGATGAAATAAGTTGCCTACGTCGGTGGTAGAGGCTGACAGTTTGCGGAAATTTAAAGGTCAGCTGGATAATTATCCAAGTTTGGAGGGAAACGCATAAGTTGTTTATTTCCTTTTCTTTTAAATTTTTTCTTCTTATTTTATTTTATTTATTTAGTATTTTTTTCTTCTTTTGGCTTTTGTTGCATAAACCATAGCCTTTCTTGCATTACTTGGAATTGCTAATACTAATACTGCAAAAATTCCAGTTGCATAACCAATTGATTAAATACGTTCAAAAAACAGTGGTTTAATGAATTACACTAAAAAGATATTTTATAATTTTATTTACTCAAACTATAACAGTACACATAAAATTACTATTAATCTAACAAATACATGTAGTTAATATCCTGTAGAAACTTAAAAAATAGGTATAAATTTATCAATCTCTTAGCACATTTTAAGGGTATGATTTTCGTAATCCCTTTCAGTTGTTACTCACTGCAAGCAGGGTTCTTTAGCCTGCTTGCTGTGAGTAATTTGCGCTCGAAATTGCACAGATTTCATTAAGAGACGAAATAAATCTAGGAAACGTAGAGGGATGGAATGAGGCAACGGTGTCGAAATAGGTATTATCACTTCGATTCTTTTGAGGAAGCACCCTAGTGCCGAAAACGAAGATTTAAAAGCTTAGTAAAAGGGAGCACTCCTTCCCACAGAGAATATTTGCCAATTCAACTTGAAGAATGTGATGAATGAGTTTCCGAAGAATCGTTTTTATGCGTCTCTTTTTTTCATCTTCAAAAGAGAAGAGGAAGTAGAGATTGAGCTGACGTCTTTAAAAGCTGAAATATTTTTTAACGTTTCTGACAGAAAATACTTTGTTTTAGCCAAGATTGGTAAATAATGTTTTTCAGACATCGCTTTAAAATGGACGTAATGGGATTTCATTTGTACACAATTACACGGATATTTAGCGTCAGGCCTAGTTTCACAGGGTTAAAGAAGTTGGTAAATTTATATATGTAAATTAAAGTTACTAGTGGGGGGATTTTTAATACCTATCCTGTGGCCAAGTGGGGAGATTCAGTTCAGGGAGGAATCGTCCGGACAAATAAAGTGAAACCCCTTACTGAAATCAAGTGACTGAAAAGATGGATGGACTTCTCTGTGCATAACAGGTACTCCTGAACACCTGTTCCTTAAGACCTGATGGCGTATCTGTACATAACAGGTACTGCTCCTCATTTTGAAAACCCCCCAGAAAATCACGAACTAAGAGAACAAAACATGAAACTAATTGCCAGTCAGAAATTAAGGGATAAAAAATTAGACAACGCCCTTGGACATTTACAAGACATTAACAGAGGAGACAACGAGACACCTGAACTCCTACGATCTGGCCCTGCTACCTATCTTAAAAAAGCAAAGGAAGACCATGACACTCGTCGCAGGACTACCCTCCCAGGCAAAATAAAAACAGTATTGCACGAAGCGGATCCCCTCAGGGAACAGATACGCCCTGAAATCGAAGAAAGTACTAAAAAGTACTTCCCAAAAAGAAGAAATTCAAAAGGCAGAACAGAAAACAGAGAAGAAACAACTGTCGTTAGCAATGCGTTACCCGCAAGTCAACCCAGCATAGATATGTTCTTCTCCAAATGGGGCCCTTTCCACATCTCTGGCAGAGATCAGCCACAACATGCTGTAAATAGCCCTCAAAATCCCCAAACTGCCAGAAAGCAGGACATTATAGCAGATTCTTTCCTAACTGACACTCCGCAAGAAGCAACGACAAGTAATAACTGGGTACTAGCAATTCAGCAACTTTAACCTCCACAGACCAAAGGTAGTATTGCTCATAGTATCTCAGGTGATGGCAACCAGATGAGCCTAAATCAAAAAAGAGCATTGCGATCCAGAATCAACTAACAATCAATCGGTATTCCCGTGCTCCACAAGCATAAATCCTTCCTATACGCAGGTTGCAACCCGGCAGGTGACCAATGCAAAACAAAACGCGTGCCCTAAGATTTCACAAAATGAAGTAACTAAAACCACCCAGATTCCTCAAACAAGACAAGACGGGCAAGCAGGACTGAAGAGGGTAAATCCCCCAATATTGAGAGATCATCAGCTCATTGGAAAAGAAAAAATAAGGATAGCGCCTCTTCAGCCCAGGCCCTGCATTCCACCTTAGCCTACAATATTGCCTCTGTTCAAACGAGGAGTAAAGTGTTTGTCTCACTACTAAATCCGTCCACGAAGTGGTCTGATATGAAGTCCCTCTTTGCTCAGGATTTTGAAGTATAGGTGGAAGTAAGAGTCTTGAAGACGAGACACCTAACTTATGTCTCCATCATCTAGTGTGCCCCTGACAAACAACGTATTGTCCTAGACCTCGAGCGGTGGTCCCCAGGAACCCTGGGGACCATCCCTACTTGGATAGGAACTTTCAATCATCTACTACTAGACGCATGAGCAGCCCATCTGCATAGCAATCAGCAGAGATAACTAGCACAATCAGTGACTACATACCAGTGAAATTGTTAATGCAAAATGTCAGAAGCTTTGTTAACAAACTTGAGACATTACAGTCTCTCCTACGTCTAGATGAGTTCGATCTAATTTGTATTACCGAAAAATGGCTCCTTGAGGGGAATCAACATGGAAATTATTGCCAAAACCACGAAGTGCAATGCTCTATCAAACTCGAGAGACTCCAGGAGATGTGAAGGTGTATTCATTTAAAATTCCTTTAAGCATTCCATTCCCTGGGCCTAAGCCCATCCATGGTTAATGTCTTAAAGGGAATAATGTTTCAGAGTCTTATAGAATTCAATTTATGAACTAAAATACGATAACGCAACAAAACATAATATAAACATCCAATTAATCCAAATCGTTGTGCCACTTAGCCTCTCGTAAGAAAAATCTATTTTGACGTATCTATAGATCTTAATGAGGAGAGTTACCATCCTCGGGGAGGCAGGCTTCTACTATCTAGCATACTTCTTTTAATGAAAACCTTTTCCACATATTTATTGAAATATGCAAACATTCTTTTATCTGCGAACATGATATGAAAGGTCTCCTTCTCTAAAGTTCCCAAGGACAAACTAAGTTCCATTCTATACTGGGTATAATTTACACAGTGCAACATTATATGTTCTGAAGTCTCATTTTGCCCGCAGCTACATAAGCCATCCTCTCGCAACCCAAGCTGAAATAATCTCAGAGAGAGCCCATGACCAGTCAATAAAAAGGTGGCATGCAATCCAAATTGCAGCCACACTTTACTTTTATTTACTATATCTACTTTAGCTAGAAACTGATACGTCTGACGACCCTTGTCAGAACTATCCCATTGTATTTGCCACATCTGCATTATTTCTTGAGTTATCCTGATCTTTTCTAATTTAATATCAAATTTAGTATAAATTTTATTTACATCAGGACATGAAGATATTCCAAAGTATGTTTTCCTTATATTTCTTTTTGTGAAATATAATAATCCAGATAAAAGGACATTATACTGGGCAGGGACTCTCCCAGAGATAACCTGCAAAGCCTCTGTCGAGACCGTTCGACACGCTCTAGTAATCGCAAGCAAAGCAAATCTTTGAGCTTGCAATAGATATTTTTGAATTATCTTAATTGGTACTCTATGTACCCAAGCTCCAGAGGCATATGTGACTATAGGGATAAAAAGACATTCGTATAATAAATTTACTGCTCTTCCTTTAATTCCCCAGTCAACTCTTATTACCCTCCGGAGCTTAGCATAGAGAGTACTTATTTTTTCTTTTAAATAACGAACGTGTTCAGTAAAAAATAAACGTTCTTCAATTTTCAAGCCCAAATATTTAGTTGCTTTTACGTATCGAACGGCATCGCCCAGAAGCCTCAAAACAGGGTGACGATTTTGGCTTAACCGGCCTTTCAGTAACATCTGGACCGTTTTTTCTTTTGAAATTTCCAACTTATACTTCTTGGTCCAGCATGCAAGATCATTAAGCACTTCACTTGCTCTATCTTCAATCTGTGATCTCGCATTACCTTCTATCAATAGGACCAGGTCATCTGCGTATGCAATTTTTATAACTCCAGGAACATTCACATTTAAAAATTCATCAAAGACGATGTTCCAGGCAAAGGGGCCAATCACCGAGCCTTGTGGACATCCCCTAGACATATCCTTAACAATTTGAGTATACTTAGTTTTAATTACAATTTGTCTATCAGAAAAGTAACTCTTAAATACATCATACAACTTATTTGAACACTGTGTCTGCCTAATTCTATACATTACTCCTTTCCACCACAGTCGGTCGAATGCACCCTTAAAATCGATAAACACACCTAGTACATATCTATTCCCATTGCCCTCTACACATCTAACCAATTCATGCGCAGCATCTTCTGTTGAAAAATTCTTCTTAAAGCCATACTGGTTTGTAGACATCAAACCTCTGATTTCATAATTAACCATTAATCTATTTATAATCAGGCGTTCATACACTTTTGCTAACACAGATAACAGGGCAATTGGACGATAAGCACCGGTTTCATTTAACAAACGATCTACACTTTTAATTAACAATTTTACATGTGCAATCTTCCAACATGCAGGGAAAACTCCATCATCAAGACACTTATTATACATATTTACATACATCATAGGACATATCTTATAAGTTCTTTTCATAATTTCCACTTCAATTTTATCCAGGCCCGGTGATTTTCCACTCTTTGCCCGGTTCACCGCTTCTTCAACTTCAATAATAGAAAATTCCACTTCAATTTCATTAGAATTATAATCCACACATCCATTTAACATTTGCAACTGTGTAAAATCCAAATTTTGACTATCTTCAGGAAAAAGACCTTCCACAATCATATCCACAGATTCTCCCCAAGTCCGGGTTTCCTCGTTACCATGCCCAATCGTATACGTAATTTCTGAGAGACTT
This sequence comes from Mastigoproctus giganteus, assembly GCF_048544385.1. Taxonomy (NCBI): domain Eukaryota; kingdom Metazoa; phylum Arthropoda; class Arachnida; order Uropygi; family Thelyphonidae; genus Mastigoproctus; species Mastigoproctus giganteus. The sequence goes on from NC_143585.1 coordinate 19,502,184, forward strand.
GCTTTGTTATTAATAACTTTAAAAATAGAATTCCAGGGATCCCTGGATCCTTGCTCACCCACAAATTTCTTCCATGAAGCAATCTTAGTGCTACTGACAGCTCGAGCATAATCACGCCTACAATTACAATATTGTCTTTTAACAATATCATACAAATCACTATCACCATTTCTTCTCAACCTTTGAAACAAATGTCTCTTCTTAAAAAGTTCTTTTCTCATATCACTTAACTCGTTAGTCCACCAAATCACTGGACGGTTCACTTTTTTCTTAATTTTCATATACTTAGCGGACAGTTTTTGTAACAATTCAGTAAATTTTTCCACATACTCCCTAGATGTATAACCAGACCAATCCAATTGGCTTACCTTGTTTCTATAATCCAAATTAAATTCTGACCAATTTACATTTCTAACATTATACCTTCCTGTATCATAATACATTCTATTCATATCATTATCATCAATTATGAAAGATATGCTGTTATGGTCACTCGTGGTGTAATCTTCAAAAATACTCCATTTCTTTATTTTCCTAAATATAGCTGATGTAGCAAGAGTAAAATCAATGTAAGACTGACCACACACTGCTGAATAAGTTGGACCATGTCCTGCAACATTCACTACCTCTATTCCTGTTCTAGCTAAACATTCTTCAATTATCAAACCTCTATCATCCGAATTTCTTCCTCCCCATAACGGGGAGTTAGCATTGGAGTCTACAGCCACCACCAAACCACAGGAACCAAACATACTACAAAGGTTTTCTAAATACAACACATAAGGTTCAATCTCCTCAGAAGGAGGACAGTATATGGTCGCTACATAAAACCTACCACAATCTCAAATTATTTCACAACATAAATACATATTACTACACATAGACATTACTTTTGTCACAACCATATCTCTATTCCTTATAATTATTGCTGCCTTAGGATTGTTCCCTTCCGAAATAATTCTATAGTGTTGAGGATAACATCTAACTTGAAATCCTATAGAGTAAGGTTCCTGAAGCAAAGCAATGGACATATTTTCCTGTTCCATAACTTTATTAATTTGCCCAGCAACTGATTTCGCTCTCTGTGCATTCAATTGTAATATTTTAATCTCAGTTCCCATAATTTATTTTCTTTTTGTAGTTCTCCAAAGCCTTTATATATTCAGGACATTTTTTATCAACAGCCGTGTGATCAGCCTGCACATTCCTTCTACTACATGCATGACATTTCGATTCCTTCGCTTTATTCTTACAATCTTTATATGAATGATTTAACTCACCACAGTGTCCACACAGCACCTCTCTCTTACAATATTTAGCCACATGGCCGAAATTCATACACCTAAAGCACTGTGTTACAGAATATACTTCCTTAAATTTACATGCTGTCCACCTCATAAATAATCTATTTTTCACATTTAAAACCTTCCACATATCTGGTTTTAATTGAATCATCCAGTTATTCATACGAGTTACTTTATTTTTGTTAACTGTTAGAACTTCAACACTATCCTTAAACCTTTGCTCACTTACTTTATTGTCCTTAAAATTCTTCTGCCACAACTGATCAAGCAATTCATCACGCTCAATGTCTTCTTCAACATCAAAAATCACAACACGAGGTAATATAGGCTTAGGAATAGAATAATGTAAACCAAGCTCTTGAATTTTTGTACAAGCCTTTAACTTAACAATATCTTCTTCACTTTCAGCCTCTACTATTACTCCTCTATCTCGAATAGGTCTTATATTTCTCACTTTAACTGAAGAAAGCAAGGGTCTCACTTCTTTTAAAACTTCCATTTTAACTTCATCACTAGTTTTATGCTTATTAGTAGAAGCTTTTATGATCATCACTTTTGGTGCACTTATTACAGCTTCTGTACTTTTTATTATAGTAGCATAAGTTTCCTTGTCCTTCTTATCATATTTCTTTTTAAGTTTTTCCTTTAGCAAAACATTTTCTACATATGTTTCATGCGCCTTTTTCTCCACAATGTTCCACATATCCATGATCATCCTAATTGCAGCTGTAGGCACTTTACTTTCGGCAGCCCACAGGAAGGAATTAAATCTTTCCCTTGTTTTAAAAACATAATCAAAACCATCATCATTAATCTTACTTGTATCATCCTTCTTTTTCTTCCTTCCCTTAACACTATGATCACCATCAGAAAATTCATCCCCTTGCTTTCTCTTTTTCTTTTTAGACCCTTTTTGATCTTGTGATACCGGTCAAGAATTAGACCTTACTTTAGTCGGAGTTCTTTGTAGAGTCTTGCCTGCAAATATTTCAATTTCAGCCAACTCTCCCGCTTGCACTAAGACATTTTGCGCAATTTCATTCTTCTCTTCTTCAGTCACATTGCCCGACGCTGCCAGCAGCTCCACTTCACTTGCTTCTTCAGAAGAGGAAGAAGACATTTTAATGTATAAATAAACTCACAATAAATATATATACAACTAAAATTGAAAGACGAAAAATCGACAACCAATAACTATTTACAATATTTACAACAGTAAACGAGCAAGGAGCCAGATCCCAACTCAGTTTAAATGAAATATTAAAATGCACGAGAAAACTATTCTCAAATGCAATTAAAAAGCTTCACCTCCCAAGTTAAACGGAAGGTGGTCCCAAGGATGACTCACGTCAACCTAGGCCTAAATTGAAGGGCACATAAATGCTCCAAAAAACTCAAGAGAGAAAATTTTACTCCCTCTTGAGGTTTGAATAAATTCAAACTATAACTTTCAACTAGAATAACAAGTACAGTGTCCCAACTACGCAGCTGCTCACTTTAGCCAGGCTAGGGGAATCACCCCCAGCCTGCCCACCCCGGACCACGTGGAGGTATGAGCAGTGATGCAATGGCCTTCAGACCGGACAACGGATAACAACTCCTGTGAACACACAAGAAATTTAGCACTCTTATAGCTAATAAGAATACAATCCGATGCCCCAGCGTCACCCCCGGAGATGTGAAGGTGTAGTCATATTCCATAAAGATGACTTGTTGATTGGGAAAATTAAATACAGCCAAACGGATAACTTTAAGGCCCTGTGTGTAAATTTAGCCAAGGAGACAAATAAAATGAAAGTATGTGTAGTCTACCTACCCCCAGACCACACTCAAGACACGATGTTGGAACTCCACACATGGTTTTTCTATAACCTTGATTCCGGAATCCCTACAGTTGTCACAAGAGACCTTAACATGCCACTGTCAAGGCAGCAATATGCTAGAAGTAACCTTGATTCTATCGTTCAAACGGTAGGACTCGTACAAGTTGTAGATACCTCAACTAGAGGTGATAATATCTTACATCTACTTTATCACAATTTGGACACCATGCATATCATTGTCACTCTTCTTTAGGTTCCAGTCAGGCCACATCCCGATCTCGTGCAAATTTTCTCTGTTCCAATCGATAGATGCAGCTTATCACTGCAACCTAAAATAATTCTAAAACGCCTAACTGAGTTTAACTGGCAGAATCTATATATCCTCCCACCGAAGGAAGCTTTATCCTGCTTAGCTCAAGAACTCTCAGGGTAACTTGGGAATTTTTTTTTTTTTTTTTTTTTTGGCTGGTGCAGAATAATCCTCAAGCTTCCTTGCATCATATAGCTAATAATAATAATAAAAAAAAAAAAACTCAGACAAGAAGTTCTGGCTGGAGCATCAAAGAAGTTCGGATAACATCAAGAACGTTCCCATGGTTCATTTCAGAAGTCAAACTCGCTTTTCATCGCAACCAAAAGGCCTACCGACGATGGCAAAGGACGAATAATCAACAAGATCTCATCAGATATAAAAGAAAAAAAGCTTTATTTTTAAACCAAAAAAGAACGGCTCACAGGAAGCTGATTATCGACAGGATGCGACACTCAAAAAGAATTCGCGCGTTTACGCCAAGTCAGTCTACAGCGGAAGAGAAGACTTTCATGGAATGGACAAAACTGACCTTTGAGCAGCCCAATCAGCGGCATAATCAGTCCGTCTTTCCAGTGGTAGGACCCATCAGCTACCCTGTATTCTCTAATTTTGCTATCTCGAGAGACCATCTGATCGAGATCATAAAGAAGCTACTGCTGAAGCCAATAGCAGGTCCAGATGAGTTTCCACTGTTCATTGTCGAGGATACTCGGCAGGGTTTTGTAAAGGGAAAATTGTATTTAACTTATCTGGTTAGCTATTTTGTGACAGGGTCACTCAAGGGCTGGACTTAGGGAATAATTTGGACATTGTTTATTTTGCTTTAAGAAAACCATTTGACTGAGTCCCATATGAGCGGTTTCTTTATAAGCTGAAACTCCTGGGAAATTCCTTAGGTTGTAAGCTGTATGGCTGCAGGAGAAGAGGCAGAGGGTTGTGATAAATGATCATTCCTCAGATCGGGGTTTTGTAGTAGTAGTAGTAGTAGTGGCATGTGATGCAAGAAAGCAAGTGTATGAGCTTATGCAGCATTAGCCAAAAAAAAAAAAAAAAATCACACCATTCCCTCCAAATGCCTGTCCAATTCCTCCTTAAATTTATTCAACCTATCAACTTCCACAACCACAAATGGAAATTTGTTCCAGCAATTGACCACCCGCTGGCTAAAGGCAAAATTCCGCACATCTATTCTACATCTGTCTTTTCTTAATTTGAATTTATGCCCCCTTAGGTTCGTGATCTGAACAAGTGGCAGGATCCCATCAGAATTCAGCGTACTCAACCCATTCAAGGCCTTGTATACCTCAATCAGATCACCACGCACGTGCCTAGTCTCCAGCCACTGCAATTTGCAGAACGTAAGCCTCTCTTGGTAAGAGGATCCCTTCATTCCCCTCACCAATCTTGTTAGCATTAGCATTAGCATTAGTAGAGGCATTTGATGCAAGAAAGCAAGCTTACGCGGCATCAGCCAAAAAAAAAAAAAAAAAACCACTTCCACTTCACCCCTCTGTTCGTTCAAAATACCTGTCCAGTTGAGCCTTAAACTTATTTAGGCTATCAACCTCCACTACAAGGGATGGAAGTCTGTTCCACCAACCAACCACCCGCTGGCTAAAGGCAAATTTCCGCACGTCTATCCTACATCTGTCTTTCCTCAATTTGAATTTATGCCCTCTCAGGTGATTATTCTGAGCAAGAGGAAGAATCCCATCAACATTGAACATGCTCAAACCATTCAAGGCTTTATACACCTCTATCAGATCACCTCGCTGGTGCCTAGTCTCCAGACACTGTAATTTGCAAAACTGAAGCCTTTCTTCGTAAGGGCACCCCTTTGTTCCATTCACTAATCTTGTTGCCCTTCTCTGTACTCGTTCCAGCAGCTCTACATCCTTCTTGAAATGAGGCCTCCAGACCTGTATACAGTACTCTAGATGTGGCCTGACCATTGCCTTATACAAGGGAATAATCACCTCCTTATCCCTGCGAGAAAAATTCCTGTATATCATTGACAATACTCCATGAGCTACTCTTGCAGCCCGTCTGCACCGCTCAGAGAACTTCATATCTGCCTGCACAACCACCCCCAAGTCCCTTTCATTCTCTACCACTGTCAGTGTAGTACCACAGAGCTGATACTTTGCTCTGGGGTTGCTGTTTCCCATGTGTAGTACTTTACATTTGTCAATTGTTAAACTTCATTTGCCACCTCTCAGCCCATCTGCTCAACCTTTCCAGATCCTGTTGCAGCAGCATAGTGTCAGTAGTGTCCTTGACAACTCTGCCAACCTTTGTATCGTCTGCAAACGTGGACATTAAGCTTGATATACCATCATCAATATCATTTATAAATACAGAAAATAATAATGGACCCAACACTGAGCCCTGAGGGACTCCACTAATAACATTAGTCCACGAAGAGCAGTGTCCATTGATTACCACTCTCTGTCTTCTTCTCCTCGACCATCCCTTTATCCATAGCAGCAATTTGCCTCCAATGTCACACTGCTCCAATTTGTGTAGCAGTCTTCCATGTGCAACAGTATCAAAAGCCTTTCTAAGTTCCAAGTATATAATATCAAAGCAATTCCCTGCATCCAGTTCTTTTGTGACTGCATCATAATATCTAATCAAATTGGTCAGGCAAGACTTCCCCTTAACAAAACCATGCTGTGTCCGAGCTATAACTGAAGTCTTGTCTAAATGATCCTGCAGTGCTTCTTTAACTAGTGCCTCCATTAATTTTCCTGGAACAGAAGTTAAGCTCACAGGTCTATAATTACTTGTGTCAGCCTTTGATCCTCCTTTGTGAATTGGGGTCACATTTGCACATTTCCAGTCTATGGGTACCTCCCCTGTGTCCAAGGAAGCTCTCATAATTATGGCTAAGGGTTTGCTTACTTCCTTTGCTGCCTCCTTTAATATAACTGGATAGATCCCATCCACCCCGGGTGCCTTTCTTGTGTTTATCTTCAACAGTTTCTCCTCCACTTTACTCCCAGTTATTTCAAGATTCTGTAGCTTACTGCTAGATTTGAATACACCTCTGGCATTCCCCTCGCTGAATAACTCCTCATGTGTGAATGTCGATGCAAAATATTCATTTAGTTTGTTAGCTATCTGAGCAGGGTCATCAACAGTTGACCCATCAATATCAAGTGGACCAATCTGATTCATCCCCTTCCTTCTCGAGTTTACATAAGTAAAGAACTCTTTGCTGTTTTTTTTTGCATCCCTTGCCAAGGATTTCTCGTAATCTGCCTTCGCCTGCCTAACCTCCTTTGTAACTTGGTTGCATATCAACTTGTATCTATCATAAGCTTCTGTGTCACATGTTAATTTATATGTATCCCATGCATTTTTCTTCTCTGCCATATGCCTCATCAGTTTATCTGACATCCATTTAGGCCTAAACCTTGAACAATGTTTCTTAGTTGGTATGTAAAGCCTAGCAGCTTCCAAGATAAGTTCTTTGAATGCTTCCCATTTTGAATTTGCTGTTGGTAACATCATCAGTTGGTCCCACTGTATAGAATTTAAATACTGTCTCAGTCCATCGTAGTCGCCTTTACGGAAGCAATAACCCTTCCCTTTACCCCTAATGGTAGTTACCTCTTTGAGTAAATCCCACTTCAGCACACTGTGATCACTGCCACCTAGTGGTTCATTTATCTGCAGATTCTTAATGCATGAAGAACCACTGCTGATAATCAAATCAAGAGTATTACTCCCTCTAGTTGCCTCCCGAACATGCTGATGTAGAAAACAATCATCCAATAAATCCACAAAAGCCCTGCTAGTGTGTGAGTAACCAGCCCCCAAATTCCAGTCAATATCTGGGAAATTAAAATCTCCCATTATAAGACTCTCTGATTTACTGGCCCACTCTATTTCCCTGTACAATTTCTTATTATACTCATCAGAGTCATTAGGCCTATAGCACACTCCTACTCTCAATTTTGATCTTCCAATGCTTATGTCACACCAAACTGACTCAACCCTGCACTGTCCAGCGATGTCGACTGGCTTCACTTCCTTGGTTTTTATGTGTTTCTTAACTAATAGCATAACCCCTCCCCCCTTCCTATCCTGTCTATCCTTTCTGTAGACGTTCCCAAACCGTGGAAACACGCCATTCTTAAGATTTTACATAAACCTGGTAAGCCACTAGATAATGCGAGATCCTACCGCCCCATAGCCTTGCTCTCTCACCTGGGAAAAGTGTTAGAGAGATTAATTGCCAATAAAATAACCACACTGCAGGGAGCCACAAGCTCCACATCCTCTCTTCAATACGGATTTAGGCAAGGGCTTGGATGCGAAGACGCTTTATTAGAACTCCACCACCTCATTGACTGCTCCACTTCCAAGTACGTTATGGCAATCTTTATCGATTTTGAGGGCGCGTTTGATAATTTATGGTGGGAAAGTGCCCTCAGCAGACTCCGTTCCAATCACTGCTCTCTTCAGCTTTATAAACTTGTTAGAAACTATTTTGCTGATCGCACCGTCACCGTCATCACAAAAAGCACGAAGATTAACAGATCTGTCTCCCGTGGTTGCCCCCAAGGATCAATTTTAGGTCCCTTGATTTGAAACCTAGTTCTCGATGATTGGCTGCTTAGGACGACTGAATTTCAAAATGTGCAACAACTTGCGTATGCAGATGACATTATCATTTTAGTGAATGGAAACTCAAGATCTGAATTAGAACTCTATGCCAATAAAGTACTCTTTGAACTATCGTCCTGGTCCTCTAAGAACAAATTAAAATTATCCCCAACAAAATCGAAGATCATGATTTTTAAAAACAAATTAGACTATGGCAGACCGCCAGTTGTAAAACTTGACAAGAAATCACTTCCCCTTGTCCAAAGCACCAAATTTTTAGGAGTCATCATCGACGACCGCTTTTCCTTTACTGAGCATATTCAACATCTGTCCGTCAAAGTTAAGAGTTTTACCGCAATGCTGCTCCAAATTACCAGACAAGACTGGGGACTGAACACTAAAACCCTACATCTATTTTATAATGCTGCCATAATCCCAATTACAACCTACGCTGCCAGCCTTTGGTTTAGACGTACTGCACTCAAAACAGTACAAACCAAGTTATCCACTATTCAACGTTGCTTTCTCCTCAGCCTACTTCACGTTTGCCGAACAGTATCAACTCCAGCTTTACAGACTCTTGCAGGCACCATACCACTTGACTTGCATGTTGTGTTTAGAGGGCTTTGCTTTTACATCCGCAAAGGCATTTCTACGGAATTTCAGGGAATCATTGTTAACCCTCAGACTGATCCCAAAACTGAGCGAACCAGATGCTAGAATTTGTTAGTGAATACCTGGCAGAATAGATGGAATTCTACCGAAAAAGGAGCTAATACCAAAAAATTCGTTCCCGACGTAACTGCACTACTCTCATCATCCACCAGAAAATGGTTTTCACCCTCACTGTCTACCTCCTACATACTAACTGGACATGGTTCGCTTAATGCAAAACTCTACCAATTCAGACTTTCCAATACAGTCTCCTGTCGATGTGGGCTACCGGAAGACTCTCCTCACGTACTTTTTGAATGCTCCATTTACGATGATCTAAGATCGGCTCTTAAGGCAACAGTACCAAACTTGTGTCCCGGAGGTGAGAAGATACTCATTTCTGTCAACAATTTCCAGGCCCTTCAAACCTTCTGCAATGCTGCTTTTAATCGCAGGAAGGCTCTCAACCTCAATGTTAATTCAAGAAATGAAACTGAAAATGCATCATAAATCATAATACAACTGTGCGCTGCCTCGTCGTCCTGATGACGTCATATACAAAATTGTTGTGGCTTTCAAGAACACGCAAAGATTTTGACAGATGCTGCACTTCTCTGACTCATCCTTTATCAAGACTCTTCTCAACTAAACCTCTGCTCAGTGATACTGTCATCTACCAGAGACTTCTGACACCACTCCAGTTTAACAGAATTCAGAATTATATCTAGAACTTGTTCCTGCCGGTCATGATTGAATGACATTACAACTTCTGTTTGACAATACACCTTTTCTCTTTGTGGACCACTTTGGGCAGCACTGCATACAGATGTGGCAAGAAATGGATAAAGATTTTATTTTACTTTTTTTTTTTATTATTATTATTTATTTTAATTTTATTATTTATTTATTTTATTTTTTTTTTTTTTACTTTATGCTATTCTCATCCTTATTTCTTCGTCTTCTGCTGTCCTGTCTCCTGGGAGAGTGTGTGTGTGTGTGTGTGTGTGTGTGTGTGTGTGTGTGTGTGTGTGTGTGTGTGTGTGTGTGTGTGTGTGTGTGTGTGTGTGTGTGTGTGTGTGTGTGTGTGTGTGTGTGTGTGTGTGTGCGTGCGCTGTTGCCGGCTTGCTGGCGCGGGGTTCTTTTGAATGGCTCCGAACCCTCCCTCTTTGGACATTCAGTACGTGACTGTTGAGGTTGGCCATGGTTCTTGCGCAGTTGTGGCCTACCTCCCCGTGGTGTAGACGGACACTGGGCAGGCTTTCCAGGTGATCGCCTGCCTGGTGACAAAACGGCCAGAAACAACTAAACAACACAACAACACACACACTGCACGAACATAACGTTACACACATTTCTGGCCTGTTACAGTGCTTTCTGTAACCATCACAGTGTACAAAGACGGAGTTGAACTTTCGTTCAGGTGCCGTCCTACATAAGATACTATACATGTCTACATGTCTTTCTGTATACGTTGTACTCTCCAAATTACAGTTCTGCATCCCTTATATCTGTGTGACACCACGTCTCTGATATCCCAACAATATCTGCCTTTTATGTTTTGAGCAATACCTCAAATTCATCAAATTTATTTGCCCCTCTCTGTACCCGCTCAAGCAAATCTACATCCTTCCTAAAATGAAGCCACCGGACCTGTACGCAGTACTCAAGGCGTGGCCTGAGCATTGCCTTATACAGAGGGACAATCACCTCCTTTTCCCAGCTAGCAAAATTCCTATATATCATTGACAAAACCCCATGACCTGCCCTGGCAGCCTGTGTGCATTGCTCAGAAAACTTCATATCTGACTGCACAATTACTCCCAGGTCTTTTTCATTTTCTACCACCTTAAGTGTAGTACCACACAGTTGGTACGTTTCTCGGGGGTTACTTCTACCCATATGCAGTACTTTGCATTTGTCAAGGTTAAACTTCAGTTGACACTTCTTAGCCCATCTGCCCAAATTATCTAGACCCTGTTGCAGTAGCACACTGCCATTACTGTCATTAACAACCCTGCCAACCTTTGTATCATCTGCAAACTTCGACATTAAGCCTGATATACCTTCATCAATATCATTGATAAATACACAAAACAACAGTAGACCCAAAACCGAACCCTGTGGGACTCCACTAATAACATTAGTCCACGAAGAGCAGCACCCATTGGTTACCACCCTCTGTCTTCTTCCACTTAACCATCCTTTTATCCATTGTAGCGACTTACCCTTAATACCATTCTGCTCCAATTTGTACAATAGTCTTCCATGCGCAACAGTGTCAAAAGCTTTCCTGAAATCCAAATATATGATATCAAAATTATTTTCACATCCAGTTCCTTTGTAACCACATCATAATATTCTATCAAATTAGTCAGACAAGACTTTCCCTTAACAAACCCATGCTGTGTTTGAATTATTGCTGCAGTCTTGTCTAGATGATCCTGCAATGCATCTTTAACCAGCGACTCCATTATTTTACCCGGAACAAAAGTTAATCTAACTGGTCTGTAATTACTCGCGTCACCCTTCGATCCCCCTTTGTGAATTGGGGATACATTTGCACATCTCCAGTCCGTGGGAATCGGTTGGTGCAACGATTGTGGGAAGAATACATTTGACAGATATCTAAAGTTATTTGTGATTAATTTATAAACATTTTAAAATTGGGTATTAAAGCTTTATGTATACATCTAAAGATTAAATTTATTCAATAAAGATTATTAAATTATTTTCGGTCAGCATTTAACACTTTTTGTTTTTTTAAAGAATATGAGGTTTGTTTTTTTTTCAATAACAGCAGCAAATTTTCTGCTATCATAACATCCGTGTATTATACGCGGATATGAAGATCAATGGAAATTTCAAAATTTCTTCATTTTTGACAAGAATTGTGTTGGGATATTAATTAAAATTAAGCTTCATATTGGTTTACAGCCGTTTTTATATTAATTTTAATGAAAACTTTGAGTTCTGTATACTTCAAAGTATATGGAGAATAGTGGTAAATTTTATTTATTAAGAATTGTAAAAATGCATTTGATAATTTTATTATTCAAAATTGCGAGGACTCACATTCTTCTGTTTATAAATTGTTTTGAAACGTGAAGAGTATATAACACTTTTTAAACTATTATTTACCTCCAGTTTCCTGAATTATTTTTGAAATGCATTTTAAATTTGGCATGTTTTTTGACACCAACGAAAAAATATGAATTAAAATGGAAGGGGCCAGCAGTTACGTTTATTTTTAAATAATCTAAAAAAATAATTATTATTTTGTTATTTTTCTGATAGATGCTGTAAAAGGATGGCGATTATTTGGCTGAAGTAAAACAAACATAAAACAAAAAGTTGAATATATTATGGTATAATGAAAAAAAGAAATTCTTCTTATTTCGACTTATTCCCAATATTACAAGGTGCCCGAATATTAAGGATGCAAAAAATTATAAAACTAAACTTTATTCAAATTTTTAGAACTGAATATTATCGCTTATTCTACTCAGAAATTTAGATTATTCTCTGAAGGAGTACCTGTTACGTACAGAGAAACCCATCCATCTTTTCAGTCACTCGATTTCAGTGAGTGGTTTCACTTTATTTGTCGGGCTCATTCCTCCCTGAACTGATTCTCCCATAATGGCCACAGAATAGTTATAAAATGTCCACCGCTGGTTCTTTTAATTTATGAATGTAAATTTATAAACTTCTTAATCCTGTGCAGCAGGGCCTGAGGATCATTCTCCTTCCAATTGTGTACATATTAAACCCAATTGCCTCCATTTTAAAGTGATGTCTGAAAGACAGATTATTTAATCAATGTATGCTGAAACACGAGGTATTTTCTGTTCGTAAAATTAAAAATACTTTGCCTCTTAAAGACTTCGGCTCCATCTCTGCATCATCTTTCTTCTTAATATTTCGGATATTCATCCATCAGTTCCTTCTGGTTGAATTCGCAAATGTTCCCTGTGGGAAAAAGGGAGTCCCCACTGTTACTAAGCTTCTAAACCATCGTTTTCGTCAGGAGGACGCTTCATCAAAAGACTCAAATTGATATCTATTTTGACATCGTTGCTGCCTTTGATTCCTCTACATTTTCTACACTTATTTGTGCAATTTCATGGCAAATTCCCAGCTAAAGTAGCCTGCTTGCAATGAGTACCAACTCCAAAAATGGATTAGGAACATTATACCCTTAAAATGTGCTAAGAAACTGATATATTTATACTAATTCTAACTTGTACTTGTAACTTTAATTGTAATTTAATATTTACTGTTATACTCTAAGAAAATCAAATTACACCATCAAAATTACACCATAATTTTTTGAACTTATTTAATTTATTCTGTTATGCAACTGGATTACCGTATTAGTATTCGCAATAACACTAGTCTTATGCTGCACCAGCGAAAAGAAAATAATATACTAAATAATTAAAATAAATTAATAATAAGAAAAAAAAAATTTAAAAATCAATAAAAGAAAAGGAAATAGACAAACTCTGCGTTTCACCCACAGTTAGGTAATTATCCAGCTGACCTTTAAATTCCAATTGGAACCCTCTTCTACTCGTATGTAACTTACTGCAGCAATTGATAACTCGATGACTAACAAAACTACGTCCATTCTAGTCTAAACATCTCCTTGCTTAATTTGAATTCATGGCCCTTTGTTCTACTAGAATCACTTAAAACCGTGAAAATTTCGTCATCATTAATTTACTTTTACATCTCATAGCCTTAAAAAGCTCAGTAAAGTCCCTCTAATGCGCCAAGTTTCCAAGCTCTGCAACCCACATATTCGAGGTCTCTCTTCATAACGACGCCCTTTTGCCGATCTCACCACACAAGTTACTCGACTTCGGACCCTTTCAACAAGCACAATGTTATTCTTTAGGTGCGGCCTCCATACTCGATTCAGTATTCCAACAATAGCCTTATATAGTGGGATTATGACCTCCTTATCTCTACTAGCAAATATTGGATAAATCATTGATAGCACACCATGAGCCTTCCTTGCAACCTGTCTACAATGCTCGGAGAACTTCATGTTTGACTGTATCGTAACACCCAAGTCCATTTCTTCCACTACTGACTTCAGTTCAACTCCAACAAAGTATCAGTTATTTTAGGGTTATTGGTCAGCAGAGGTAATACCATTCACTTTGCTGGATTAAAGCATAGCTGGTATTTTTCGGATCAACCCTCAGGTTTCTCTAGGTCCCTCTGTAGAAGCTTTTCTTGGCGATGATGATTAACTACACTACCAACCTTTTCGTCATCTGCAACTTTAGACATCACACCCTCTATACGTTCGTCGATGTCACTTGTGAAAATCAAAAATAGCAGTGGTCACTGGTCCCAATACCGATCATTGAAGAACCCAACCTCTTACATCAACCCAATCTGAGGAACAACCATCTGCCTCCTTCCCTGAAACCATCCAGGAATCCATCTAAAGATTTCGCTGTTATTTTGTTCGCCATGTGGCAGTTTTCAAGACATCCAACTTGGAATCTTCCTGGTGGAGTATATTTTAACGGTATATACGCATCGAAGGCTTTTGTGATTAATGTTTTAGAGCTATACCATAATTCTATTGTATTTGCTCTCTGTTAGATATCTACTCAGTTAAGTGAGGCCATATAGCATCTTTAGTTCAAAAAAGAGATACTAAAAGCAATTCATAGGATACTCATCTATCAGATCCTTCTGGTTGAATTCGCAAATACTCCCTGTGGAAGGAGTCCCACTCTTACTAAGTTTCTAAACCTTTGTTTTCGTCACTAGGGTGTTTCATCAATTAATATTATCTATTTCGACACCGTTGCTGCCGTTTATTCCTATACTTTTCCTCGATTTATTTCGTCTCAATCAAATTGTGCTATTTCAAGCGCAAATACCAAGCTAAAGAAGCCTGCTTACAGTGATTAACAACTCCTCAAATGGATTAGGAAAATGATACCCGTAAAATCTACTACGAGATTCATATATTTATATCATTTCTTTAAATTTCTAAAGGATACTACTCTACCACCTATTTGTAACATTAATAGTAATTTTATTTTTACTGTTCAATTGGGCGAAAATCGAATTTTAAAATATAATTTTAGTGTAATTCATTACTCCAAACTTTTAATTATTTAATTTATTGTGTTATGCAACTGGAAAATTTGCAGTATTAATATTAGCAATCTCCAATAATACCAGAAAGAGTGTCTTATGCTGCACCAGACAAAAGAAAAAAAATACTGAAAAAATTTTAAAAATAATAAAAGAAAAGGAAATAAACAATCTATGCATTTTCCTCGACATTTAGATAATTATCCAGTTGACCTTTGAATTTTCCCGAACCGTCAGACCCCTCCACCCTTGTAGGTAACTTATTTCAGTAATTTATAACTCGCTGGCTAACATCAAACTACTACAATCCAGTCTAAACCAATCCTCGATTAAAGTAAATTTATGGCCCCTAGTTCTAGAATCATAACCGTGAAAATGTCGTCCTCATTCAATTTATCTTTGTATCTCAGAGCCTCAAACACCTCAGTCAAGTCGCATTAATGTACCAAATTTCCGTGCTCTGCAACCCACAAATTCGAAGTGTCTCCTCATAACAACGCCCTTTTGCCCATCCCAAGAGACGGGTTACGCGTCTGCCGACTCTTTCAACGAGCACAATCTCTTTCTTTAGGTGTGGTCTCCATACTCGAACGCAGTATTTAAAATGCGGTCTAACAATGGTCTTATACAATGGGATTTATGACGTCCTTATCTCTTCTAGCAACGTTTTCGATACATCTTCGATTGGACACGATGGGCCTTCCTTGCAACCTGTCTACAATACTCTGAGACCGTCATGTTTGACCGTATCGTATCTTTAAAGTCCCTTTCTTCCACAACTGACTTTAGTTCAAATCCACCAAGTGTATAAGTTATTCTCGGATTACAGGTACACAGAGGTTAATACCTCACATGTTGCTGGGTTAAAGCATAGCTGCTATTTTTCAGACCATCTCTAAAGTTGATCTAGGTCACTCGGTAGAAGCTCTGCTTGGCGATGATCATTAACCACTCTACCAATCTTTACGCCATCTGCAAATTTAGACATCACGTCGTCTGTATAGATGGCGTGATGTCTAAATCGATGTCACTTAAGAAAAAAATGAAAAATAGCAGTTGTCAGTGGTTCCATTACTAATCCTTGAAGAACCCATCAACCCAATATGAGGAATAACCATTTATCACAACCTTCTGCCTTCTACTCTGAAGCCATCCATCGAAGGATTTTCCATGTTATTGTGTCTCCCATGAGGCAGATTTCAAGACATTCAACTTGGAATCTTCCTGATGGAGTATATTTTAATGGTATATAAGCATTTAGGGAATTAAATATTCGCTCTCTGTGAGATAGCTACCCAGTTAATAGATGTCATGTAGCAACTTAACGCATCGTAATTTCCTCTCCTGATATTATAACTCGTTCCTCCGGAGTTCTACAGAAGCGCAAGTAGGCACTTCTGTAGAACTCTGTGATCACTTCCTGCTACTGGTTCCGCTACTGTCAACCCTGTTATGCCATGTGGTTCACATGGCGATGATGAGGTCTAGAGTATTCTTTTCCCCAGTACTTTCCCTGTCATGTTGATACAAATAGCAATCAACCAGCTTATTCAAAAAATTTCACCCTCATGAGGAGTTTCCTTCCCGTTTGAGGCAATCAATTAGAAGCAAATTAAAATCACCCCAATAACACATTGATGTTTGCTTGCCCATTACATTTTCATGTGGAGGTTCTTATCATAATCTTCACAATCACCTGGCCGGTAGATTGTGAACCACAAGCTCTCAGCTGATCATGTTCTGAATTTGATCTTGTCAATGCCTCGACGGTGTGCTGCTGTCATCAGGGCCAGAGGCCGTTCAACTAATTATTAGTTTGCACCTGGTGAACTTTTCATTTGTTTTCCATTTAAAATGATAAAGTGAAGCAAACTGAGGGTTTCTGATAACATTCCAGCCATAATTGTCGTGTTTACCAAAACTGTTGTATAAAGGTTGCAAATGCTCATTTTGGAATATTTTGAGAGCACCTGTCAAATATTACTTAGTTTTGCGTTTACTATTAATAAATATCTTTTGTTTACATTTCTATTTGTGTCATTAATGTAACATACCATCGCAAAAAATGGTTTGAACAGTGAAATTCCCAGGTGATGCACTTCCTTTGAACACCAGTGTATATAAAATGAAATACACTGTTTCGTCATTCTTAATGAATTCCAGTTACCAATGTTTTCCGTTTAATTCGGTTTAGCCAGATCTCTGTAAGTTTGTTATAAAAATTTAATATAAAAACAAATATAAAGTTTAATTTTGTTTTCACTTGCCAAAAGAATTCCTCACTACACTTCTAACACATTATGGTTATTTGTATCAGTTTCATCTATTATTCATTACTTTGTTTCCCTTGCATTATACACTAACCCGTTTTAACATAATAAACTCTGTTAGTATATCTACCACAGCCATAATTTATCTTTCGCCTTACTTTCTAGGGCTACCCCCTTTTCTTTAATTACCCAACTTATTCACTAACAGTCCTTCTTATTAACTTAGTGTACTTAATATATTGCTCACGTACTTCTATAATTTTCACTTCTCCAGGGAGGTTTCAAATTTCCATCTTAGGCTCTCCAGGCTATCTTCTAAGGCTTTCCTTCATCTTCTTTCTCCTGCATCTGCTTCAAATATTCTTCCAGAACTCTTGTTTGCTCAGGTTCGGCATTCTGTCTCCTACTTGAATACACAACACCTCCTTTATTCCGGATTACTCAGATGTATCTTTCTCCAAGGGGATCGTTACTTTCCTGATTCACTTAACTGTCTTTCATAAATTTTTTCTTACGATGCTTAGTGTTCCCTTTACTTGCTACTCTCAATTATTTCTCTTTCTGTCTAGGGCCCTTTTGCACTGCCCAACTTACTTTTTTCACTCTGTCTCCACGATCACCCCTTTAGCCACACTCCCTTTAGCCACACTCTCTTTCCACTTCTGTCTATCCTCATACTCACGACCCCAACTTTTTCTCCGTCGGTTGAACCTCCTTCCCCATGACTCTCTACCTATCCCAAGAATTCAATTAATCGTCCCCTCTTTTCTATTCTTTAAAAAAAAATTTACCCTAACTATTTTCCCCGTGTGTAAACCAAGCCTTGTTCAGTAATTTACTTGCATAGTTCTCAGGGTAGCACAAACCTTTCATGTCTGCCGTCGTCTCCCAGGATAGCCATTTTCGTCTTTTCCCACTTGCGAAAATGTTGACAAATTACCAAAAAAGTCGCCACAGTGACCTGGTCTTTTCCACCCAAACGATAGCCCATCGCGTATTATGTCCAGATGCAGCATATTTCTTAATCGCCTGCATTTCGCTGACCCATTGTTCCGTTTCTAGTACACCTTTTTCCGCCTGTCCACTAGTGACCACTCCCCCCCTACTATGGGGAGGCTGTTTTTGTTCACTCACAATTCACCCCTTTTCCCACACATCTACATGGGTTACCTTCTCTTCCATTTGAGTGCTATTCGGTTTGCACATCTGTCGCTTATTTTTAATATTGTATTCTTCCCATATATGCTTCTCTTAAATATCAAAATTTCCTTTTCCATATCAAAGATTAAATCATTCCCATATTACAATTTTTTTTCCAAAAAACTAACTCGCCATATTTCTAAGAGTCACATCTTACAATACAAAGGTTGGCAGGGTTGTTAACGACAGTAAAGACAGTATGCTACTCCAACTGGATCTAGATGAGTTGGGAAAATGGGCTGAAAAGTGGCAACTGAAGTTCAACATTGACAGTGTGCTGAAGTGGGATTGAGTAAATCCCACTTCAGCACACTGTGATCACTGCCACCTAGTGGTTCCTTTATCTGCAGATTCTTAATGCATGAAGAATCACTACTGATAATCAGATCAAGGGTATTACTCCCTCTAGTTGTCTCCCGAACATGCTGATGTAGAAAACAGTCATCCAGTAAATCCAAAAAAGCCTTGCTAGTGTGTAACTGACCAACTCAGAAATTCCAGTCAATGTCTGGTAAATTAGACTAAGAACCTGAGGGGGCACAGTTTCAAATTAAAGAAAAATAGTTGTCTAATAGCTCAAATATGCCTTTAGCCAGCGAGTTGTTGATTGGTGGAACAGCACTTCCAACTTTAGTTGTGGAAGCTAAAAATAAATTTACAGCTGAGCTGGACACGCATTTGAAATGAATGGAGGGGTGAAATGGAAGCGTTTTTTTTTTTTTTTTTTCTCTTATGCCTCTACTAATGCTATTGTATTCATTAAATAAATATTAAATTTCACCATGTTTAATTACATTTTTTCCAACTTCACTCCCAGAATTTTTCATTAATGTGAAGGGTTTTTCTTCTGTAAATTTGGAGGCAAAATAACTGTTGAGTTCATCTGCAATTTCAGCAGGGGTATCTAATACTGTCCCACGTCCATTACATAAGGGTCCGATCTGGTTTGTCCTTCTCTTCTTTGCATATATATATATGTGTGCGTGCGTGAATTCCTTATCCCCCTCTTTGCCAGCAAAAACCTTTTCTGTAGTACTGTTACAGTTCAATTCGTATCTGCCACAAACATTTGTACTCTCTGCAAGATTTCCATGCCATCTTTTTCTGCTCAAGTAATCTGGCAACTTCATTATTCATCCAATTTGGAACCCTCCTCGTGGAGTATTTTTTTTAATGGTATATACGCGTTCAGGGCTTCTGTGAATAATGTTTTAAAGTATACCATTATTCAATTGTATTCACTCTCTGTGAGATATTCATCCAATTGATAGGGGCCAGGTAGTATCTTTGAAATTATAACCCTTTCCATTCCTTTTCTTTTAACTACTGCTACCTCTCTCTTCATCGTCCACCGTCGAACTCCATATTCACTTCCTGCTATTGGTTCCTATACTGTCAGCCTTATTATGTCATCTGGTTCATGGGTGAATGATGAGGTCGAGAGCATTCTTTTCCCTAGAACTTTCCCTGACATGTTCATGCAAATAGCAATCATCCAGTTGATTTAAAAAAATTGTCTCCAATGTGGAGTTCGCCTCGCATTTGCTCCAATCAATTACAGTCAAATTAAGATCACCCACAATAAGACATTGATGCTTTCTTGTTCATTCCATTTGCATGTACAGACTCATATTATTATTATTATTATTATTATTATTATTATTATTATTATTAGCCATATGGTACAAGGAAGCCTCAGGCTTATGCTGCACCAGCTAAAAAAAAGAAAAAAATTCCCGAGTTATCCCCTGTGTGTGTGTGTGTGTGTGTGTGAGAGAGAGAGAGAGAGAGAGAGAGAGAGAGAGAGAGAGAGAGAGAGAGAAAGGCATCACCAAGAAGATAGGAATGATGATATCCAGCTCAGGACCCTGGGTTTGCCAAGCCCATACTCACCAGATGTGAGCCCACGGGGTTAATCATAATCTTCACAATCACCTCGCCTGCAGATTTCTCCCACTCTCATTATATATGGTTTGAGATAGTTGGAAGCAAAGCATCCAACTATCATACACCATACAGATTCTATATTAGCATGCGAAACCTCTGAATCAGGTAAGTTTTGGTCGCGGTGAGGCTAATTTTGATAAGAAGCATAGCCCCAAGACCAACTTCTATCCTTCCTAAATACATTATACGCTCCGTACTGAATCTCATCATCCCCTAACTTCCGTAAGCACCGATTCTGTAAGCCCTATTACGACACCATTACTTGTCCTAACCAGCACTTTGAATTCACTCATTTTATTGACATTACTGTACAAACAATTAAGACTTATTTCTCTTGTATTGTATCGTTAATTATCGTGACAAACCCCTTTAACTTATTTAAGCTCGCTTTCCTGGCATGATCTACCCGCTCATTTGAAGCGTTTCAGCCTTCAGAACCATCCTGCAATTATGTTCTGTAGCGGTAACAAAAAAGAACTCTTGAGGTGTTTGCAAGCGTTCCTTGACAAAGAGAACAGTCCTCCAAAGCAAGGGGAAACTGGATGTAAACCACGCATGCGCGAATTACAATGACATTGTTGAAAAATGTAGTTTAACCGGAAGTTATTTTAATAAACAATGAGTCCGATTGTAGAGTTCCTCTATATATAGATGTCGACAGCTGAGACTATTTGCCATATTGTTCGAAGTCTGATGCCTTGGGTCATTGTGTGGTGTTACATATCCTCATAACTAAGGCAAGATATTCATTAACTGATGTGGTGGCGCCTCGTGAGAAGCACAGTGGACAAGGGAATCTGCGATCTCACATCCGGTAAAAACAGCTTCGGTTCCGTTTCTTTTAGAACTTGAAATCGAGTGATGTTTTCCTTATAAAAAGGGGTTTCATGTTGTTTTTACTAGGTGGTAGAGTTAGTCGATCTCTAGCGAGGTGTGGCATGGTTTTTCCTCCCGGAAACTCGGGTTTTTTTTCCAGCTCAACAGACAAACCGACCATAGGACACACACAGACGAGTATGAGAAAAGAAGACGTACGATTGGATGTAAGTCATGGTCTCGCATATTCTGTGCCTGGTTTATAGGTATTGGCTCAAAGAGGTCGCCGGCCCTCAAATATTGCGTGCAGTGCAGAGTCTAATCTTTATTTAATTTAAAGGAAGCAAATCCCTTACGGGCTGCTTCCCCGAAACAAAAAAAATTGCAATACTGCTATTATTCTCTTTCGAGAATAATAGCAGTATTGCAATTATTATTCTCGAAAGAGAATAATTTTTTCTTGCTTCTATTCCCAACAACATTGATGTGATTCACGGTGATGTGATTCACGGTGATGTGATGCACTGTTGTGGGAAGAATGGACTTGTCTGCCATCTAAAGTTATTTATAATTAATTTATAAAAATTATAAAATAGAGTATAAAAGATTAATTCATATTATTAAGGATTACACGTATTCAATAAAAATTTATAAATTATTTTCAGTTAGCATTTAATATATTATAATTTTTTTTAAAAGAATGTTCTAAAATTGTTTTTTTTTTTTAATAGCACACTAATTTTTTCATCTATCTTCACAATCAGTGCATTATACGCCGATATGAAGATACATGAAAATATGAAAATATCATAATTCAAAATTTCTTCATTCTTCACAACGAATTCTTTTGGGATATTAATCAAAATTAAGCTTCATATTGGTTTATAGCCATTTTTATATTAATTTTAATGATCCACTTAGAGATCATTAAAATTAATGTAAAAACAGCTATAAACCAATATGAAGCTTAATTTTCATGCGGGCAGTTTCCTCCCTTAACTGATTCTCCCATCTCGGGCACAGAATAGTTATAAATAATCCCCCCACTAGTTCCTTTAATTTACGAATATAAATTTACCAATTTCTTTAATTCTGTGCAGCTCGACCTGACAATAATTATCCTTCCAATTCTGAACAAATTAAACCTCATTATCTCCACCACTGATGTGGTGGCGCCTCGTGAGAAGCACAGTGGACAAGTGAATCTGCGATCTCACATCCGGTAAAAACAGCTTCGGTTCCGTTTCTTTTAGAACTTGAAATCGAGTGATGTTTTCCTTATAAAAAGGGGTTTCATGTTGTTTTTACTAGGTGGTAGAGTTAGTCGATCTCTAGCGAGGTGTGGCATGGTTTTTCCTCCCGGAAACTCGGGTTTTCCTTCCAGCTCAACAGGCAAACCGACCATAGGACACCAACACAGACGAAGTGAGAAAAGAAGACCTTACTAGATTTGGGGACAAGTACGATTGGATGTAAGTCATAGTCCCGCGTATTCTGTGCCTGGTAAACGCAGGGGTTACAACAAAGAGGTCGCCGGCCCTCAAATATTGCGTTCAGTGCAGAGTCTAATCTTTATTTAATTTAAAGGAAGCAAATCCCTTACGGGCTGCTTCCCCGAAACAGAAAAACTGCAAAAAATGCTTTTATCCTCGAAAGAGGATAAAAGCATTTTTATCCTCGAAAGAGGATAAATTTTTCTTGCTTCTATTCCCCACAGGTGATTCACGGCGTGGTGATCCACCGTTGTGGGAAGAATGGACTTGTCTGCGATCTAAAGTTATTTGTAATTAATTTATAAAAATTATAAAATAGAGTATAACAGATTAATTCATATTACTAAGAATTAGACGTATTCAATAAACATTTCTAAATTAATTTCAGTTAGCATTTAACACAATTTTTTTTAAAAATAATCTTCTCAAAATGTTTTTTTTTTTAATAGCACACATTTTTTCATCTATCTTCACAATCATTGCATTATACGTGGATATGAAGAAAGATGAAAACATCATAATTCAAAATTTCTTCATTCTTCACAACGAATTGACTTTCCTAATCCATTTCCTAAATGGATTAGGAAAATCACACCCGTAAAATGTGCTACGAGTTTCATATATTTATACATATTCTTTATCTACAGGATACTACTCTACTACCTATTTGCAATATTAATAGTAATTTTATTTGTATTCTTAAGTTGTGAGAAAATCAAACACTAAAATATCTTTTTAGTGTAATTCATTACGCCATAACGTTTTTAACTTATTTAATTTATTGCGTTATGCAACTGGAATTTTTGCAGTATTAGTAATCCGAAATAATGCTTGAATGACAAGGCTTATGCTGCACAAACCAAAAGAAAAAAAAAATAAAATAAATGAAATAATAAGAAGAAAAAATTTTAAAAAAATCATGAAAGAAAAGGAAACAAACAACGCATAGGTTGTTCGTTTCCTTTTCCTCCATGCTTAGATAATTATCCAGCTCACCTTTGAATTTTTCCAAACTGTCAGCCTCCACCACCCTTGCAGGTAACTTATTCCAGTAATTTATAACTCGCCGGCTAACATGAAACTACTACCTGAAATCTATTCTAAATCAATTCTCGATTAACTTGAATTCATGGCCCCTAGTTGTAGAATCATTTATAACCGTGAAAATGTCGTCTTCGTTCAATTTTCCTTTGTTTCTCAGAGCGAGTGTAGTATGGTCTTTTTCTCCCGGAAACTCTGGGTTTTTCGTTCAGAAAACAGAATATCACCACAGAACACAATTTAGAGCCAGTATACACAGGGCAAGGGCCTTAGTCGCTAATGCTTCTAAAACCCCACTCAACAAAAACAATACCTTATTTTAGCTGTATCATAAATTTTAAAACCGAATTCACATAATGCATGCCAGCTCACTTTCAGCAAAATACCTGAACAACTTCTAATAATCATACTCAAACTGCGCAAATTCCTGAGCTGCATCAAACGAGGAGTAGAAACCTAGCATTATCTAAATTTGAGCGGTGGGAGTGCCCTGAGCCAAAAATGCTCTGCTTTTCTCCCTGGGAAATACCTAACCAGAATCTAACACTGGCGTTACAAAAGTAATCCTACTCCAAGCAGCTCTTTTTGTATTCTTCTCGAGCGAATTGTTAGCCTCAGAAATCGAACAGGGCTTTAATACCCAACGTGTGAGAACTGTATCAGCTAACTGCAGGGGTGTGACAGTTGTTATTCGATTATGAATATGTTATTCGACAATGAATACAATTTTCACTTATAGAAGTAGTTTGTCTCGCTTGTAGCACAATGGTATCACCACCGACCTCCCTACTGCTTTCAGAGGAATATCAACTCCTCAAATGGGGTAATCATAAGGCGGATTTTATTTGCACTATTTCTAGAAACCAGTTGTTCCAAACCTTGGGGTTTCCTGACCTTAAGCGTTCTTATCAGCCATAAAGTTTTATCTTCCTTCGCTAAACTGTAAAACCTGCACTGCTTCTCACATTCTATATACAATACAATGGGCTGGTATATTCTCCCTCGAAGTACCCGGTAGAAACCCTCTATGGTATTACTGAATATTACGCTTAAAACCCCTCGATAGGGTATTTCAGGACCATCACTACCCTTTATTATAAAAGACAAAGTACAAAGATAACCACTATGAAGGAATCGTTATATTTCACCTAGTATTCTTTGTTTAATTGTATTCTTATTACTGAGCATCAATTAAGTATTCGTAAAATAATTGTTCTATGGATATATGTAGCCTGTGTTTGGCATTAAAAGCTAAAATTATACATTTTGAACTCGATCAAAGATTTTAATCAATCCATTCTCAGATTGATTGGAATAAGTGGGAATATGAAGAAAGAGATGTTGCAGTAATTAAATGAAAACTCACGGGTTTTAATTTCAGGAGGGACCATGAAACTATTAATCGGGCGGACTGCAGAATGAGGGTGAAAACAGTGGAATTATGGAAAGCATCAAAAGCAAAAATCACAGAAGTCATCAACGCATACATGCAATTAAGGAGTTATAGCAGGAGGAGGATTTGGAAATGGATGAATGCATAGCGGGCGGATCAATTAGAGCAGAAAAAGATAGCATGGGAGAGTTACAGAGAGATAAATATTACTGAAGCATAACAAAAGCTACAAGGGGATTTGTAACAGCACCACAGATTAAGAATGCAATCCAGGGACAATATTAGATAAGCACATGAAAATTCGCCATTTTGGATTCAACGCCCGAAGTACGTGTATCACCAGTTGAGGACCACGGGTATTAACCATTCAAATGCGGAAAATACCTTGTGCATGAAGAGGAAATCCAAGGATGCCCAGCAATTGCTGCAAGAAAAGCAGTTGCTGGACATCCCGGGTGTCTAATTGAGGCAATCTTCCTGGAAGATCGCAGTACTGGCGTTAATAAACTTGCTGCAGAACTCTAAATTAGTGCACGGTTTGGAGAACATCGTCCATCAACAGATGCTTATGAGAAAAGTGTCTGCTAGATGGGTACCAAGAATTTTGATCACTGTCATGTGCACAACGTGCACCTGAAATGTCGGCCTGCCAGTAAAAATAAAATATTGGCGTATCCTGCTCAATATCCTGACCTTGAACCTTCGAATTTCTTCTTATTTCTACATTGAAGTCCTCGCCTCATGGAAAACACTTTGCTACTGATAATGAGTTGATTTCGAAAAAGTGTAATGCATAGTATTTATTTCGCACTTCTATCACACAACTGCTTCTGGCTGAATAAAAATCTTTTTTTAAAGCACCCCTCACCTGTAAATGTCATAAATTTGATAGAGATTGGTTTGAAAGTAGTTCAATATCAGTGCAACTCGCAATGTAGAAACACGTTCTCTGCTGTGAAGCTGAAGAATAGATTGTCTATTAGGGAACTGTCCCGTGTGTTGTGTACGCACCAATAATCTTTCAAGAGTTGTTTTGAAATATTCATTAAAATACATATTTCTTTAATTTTTATTAAGAATAATCATTATAAAAGCAATATTCATTCGGAATATTTCGTTACTTATAGTTCCTGACATGGAAATTTCGCGAAATACACAACGTGCCAAATGGAAAAATAATTGAGAAATTAGGAAGTAAATAATAGTCTACAAAATGTTAATTCTTTACCTTTTAAAGCAATTTATACACATAATAACTAGAAGAAAAGGCGCTTTCGCAATATTGAACAAAAGAATCAACAAAAACGCTCTTACGTCATTTTTAATAAATTCCAGTTACCAATGTTACCCGTTTAATTCGGATTATCTTGATACGATTGTCACAAAAAAATTAATTCAAACACCCCATTAACCAATATCAAGCTTAATTTTGATTACTAATTTTCCAAAACCCAAGAATGAAGAAAATTCATTCTATCTTCATATAATTCGTTTGATTTTGGGTTAAGTGGCGCAACCCGCTGGTATGAAGGTAGATTGAAATTCTGTCTAC
The DNA here is from genome assembly GCF_048544385.1 of Mastigoproctus giganteus. Taxonomy (NCBI): domain Eukaryota; kingdom Metazoa; phylum Arthropoda; class Arachnida; order Uropygi; family Thelyphonidae; genus Mastigoproctus; species Mastigoproctus giganteus. The sequence continues at coordinate 19,528,730 of NC_143585.1, forward strand.
TGTTTTTACGAAATTTCCACTACATATAGAAATCTTTATTGCAATAATAATAATAATGGTAATACAATGGATACATTGCAATAAGCCCTTCACGGCCACAAGGCCAGGGGTTAACAGTGATATTACAATATGTAAGAAAGGAAATTAATAAATTAAATATAAAATACATATATGAACGAATCAAAAGTAAATGGAGCTCAACACTCAAAGTATAACACAATTATAAACATCACAATGAACAGATAATATACAGGTGGAAAATTACAAGGCTCGTTGGTAAGCCATCTTCATGTCGCATTTCTGGATTGCGGCGTTAAGGCGAGCTTCAAGGAGCAGAATCAGGGACGGGGAAGTACAATTTAAGGATGCGGCGTCTATACTCCTTATCACTAGAAAACTTATTAAGGTCAGCATCCAAAGACTGGGCACATGGAAGTAGCTGATATGGCAGAAACCTATCGGATAGGTGGAGACGGCTGAGATGTGGGCATAGAGCTGGAGTCGCTCTGAGGGAAGGCTGAGGGACTCTCCAAGAGCACAGGTCCCAGAATGATGGTGCCGAGATCTTTCCAGTAATCATTTTTACAGTTGTGGTAAGGCATTTCACCTTAATCAGCGTGGGAAGCCTGTGAATTTTTATCAAACTAGCCATTTCAGTTGTCCTTAACTGTGGAGGAAGTTTATGTTTGTTTATGACCCATTTTAAGAGCCAAAACTCAGTAGAAAAGAGTGGTCGAATTGTGCTAGGGGCGGCAGATGCCCATACTTCTGCAGCATATAGAAGCGGAGAGTATACCGTGCTTTTTATATATCTTCTGGTGATCGTTACTTCATTAATGTAATGCAAATGCTGTTTGGCCATCCATCGGAGTCGAGCTGCCTGGGTGAGCAGCTTTTCCATGTGGTTACCAAAGCAGAGCTTAGGATCAAAAACAACCCCCAAATCAGTATGTTTCTTGACGATGGGAATAGGGGAATTGCATAGTATTGGCTGAATATAGGAAGGCGTTTTCTTTAACGAGAATATCATAAATTCAGACTTTTCTGGATTTATTTTTAGTCCAAACTGGTTGAGGTAGTTTGCAAATTCCAGAAGTATATTGTTAATTGATGCTGTTATCACAAGAAGATCATCATGTGGAGAAATCAGTGTGAGGAGCTTCATATCATCAGCATAGCATAGAGTATCATGCCTGGACTCAACAAGCGGCGAGATGAGCGCTGTAAATAAGAGGCCGGATAAGACACCACCCTGTGGCACGCCTGAAGAGACACATCGCTCGTATGTTTGGCCGTGGACAGTAAGCCGGATTATTCTATTTTGAAGGAGTGAGGTGAGGAACTGTAGGGTGTCTCCCTTGATTTGATAATGGTCTGAAAGTAGCTTCAGCATTGCAGGAACATTTATTGAGTCAAATGCTGCTTCGAGGTCTACATAAGTGACTGCAAGCTCTGCATGAGATTCAAACGCAGAGAGGATAGAGCTGGTGGTGGCTAAGAGATTAGTCACAGTGGATCTATGAGGAAGAGAGTAGTGGATTTGATGAGGCTGATGTGGAAGAAGTTGTTTAGTTAAAATGGGGAGAAGTATCTTCTCTAGGAGTTTTAGAAGACTTGAGGCATTGGAGATTGGCCGGTAGTGCTTAAGAAGAGTAGGTGATTGAATTTTTGGTATAGGCTTCACAAGGTAGATGTTCCATTGCTGGGGAAAGAAATTACTTGACAAAATAGCATTAAAAATAGTTTGAAGGGGACCCAAAATGTATGAGCTAAGACATTCAATAATGAATTGGGGTATTTCATCTGCACCTGCCTTAGCAGAAGCCGGTGTAGAATTTATGGCAGAAATAAGCTGTTCCCTGGAAATTGATACTACAGAAAGCGTGTCGGGGGGGATTTCAGTTGTTGGTGTCTCAAGATGAGCACATTGATCCGAGTTCGAGGCAAATCTGGATATAAAGTCTAGCCACTGGTTAGGTTCAAGTTTTTGTGGGAAATCAGAAGGCCGTTCAAAGTAGGGGGTTTTTCCTCTACGAAGGGTGGTGTCCATATAATTCTTAATTGCTTGAGATTTCAGCCTGTTGAATGTTGCACGGGATCTAGAGTAGGCTATCCTGTCTTGAACACTTTGCGACTGCTTCCACATTTTGTGGAGTTGCTGTTTTAATTTGAAGCTCATATTAAGATGGGGAGTCCACCATGCTCTGGACCGAGGCATAATAGAAATTCTCTTTGATGCTGCAAATGTCGCAATCGTCTTAAGCCAATTAGTAAGCAGATTTACTGCAATTTCAAGATCACAGTTTTCAAGGACTGACCACGGGATGGCAGAGGCAGCCTCAACACATTTAGCAATGCTCAAAAATCTGGGACTAACTATTACTCTGGTGTTAATTGAATTCACAACATTGAAGTTTGGAGCAGGTATCTGTAAAATAACAATAATTGGCTTGTGGTCCGAATTAAAATAAGTCTCTGGCATGTAATCAGGTGTGCAAGGAAAAGAAGCAAGGATGAGATCTAGTTGATTGTTACCTCTGGTCGGGAGGTCATTAATCATTTGTAACCCAGTACAAGATAGGTTTGACAGGAGCATTTGCTGAAGGTTAGCTAGTTGGGGAGGAAGATTAAAGTCTCCACAGACAAAGTGCAAAGCTGAAGGATGAAGCTGGTTAATGATCCAGTTTGATATTTCATGGATGGCGTCATATGAAGGTGCTGGGGGCATATATATGGCAATTACATCTATAAGAACGCTATTGTAGCTGAGAGTAACAGCGAGAGCTTCATATGCTGTTGTTTTGCTAGATACTTGATGAACTAGTGAGGCCTGTGAGCTCTTAAAGAAAATGGCAACGCCGCCTCCTCTTTGGTCAACTCTGGAAGTAAACGCTGATTTATACCCAGCTGGAGTACAAGATGTGAAAAATTCTTGGTCTTTATCAAGCCAGGTTTCTGTAACACAGAGAATATCGATATCACTAGCGAGCAAGATTTGATCAATGATATCCAGTTTGTTGCGGAGGCTTCTAACATTCTGGTACAAGACTCTGATTATGCAAGTTTTTTGGATCTTTTTAATCATGTTAAATAGTCTCTGGAAAAAAAATTATTATTCTATATTTAATGAGATAATCCCGAGAGCTTTTTTAATTGGGTTTTAGGAGCATAGGCGACTAAGGCCACGTTGCTCCGTTCATACTGTCTGTAAATTCGTGTTTTCTGAGGTCGAGTTTCAATTTGTAGGAAGAAAAACCCAATTTTCTGGGAGAAAAAAGCATGTTTGGGACCGACTATCTCAGCCACGATGTGATATTGGACCATGAGAGTTCCTCCCGTCATCGACGGGATTCGAATTCGGGTCTTTTCCATCCGGTGTGGAGAGGCCAGCAATTCTACCAACCGTGCTACCCACGAGGGCCATTAATGATTAATACACTGGTGTGCAAAACTTAAGGAAGAACACTATTTCCAAAAGGTGCAACCACAAGAATAAAAACTAAAAAATTACTAATAATATAAAATATAAACTTTTATTTTATATTATTAATAATTTTTTAGTTTTTGTTAGTAATAGATTTACTAAAGTGATCATTTAATAAGCGGACTGGTGCAAGATTTTGTTTACTGCAGAACTTTGCATAACTGTCGCTGGAGGCGCTCTCCCTGATCCCTACTGCGCACACTCTGTGTGCACATTCCAGTACTTGCCCGTTACGAGCATATAAATAGATAATCGTTAACGTTATACTTATAATTGCCTATTTTATATGAAAATAATTACTGTGCAGTAATTATTTCATGACGTCTTCCTTGCAATGATTTTCTGCAGATAAACTCAATCAAATTATCGCATCTAAAAAGGTAAGGAGGCAAGGTTAGCGGCCAGTGTAGCTATAATAGAGAAGAAAACAACAGGCAGCTCGAAGTCACTACAGGCCTTCTTTTCAACAGAGTTATTACGATGTGCGAATTGAGGTGAATGAATTTGAGCTGCCTCTTCTTTTGTTTATAATTATTATGTTATCTGGAAATTTATATAATACTACATAATTATTTCAGAAATAAAAATAATGTTTAGTTTTCTTTTCCGAGTGCAAGCATGCATTTCATATTCTGTTTATTCTCTTACTCTGTTTTATAAGTGATGCATCTCTAGATCCAGATATCGTGAAACGACAAATCTTTAATCAGTTGCAAAGAAATCAATCAAGGATTCTAATTAACAGAAAAAAACATGATATAGAAGCACAAAAAGAATGACAAAATACATTTTCTTTCCCTGACCAGCAAGACAAGTGACAAGACGACCACCAAACCAGTCGTGTAGAAAAGCCTAAAAAAAAAATCTTTTAAACATTTTAGAATTCCACTTTTTATATCAATCATGGATGCCGGTATCCATGCTTGATAAAACCAGACTTGAGCTTATTACGAATAACCTAGTATAGTCGATGGTGGAAGGTAACCGAAAGTCACTGTAAAAAAAACAGAGTCCAATTGTCGACCCATTGTTGAGACTATTTGTTATTTTGGTGGCCGTCTTGAGTTCTGGTGTGCAGTTTAGTTTCTGCAAAAGATAGTTTTTTCACCGGGTCTCAGCTTTTTCCCCAGCAAACAGAAAATCGACCACAGAATAGAGGCAATTTACACATTATATACACGAATCAACATGTCTTTAGCTGCCGATGCCCTTAAACCTAAAAATAACAAGAACAGTCCATGGTAAGGCGGATTTGTGAATTTTACAGAGTGAACGGCTGTTTTGAAGAAAATAGACAACGTGCCTTTTAGATGTAGAGGAAGCAATATGCAGGGTTAACCGCAACACGGTTTATGGGACCTTGCCCAGTTGAATCATTTTTTGCGAGATATAGTTTGCGAGGATTGAGTTTTAGAAGAATTAAAATCAACTCAGTAAAAGAATACTGTCGACTTCATCATCGTCATCCAAGAACCAGATGACATAATCGGGCTGAAAGTAGAGTAAATAGTAGGAGGAAGTGATCATGGGGTTCTACTGTGGAAGATAAAAAGAATGGTAACAGAATTTAACGTCAAAGGAAAGGGTTATAATTTCAACAGTGCTACATGGCCTCTATTCTTTAGGTAAATATCTCAGAGAGAGAAAATACAATTTAATTATGGTATACCTTTAAAACATTAATCAGAGAAGCTTTGAATTCTTATATACCATTAAAAATACTGCACGAGGAGCATTCCAAGTTGGATGAATAATGAAGTTTCCAGATTACTTGAGCAGAAAAAGTCGGTATGGAAATCTTGCAGAGGGTATAGAATTCTATATCGGCTACAAATTGAACTGAATTAGTGCCACAGAAAATGTTTGTCTCGCAAAGAGTGGGGATAAGGAATTCTTAACACACATATATATATCAAAGAAGAGAAGGACAAACCAGATCGGGCCTTTATATAATGGACTTGGGATAGAATTAAATTCCCCATCTGAATTTGCAGATGAATTCAACAGTTACTTTGCCTCGATATTTAAAGAAGAAAAATGGTTTACGTTAATGATAAATTCTGGGGATGAAGTTGAAAAAATATGTAAATAATTATTTTAAAATTCAACGTTTATTTAATGAAAACGCATTCGAGTAAGGCTACTGGGGTTGATGGCATATATATTCTATAATCTTAAGGGAGGAGAAATGTTGGACTAGATGATGCCCCGAAAAGTTCTAGTCCAACTTAAGGAATGTAGAGAATAACCCCCAACCCCTATTCCCACCCCCGCCCCTTACCCAATTATTATACCCCTAAATTTAACTCAAAATTCCAGCCACAGGACCAAAAAGAAAAATCAATCCATAATTATTAGCCCGTTTACACCTCCAAAATCTAACTTTATGCAAATGTTTTGCACAATTGACATCGCCTTCCCCATGAATTATTAGCGAGTTGGACAAGGAGAGTTGGAAAAGAAGCGTCCTATATCAAAAAATAAAGGTAAGCCCTGTTGATCCAGAGCGATTCAATGCACGCGGGAGTGATTCTGTTGGATTGGAAAAGTGCCAATGTATCTCCAATACATAAGGGCAGTTCTAAGAGTGAAATGGGAAATTACCGGCCGGTTAGGCTAACTTCTGTAGTTAGGAATATCACGGAGACAACGATCGATCAAGGGAGGAATTCAGGATAATTTAGAAATGGAATTGCGTAGGATACTCAGCCTGGTTTTGTAAAGGGAGAATCGTTTTTAACTAATCTGTTTAGCTATTGTGACAGGGTCACTGAAGAGCTGAACTTAGCGAATAATTTCGATATTGTTTATTTTGATTTAAGAAAAACCTTTGCCTCAGTGCCACATGAACGGTTACTTGATATAAGCTGGAAGAAGTCGGAATCACGGAAAATCCTTAGATGCTTAGCTGGATGGCTTCAGGAGAGGAGCAGAGGGTTCTAATACAAAGTTATTCCTCAGATTGGGTTGATGTAAGAAGTGGGGTTCCTCAGCGATTGCTTTTGGGACCAGTGTTCTTTTTCATTTTCATAGATGGTATCAATGAAGGGATAGAGCTTATTTTGTAAATTTTCAGATGATGTAAATATTAGTAGAGTACTTAATGATCACCGCAAAGTAGAGCTCCTACACAGTGACCTAGATAAACTTCAGGGATAGTTCGAAAAACAGTAGCTATGCATTAATCCAGTAAAGTGTAAGTAAAAAAAAGGTATACTTGTGTGAAAAACCTAAGGACCAGTCAGGTTTTCACTGGTATATTCTCATAGGAGTGGCCTGGTTATCGGAAAAGCACATCAAAGGAACATCGTAAGGAACGGAAATAATGAAAGAAACAACACCGACACAACAACGGAAACAAAACGGTACAGAGGGACTTTATTCAAAAATGGCATCATAGCACTGGCTGCCGTGATACAGATGCGTCACTACCAAAGATGGAACAAAGGGAAGAGGTGGTCCTTAGTAGGGGATATGGCCACCCCTAATTGCAGGCTTTGCACTGTCTGTCCATACTTAGAACAATGTTGTTGATAAGTTCTTGCGATAACATCGTCCATTTCTCTGACAGCACCATCTTCTGCTGGTGACCATTTTCTCGTGGGTGTGGACGTGCTGATAGGTGTCTCTGCAGAGCGTCCCATATGTGTTCGATTGGATTTAGCTCGATGTAGCGGCCAGATCAATCCATACGAACAATTTCCTCACTTTCCAAAAGCATATCAACAGCTGCAGTGCAATGTGGTGTGGCGTAATCGTCCATAAACACGAACTCGGGTCCAATGGCACCTCGACCAGACGCACATAGGTAAGAATTACCTCAGTACAGTAGCGTGCACCGGTTACAGTACAGCCTTCCAGTATCTGCAGTTGTGTACGTCCATCTAAGATAACGCCTTCACAGACGAAAACAGCTGGACTGTCATATGGATCCATTTCAGTGATATTTGCGCGGTAATACCGTGGTGTGCCAACCTCTCGCTAGATCAGCTGACGACCCCTTTCGCTACTTAGACTGAGTCTACTCTCATCAGTTAAGGTACCATACCCCATTGCGCTGCTGTCCAGTTCTTGTTTTCGAGGCAACACTTTTTAAACGGTGTCTCAGATGGGAAAATGTTGAAGGGACACAGCGTACGGGCGTCGTGCGTCACATAGCGAATGTCGGACAAAGAGTGCACCTTTATAGAGTGTCGTGGCTACAGTAAACCGCGATATCCTGCGTCCTGTGTAGCTGGTTTCCAATGGATCCCGTTGTCTGATGTCGGCCTCTCTCGGCCTGTAGGAGCATGTAGTCGTCATCACTGGGCATTGTTATTCGTTGACGACCACCACTGGTCCTTCGAACAGCCGTACCTGTCGTTCTGAAGGCCGACCACGCACGTAAGACGATGCGTGGGCGAAACAGAACTCTGCAGCCACCCTCCTCGCACTTCGACCTTTCTGTAGCTTGCCAATTATTCCATACCTGGTAAAGTCATCCAGATGTTGTCTCCTGGCCATTTGTCTGTTGCACTCTGTGAAACCAATCGAACATCTGTAACAATCGTGCTCACCATTCGGTAATTTGCACATAACTGCTGAACTGCTCCTTTTATGTGTTTATGTCAGCCCTCTCACAGGTGATAACTGGGTACTAGCAATTCCGCAACCTTATCCTCCACAGACCAAAGGTAGTATTGCTCATAATATCTCAGGTGATGGCAACCAGATGAGCCTAAATCAAAAATAGCATTGTGATCCAGAATCAACTAACAATCAATCGGTATTCCCGTGCTCCACAAGCATAAATCCTTTCTATGCGCAGGTTGCAACCGGGCAGGTGACCAATGCAAAAGAAAACGCCTGCCCTCAGATTCCTCAAAATGAAGTAACTAAAACCACACAGATTCCTCAAACAAGACGGACAAGCAGGACTGAACAGGGTAAATCCCCCAATACTGAGAGATCATCAGCTCATTGGAAAAGAAACAATAAAGATAGCGCCCCTTCAGCCCTGGCCCTACATCCCACCTTAGCCTACAAAATTGCCGCTGCTCAAACGAGGAGTAAAATGTTTGTGTCACTACTAAATCCGTCCACGAAGGGGTCTGATATGAAGTCCCTGTTTGCTCAGGAATACGGTATATTCCTGATACGAGAGATAATAGTGAAGTAAGAGTCTTAAAGACGAGACACCTCACTTATGCCTCCTTCACCATCTCGTGTGCCCCTGACAAACAACGTATTGTCCTAGACCTCGAGCGGTGATCCCCAGGAACCCTGGTCAATCCCTACTTGGACAGGAACTTTCAATCTCCTGCTACCAGATGCATGAGCAGCCCATCTGCATAGAAACCAGCAGAGATAACTAGCAAAATCAGTGACTACATAACAGTGAAATTGTTAATGCAAAATATCAGAAGCGTTGTTAACAAACTTAAGACATTACAGTCTCTCCTACGTCTAGATGAGTTCGATCTAATTTGCATTAGCGAAAATTGGCTCCTTGAGGGGAATCAACATGGAAATTATCGCCAAACCCTGCAGTACGATGCTCTAGCAAACTCGAGAGGCTACAGGAGAGGTGGAGGTGCAGTCATATTCCATAAAGATGACTTGTTGATTGGGAAAATGAAATGCAGCCAAACGGATAACTTTTGGTAAATTTAGCCAAGGAGATAAATAATAATTTTAAAGTATGTGTAGTCTACCTACCCCCAGACCACACTAAAGACACGATGTTGGAACTCCACACATGGTTTATCTATAACCTTGATTCCGGAATCCCTACAGTTGTCACAAGAGACCTTAATATGCCCCTGTCAAGGCAGCAAAATGCTAGATGTAACCTTGATTCTATCCTTCATACGGTAAGGCTCGTACAAGTTGTAGATTCCTCAACTAGAGGTGTAATATCTTATATCTACTTTATCACAATTTGGACACCATGCAGAGCATTGTCACTCTTCTTTAGGTTCCAGTCAGGCCACATCCCGATCTCGTGCAAATTTTCTCTGTTCCAATCGATAGATGCAGCTTATCACTGCAACCTAAAATAATTCTAAAACGCCTAAGTGAGTTTAACTGGCAGAATCTATATATCCTCCCTCCGAAGGAAACTTTATCCTACTTAGCTCAAGAGCTCAGACAAGAAGCTCTGGCTGGAGCATCAAAAGAAATTCGGATAACATCAAGAACGTTTTCATCGCAAGCAAAAGGTCTACCGACGACGCCAAAGGACGAATAATCAACAAGATCTCATCACATACAAAAGAAAAAAAAAGCTTTATTTTTAAAACAAAAAAGAACGGCTCACAGGAAGCTGATTATCGACAGGATGCGACACTCAAAAAGAATTCGCGCGTTTACGCCAAATCAGTCTACAATGGAAGAGAAGACTTTCATGGAATAGACAAAACTGACCTTCGAGCAGCCCAATCAGCGGCATAATCAGTCCGTCTTTCCAGTGGTAGGACCCACGAGCTACCCTGTATTCTCTAATTTTGCTATCTCGAGAGACGAACTGATCGACATCATAAAGAAACTACCCCTGAAGTCAGTAGTAGTTCCAGACGAGTTTCCACTGTTCATTGTGCAAATATGCAGTGTGTACATTGTTGATATTCTGGTGCAAATTTTTAATCAAATCATCACTAGCGCAGATCCGCCAGAAATCTGGAACACGTACTTTATGCACCCAATACCAAAATGTAAGCATTTGGAAGGACCGAAGGACTACAGGCCGATCGCCTTCAGCAGTGGATTTCTGAAACTCTTCGAGAAGACCATTAAGCCAGCACTTTCAGACCATTGCTCCAACCACAGGCCTCCTGTTCAATAGAGCAGTACCAAAGGGATTGGGAGGAGTACCACAGGGAGGTTTCCTCTTCCAAATCTGTTCGCTGCAGCCTTTGAACCGTTCCTTGCAGCACAGCAGGACTCTGTCTTATGCGGACGACATAAAAATTCTATATAATATCATCTAATACTAATCAACTAGCTACCATCAATAAACTGGCCAATCAAAAAATAAAACAACTAGAAATGTATCTAGAATCAATCAGTCTAGAACTTAATCATACTTAATCATGCTAAATCAGCTCAAATGGCCTTTATAAACAAAAGGATAAGGAACAATATACAAATCTGAATTGCAGGGGAACCTGTAGCAAAAGACATCTTACTTAAGGGCTTAGGCTTAACGTGGGATGAGAGCCTCACATTTCAGCAGCATATAAGCGTCACCAAAAACGAAGAACTAAGCAGCAAGAATTTGGTTTCTACTCCAACAGCTCAGAGGAACACATGATCCTCAGCTAATCATCCGATATGTCCAACGCTGCCTTTATCTCATTTCATTGTATTCCTCCATTATCTGGTTCTCAGGGCCCAAAACCCACTTCATCAAATTTTTCTCGAGTTAAAGTACAGGATCCTTAAATGTCTTAACAGAATAACAGGGAGACATAATACCATCAATAGATCGGTGCTCTACTCGAATTTAGACGTGATGCCTTGGGAACATCAGATTGCTGCCCAAAATATTCTAACAATTACTAAACTCATAACCGGACGCATAGATGCCTCCAGAATGGACGACATTGTTAGGACTCCAAGGAGAACACGACGCTACCAGACGGACCCCCTCGTCTTCCTGTTCAAACAGGGCTAGACAATCTAGGTCGCCTATGTGCTATGTTCCGCGGAAACACTGTACAGCTGATCAACAGACTAACGGTTGAGCTGGAAAAAGTTCCGTGACTCAAAAGTAAACAGAACAGAGAATCTACAGGAAACTTTCAAGTGAATGGAGCTCTGACATCTACTCCCACTGGAAAAGCTGTACCTAAATTTGTAAATTTGTATACTGTTAAATCGGCCACTGAAATTTGTAAATATTTCATATGTATGGCTGTTATTTATGCAAGTTGGCATCCACTGATTGGAAAAAACTGATTTATATCTTTCATATTTAATATAAACTTGTTTGTTAATATAATGTAAATGATTAAATATATTATGAATCGCCCTCCTGGCCAAATGGCAGTGTACCTGGTACAGACCATATTTATTGGGTCAATAAACTGATTTAATAAATAAATAAATAAAAGTTGGATACAAATTTCTCAGTTGGAATAAATCAAAATATATATATTTTTTAAATTCATTATACCATATTATATTGGACTTATTGGTTTGTGCTTAAATTTTGTTTTTAAGTTTACTTCATTCAAATAGTAGCCATCCGTTTTACATATTTTATCAGAAAAAAATATATATATATACATATTTTAAAAATTATTTCAAAAAAAGATGGAACTGTTAGTCTCTTCCATTTTCTATCGTAAAAAATAGTTCAACACATCCTATTAAAATCATGTGCATATTAGCATTAGCAACAATAGAAGTGATATTGAGAATTATATTCTCAAATTTCTGTTTGAGAATGGCATAAAAACAGTACCTTTTTGAGTGTTTTCTGTAATCCTTAATGAATTTTGCTCTTATGTGCTTGATGAAGGCTAACAAATATTTTGCAAAATACTTCAAATATTTTGCAAAAATAAAATTTTTATTATTACTTTAATTCATTGTTTTTGGCAGGGGCCAAATTTAAATGTATTTTAAAAATAATTCAGGAAATTGGAGGTTAATAATAGTTTAAAAGATGTTGTTTATTCTCTACGTTTCAACACAATGTATCCATGCAAAAAACACAAGAATATGAGTGTTCGCAATTAATAACAATTTTCAAATACACTTTTATCATTCTTAATAAATCTCATTTACCGCTATTTTCCATTTACATTGAATTATACAGATCTCAAAGTATTCTTTAAAATTAATATAAAAACGACAATAAGCCAATATGAAGCTTAATTTTAATTAATACCCCAAAACAATTCTTGTAAAAAATTAAGAAATTTTGAAATTTCCTCCATCTTCATAGTCATGTATAATACACTGATGTGATGATAGATCAAAATTTGTATGTTGGTATTTAAAAAAAAAAAATCACATTCTTTTAAAAAAAACATAAAACATTAAATGCTCACCAAAAATAAGTTATTAATGTTTATTGAATAAATATAATCTTTAATGATATAACTAAAATTTTAATACACCATTTACTGAGTTTTATAAATTATTAACGAATAGCTTTAGATACAGAAAAATGTATTCTGCTCAGGACCGTGATCACCCACGGCTCAGAACTGTGATCACCCACAGTTCTGGGGCTCTGAGGAATAGGAACAATTAAATTTATTCTCCTTTTGCGTTCTGCAGTGCGTGAAAGGAGGATAAAAGCATTTGCTTAATTTTCTTGTTTCGGGAAAGCTGCCCGAAAGGGATTTGCTTCCTTTAAATAAAATAAATATGAGATCTGCACTAACCCAATATTGTGGGCCGGCTACCTCCTTGCTCCAATAACCCAGCGTTTCGCCAGGCATAGAATACGCGAGACTACGACTTACGCTCATTCGCACTTTGACCCAAAATAATAGTAACGCCTTCTTTCCTGATAACGTGTGTGTCCTATGGTCGGTTTGTCTGTTGTGCTGGAAGAAAAACCCGAGTTTCCGGGAGGAAAAACCATGCCACACCTCGGCAGAGACCGACTAACTCTACGACCTAGTAAAAACTTCTTTCTATAAGGAAAGCATCACTCAGTTGCAGGTTCCAAAAGAAACTTAACCGAAGCTGTTTTCACCGGATGTGAGATCGCAGATTCAATTGTCCACTGCTTCTCACGAGGCACCACCAAGTCAGTTAATGAATTCCTTACATTGGTTATGTGGGTGGATGACTCCACACCATAACGCATTGCATCAGACTTCGACCAATATGGCAAATAGTCTCAGCTGTCGACATCTATATATAGAGGAACTCTACAATCGGACTCATTGTTTATTACAATGAATTTCGGTTAATCCTCTGTTTTCAACAATACTGGTCATTTGTTATAGGCGCATGCGTGGTTTATTCTCTTTGCCGAAAAATCTAGCACATACCTCAAGAGTTCTCTTTTGTTTCAGCATCAGAACCTATTTGCGAGATGTTCTGATGGGTGAAAAGCTTCAAATGAGCGGGTAGTTAATGCCAGGGAAAGAATCTTAAATAACTTTAAGGGATGTGTCAGGGTAGGTAACTGTACAAGAACACAAACGCCTTAATTGTTTGTACAGTAATGTTAGAAGTGTCGTCAATAAAATAAGTGAATTCCAACTGCTGGTTAGGACAAGTAAAACTGATATAATTGGTCCTACAGAAAGGTGTTGCCTCCAGAAGTTGGATAACGAGTGTCAATACAGTATGTATAATGTATAGAGGAAGGACAGGGCAGTTAGAAGGGGCCTTGATTGTTATTATTAAAAGCAGCCTCAGCGAAACGAAAGCTTTCCCGGATTCAGATATTTAGCATACCAATAGAGAATGTATACCATACATTCTCATACCATACACATTGTATGTATGAGATCGTTGGAAACAATTGTATAATGAGAGTGAGAAAAATCTACAGACCACATGATTGTGAAGATTATGAAGAGCCTCTACATGAAAATGGATGAATAGATAAGCATCAAAATCTTATTGTGGTTGATTTTAATTCGTCACTAATTGATTGGAGCAAATGGGAGGGAAACTCCACATGGGGGTCAAATAATTTATATCAACTAGATGGTTGCTATTTGTAACAGCATGTCAAGGAACGTACTAACTGGCCTCTGTTAAGTGGGTAGATATTTCACAGAGAGCGCATTCAATTGAATAATGATATACATTTAAAACAATAACTACAAATGCCTTGAATGCTTGTATACCATTAAAAATACTCCACGAGCAAAATTCTCAGTTGGATGAATAATGGAGTTGCCAAAATATTTGAGCAGAAAAAAAGAGAGAATGGAAATATTGCAGAGAGTAGAGAAGACTATAGCAGCGACAAATTGAACTGTAATTGTGCCATAAAAAAGATTTTGCTGGCAAACAGGAGAGGGATAAGGAATTATTCACATTATATATATATATATATATATATATATATATATATATATATATATATATATATATCCATTACACTAGCGTCCAATCGGATCCTTATATAATTGATGTGGGATAGTATCAGATACCCCAATGAAGTTGCAAATGAACGCAACAGTTACTTTTTCCTCGCTATTTACAGAATAAAAACTCTTAACGTCAATAAGAAATACTAGAAGTGAAGCTGAAAATAAAAAAGTAATTAACGATGTTGAAATTTCAAATTTATTTAATGAAAAAACATTGACGCCTACAGGCCAGTAGGCGTCAATCAGGGTTTGATGGTATTCACAGTGGTTGATGGTATTCACTCGATAATCTTAGGAAAATTGGCAAGTTAGGTTACTGAACCATTGAGGCTAATTATTAGAACTTCACTGGGCTGGGAAGTGATTGCGTTGGATTGGAAAAGTGCCAATGTATCTCCAAATCATAAGGGCGATTCTAAGAATGAAGTGGGAAATTACTGGCTGGTGAGTCTAACTTCAGTAGTTGGGAAAATCATGGATGCAATGATAAAAGTTGAAATTCAGGATCATTTAGATACAAATGGAATTCTAGAGGATACTCGGCATACTTTTGTAAAGGGAAAATCATGTTTACCTAATCTGGTTAACTCACCATGTATTCATAACTGGCCTAGGTGTTAGACGTGTGTGATTCAGCTCCTGCTTTATTGTGATTTTAAGTAGTTTTTAAATGGCATCTTTATAAAATCTATGTATTAACAT
Organism: Mastigoproctus giganteus; assembly: GCF_048544385.1. Taxonomy (NCBI): domain Eukaryota; kingdom Metazoa; phylum Arthropoda; class Arachnida; order Uropygi; family Thelyphonidae; genus Mastigoproctus; species Mastigoproctus giganteus. The sequence goes on from NC_143585.1 coordinate 19,543,970, forward strand.
GTTCCATAGATGACTATCAAGCAACTCAGATGGCTTTTATGAAGTCTTCATCAAGATAAGTACTATTTATTTAAGCTTAAACTTTTAGTGTGCAACGTTACTATCTGAGCCTTTGTTCAGCATAGCTACAAACAGCAACGTTATTGACTTTTGACCTGAAATTCCTACCTTGACACAAAGCTGTTCGTGACCTTGGCAGTGTTCCTGCTTAAAGTCCTGCAGCCCTCTAGCAATTTTGCAGTCCGCCACTCCCACGTCCAAACTGTTTTGTTATTTCTTCAGGCTTACTACTCTTCTCTTCGATTCCCTGCTGTGTCAATAACGGCTCACCTGCTTATTTGTTACATTCTTTTTGCTGATATTTAAAGCCATTCTCAACTCTTCAACATGCCACCTAAAGAAGCGGTTTCATGCAATGTCTGTCAAAAAATAGTACGGAATTGGGTTATCTGCAAGTGAATTTGCAGTATGGTTTTTTGTGATGCATGTTCATTAATAAAGAACTTTTCTAAATCCAGTAATTAAAAAAAACAATTTCAGATGCCCTTCATGCAAAAGTACTAACAAGGGGAATGCAAACTTAGTCTCCTAATCAGCATAAGCTGAATTCCCAAGATACCCCAACAGATGCTGATCTCCTTAGCAACGTTGACCATCCCTCGTCTTCCCCCGTCAAAATAGTACAATCTCCTAAGCCCTCAGACCATACAAGGAAGTCAACTAAAGATGCCTCCGCCCAAAACGGATGACGCTTCCTCTCTGTCCCCCCTGCCTTCAACAGCCCCAAACAATGATCGCCCATTTGCTTCCCTGGAACAAATGCTGAGGAAACAATTTAGAGAAAATGAAGATATTAAACAACATCTTTTTCGTATTGAAGATCAGCAATGTAAATTCTACCACTTGCTTCTCGAACTAAAGGCTATGGTCGAAAGCCATCCGGTGCCTCACCCTTCTTTTCATCAGACCTCTGCAGTTCCATCCCTCAGCCCAGATGCTGAAGAATTCGTTCCAGAAAAAACAGCTCCGCGATACCAAAAATCAAGCTCTAGCTCTCTTTCTGTCCGAGAACACAATCGTGCTTCCTCGCAACGTGTTGACACAGGAAGACAACCTATATCCACCTCTATTAGTAATCAACAAAAACCAAGCAATTTGTACGTGCACTGTCAAAATGATCGCACTGAGCAATATCCTGAAGTGCCTTCCCATAATGGCTTGCTTACAAACTCCCCAGGTTTTAAGTTTCCTCGCAAAAACAACAGAAATGCAAGCATAATAGGAACAAGAAATGTGCAGTCTTGTATTAAAATTAGAAACAGAAATAGTTCGACGCTTAGAAATAGTAACATTTTTGTTAGCAGGCTAGACCCGAATACTACTTCCCAGCAGATGGACCAACTACTATTAGAGTTAGAAATTCCAGGTAGAGCGTTCAAAATAAGAACGAAACATCCCACATATTCATCATTTAGAATTGAGCTAAAGGATTGTGACATACAACAATATCTAAATCCTGATATCTGGCCAAATGGTCTACTCATCATTCCATTTTATGGAACTATTGGAGGATCGGTCAACAACACTAGTGAAAAGTTACCAACTAATTCTCAATCTGCTGAATTCTCTGCATAGCTAGAGAATAATATTCCTAATTCTCATCCTAATCCATCATTTAACTTGCCATCCAATACATCTGTTTGCAAACATCCTTCTAACACAAATATCCATCTCAGCATTTTTCTTCAAAATGTAAGAAGCATAAAAAATAAACTATCTACGCTTATTTCATTAATGGTTGAAGAATCGCATGACATCATATGTTTAGTTGAAACGTGGATGCAGGAATCTTTACAAGATGTTTTCCTACTGCCGAAGAATCTCAGCTACACGCCATTCATGACATCAAGAATTAATCGTAGAGGTGGTGGGGCAGCAATAATTTTAAAATCCAAATTTAAAGTTTTGAACACATACAACTCTAATACTTTCAACTTTGAAGGAATTTCCCTACTAATTCAAGTTAAGGAATCTCTGCTTCAAATTTTTAATATTTATATTCCGCCTGGACCTACTGATGACATCATTAATGAAGTAATAACCTGGATCACCACTGTTCTTAAGCTTCAAACTAACATCATTATAATGGGCGACTTTAACCTTTCCCTGCCCAAATATAATCTACAAATGAAGCTGCTGTCTGACTCATTTTTAGTTCTAGGAGCAAACAAAATCAATGTGCCTGTTACAAGAGGTAATCAAGCGCTTGATCTTGTATACTCTAACTTTCCACTGCATGAAAAACTTAGTACGAACATTACATTTCAATCTGACCACAAAAGTATAGAACTGCAAGCAACAATTTGCTGCAGGAATCCTCGCCCCCCTCTGGAAATCACTAAAAGAATATCATCAATTAAATTCCTTCAGAAAGAAAAGTTTTGCAGCTCTTAAAATACTATCCATGGGATTCTCTCAAAAATATTCCTATACAGGACGCCACCTTTCTTCTTATAAAATGGCTGAATCAACTGAAAACAGAGTCGGCATCCAAACTTGTTAGAATATCTTCTCACTCCAAACCTTGGTTCCAATCCCACCTGAAACCATACTTTAAAAGTAAGCAGAAATACCACAGGCAGTGGAAGAAATACGGCACTTCATCAGCACACATAAAATATAAAAAGAGCAGAGCTTTGTTTCAACTCAAAAAAATTCAGTCATACAAAAATTATGTTATGTCCACGCTAAAGCACAATAAAAGAGCACTTTCTACAAAAACAACAGCTACCTTACAGCATGATCTAGTTGTTGAATGGATAAGATGCAATATGAAAACAAGCAGATCTGACATTTTCACTGAAGGTATACAAAACAGATTTATAGCATTTAATTTCTATGAACAAGCAGACAAAGTGCAACATGATGTGTCTCCGAATCAAGCCCTGCTAATTAGCCAACTTGTGAACAAAAATACAGTTCAGCATGCAGTTAACCAAATACGCCCTGATAGTAGTGAAGGCCCTGACGGCATCCCTGGTTTTATTATTAGATTGTCCAGCGTATACATCAATGATTCGTTAGTGCATATCATTTCCAGGTGCATCTGCCAGCCATTCCTTTCAAGACAGTGGAAAACTTTCAGGATTACGCTGATTCCTAAAAAAGCTTGCAGAAATAACCATCCCGGCCATCGACCAATTGCTGTTTCGTCAATAATCACTAAAATTATTGAAAAAATCATGCTCCCATATCTTCAACATGCAATGTTCGCCAAAGCACCTGTCAATATGCATTTTGGTCCCAGAGGGCGCTCCACAACAACAAGCCTAGCTGACACCATTGTACGCATACAAACTGCATTTCAAGACAAGGCACAATGCGACGTATTTTATTTTGACATCAAAGGTGCTTTCGACAACATAGATCTCAAAAAAGCTTTTCAAATACTAAAAAATCACTTTCTCGTTGACACAATGATTATTTTCTATCTTCAATACAGCCTAAATCGCAGACTTCTCCTTTTCCCCACTAATACTGACGATATTCTCGTCACAACCTCAACAGGCATTCCCCAAGGAGCCGTTCTCTCCAGTACAATATTTTCAGCATCTCTTCAACCACTTCTACAAGAAAATCCAAATCTACTGGCATATGCTGATGATTTAAAGTTATTTATAACCTCCAAAGCCAGTGATGATATTCGCAAAGTTATCAATGATGCGAACTCACAGATTTGTGAAATCATCAAGTACCTGAAAGATCTCAATCTGAATATAAATGCGAGCAAATCTGCTCAAATTACTTATTCCCTTCAGAAACAACCCAACCACATAGAAATAAAAATTGCAGATGTCCCAATCCCAAATGTTTACGCTCACAAAGACCTTGGAGTTGTTTTTGATAAAAATCTCTCCTTTAATGCCCACTATTTATATGTTGCTCAAAAAATTCAAAAAGCAAAATGGTTAATCAAACAAGAAACAGCAGCGATTCAAGACAGAAAAACAGTCATTAAGCATGTTCAAAGATGCATCTTTCCCATTCTGTCCTATGCTTCCGAAATCTGGTCTGGTGCTCCCCAAGTAACCGTCAAGAAATTCCTTGCCCTAGAATATTGGGTTCTTAGATGGCTCAATAGGAAGCTTCGCTTTCCCCATACAATATCCAGGCAACAGCTTTATAAAAACCTAAAAACAAAGCCTCTGCAACAGATGATCAACGAGTCTGGAGTCATGCTTCTTGTAAAGATAATCACCTCTGCATGCGATTCACCAAATTTAGGCAATATAATAGCTGCCCCCAACAGGGAAAATACAAGAAACCAGCGATTCAAATCCAGATTCTCAGGGCTCAAACAAATGGACAGAATGTTCCCCAATGCATTTCTTCAGCTCATAAATCATCACAACATTGATTGCAACAGGTTAATCAACTCTGCAGCCTACAGGAGTCAGATCTCCGATGAAATGAAGAAAAATAATCCAACCAGTAATGGCAGCTGAAAGCTAAATGCCCTGTTCTGCAATTTTTTAAATTCATAATTAAAATTTCTAGCCATTGTTAATATCTATATAAAATTTGCTATGTACATATACTTTATATCATTTCCTCTGTATTCTTATCTGCCCCTAGCCATGTGCTGTGATGGGCTTTGCTGTATTTGCAATAAATGAATATTTATTTATTTATTTATTTAATTTGACATGGTCGTCCAAGCGCTGGACTTAGGGAATACTTTCCACATTGTTTATTTTGATTCAAGCAAAGCATGCATTTGACTGAGTCCCATATGAGCAGTTACTTTATAATCTAGTACACGTTGGGATCACTGGAAAAGTCCTTAGATAGATAGATCTATCGCTTCAGGTCAGGAGGCAGAGGGTTATGATAAATGGTTATTACTCAGATTGGGTTGATGTAAGAAGTGGGGTTCCTCAAGTATCGCTATTAGGACCAGTGTTTTCGATTTTCATAGATGTTATTAGTGAAGAAATAGATGTGTAAATGTCTAAATTTGAAGAGGATGTAAACATTAGTAGACTTGATAATGATCACCGACATGTAGAGCTCCTAAATTGTTACCTAGATAAGCTTCAGTGATGGTCCCAAAAATAGCAGCTATGCTTTGATCCAGGAAAGTGTAAGGTATTACACTTGAGGACCAGTAAACCCAAAATAACATATACACTTGGTGGTATTGAACTAAGGGAGTAAAACGACTTGGGCGTTACGATACGATTAGACATGAAATTCTCTGACTATTATAGACAGGTTGCAAGGAGAGCTCATGGTGTCCCCTCGATGATTTAATGAACAATTGCTAGTACAGATAAAGAGTTGATAATCCACATAATATAAAGCTATTGTCATACCACACTTGGAATACTGCGGTCGGTTAGGGTGCTCGCACCTCAATAAAGATATTGTGCATCTTGAAAGGATCCAAAGACGGGTAACTTGCGTCATGAAATCGGCAAAAAGGCTTCCAGAGGAGGAAAGACTTCGGAAATGTGGCTTTCACAGCATGGAAAGTATGCACCTTAGCCAAGTCTTGATTGACGTGATAAGACTCTAAATCGCAAAAGTGAAATGAATGTGGACGAAATTTTCAAGGTTATAATTGAACAAGGGGCCATTGTTTCAAATTAAGTGAGAGATGTTTAGAGTACATTGCAGGTTATTTTATTTTAGCCAGCGAATTATAAATTGCTGGAAAAAGTTACAAACTAGGGCTGTAGAGGGAGACAGTTTGGAGAAAATAAAATGTCAGCTGGAGAATAACCAAAATTTGGGGAGTAACGCAGAGGTTGTATATTTTCTGTTATTTTATTATTTATTTTTTTTAATTCCACTTATTGTTAATTTATTTATTTTTTATAATATCCCAAAAAATTAGTTTGAAAAATTATGGTGTAATGAATGACATTAAAATGTGATTTTGCAATGTGATATTCTCACATTGTGATATTAGAAATACAATTAATATTAATGTTACAAATATATGGTAGAGCAGAATCCTGTAGAACTTTAAAGAAACAGTGTAAATATATGAATATCTTCGTCGAGTTTACGTGGAGGAGTTTCCTAGGTTTGCTCAATGTACTCATCACAATCATTAGGCATATAACAAACTCCTAACCTCATTTTTCATTTTCGAGTGCTTATGTCACACAACACAGACTCAACATTGCACTGTCGATTGCTCAAATGGAAGCACTGACTTAGGTTTTGTGTTTCCACATTCCACTTCTGCATTCGTAATATCAGTGTGACATTACATCTCTGATTTACCAACAATACCTGCCTTTGATGTCGTAAGCATCACTTCACATTCATCAAGTTTTTAAACATCCACCTGCTCTTACTGTTAGTTACGCGAACTCAGCCCATGCATTTACTTGTTCCATGATGACTCCATCACTGCTAGAAGTCCCTAGCATCTAGAATTTTTAATGTATTAATCTGTGAATACCACCAAGCTGTTTATATTTTGGGCGCTTTTTGTGGATCGAATAGAAACTCCAATGTTACGAGCAAAATAGTTTATTGTTTTACTCTTTTGCAACCTTCAAATAAAAAGTTAGTTGTGATATGATTGCCCTGTTTGGGAGAGTGAGCCCTAGCATGGTGATCTCTGGTCTTTTCAAGGACAAGAATTTGTCTTTGTGCCGCCTAAAGATTGAAAGAGGTGTACGATTTGTGAACCAGGAACGCAACTTGTTCTGTTCAGTCTTCTTGAATGGATATTTCGACCGAGTGTGCGAAATCAGACGAGGCTTTAATACCCAAAGTGTGAGAACTGTGGCTGCTAATTGCAAGGATGTAAAAGTTGGGATTGGATTTTTTCCGTTTCTCACAGCCCTTCACGCTTCACGTATGTCTTTGATTTCTTTCTATCTGAAATCTTCTAATCATGCCGGTTATTCGAATCCAAAATAAAAACTGGCTGTGAAAGTTTTTATTTTCAAATCGAAACACGTGGATAAAAATCGTTCAAAAGTAGTGCAATACCACTGCAAGTCTTTATAAAGGCAAATTTGCTTTGCAATGAAAAATAATTCCATGCATTATCTATGACGTTTCTTGCTTATCAGATTAAAGCACGAGAGAGTCCTGCTGCTTCTTATATTGTGTAGGTGCACTGCATCATAAGGTGTAAAGTGTAAAGTGTATTTAGGGTCATACGGCACCAGGGGTTTCCCCCATCTCCGCGTTGTTTACATTGTGATGGGTGTGGCAGTTTGCTGGAAATGCCAGAGATTTAAAAGTGTATGGATATTGTTCATATGTAGTGTCGTGTACCGTTGTTCATCTGGTCATTTAGCCGCTGGACCCCTACTGAGGCCCAACGTTGCCCCACTTTCGCCCCGTGGAGGCAGACCAGGTACACCAGTATTATAATTGATTTACTCTGGCAGGTCCTGCCACCTAATTTCCTGAGATTTCAGTGGCTAGGACCTTAAAAAAAAAAAAAAAAAAAAAAAATTCGCACGTTGTATGTTGATCACATACATGTTTCCAGGTTTGAAGGGGTTGCATTTGAAAATTTAATGGCCGAGGAGAGGGCGAAATAATTTAGAGAAGCTAGAATTTTGGTGTGGGTCCTACGCTGGCATAGAGATAGAGAGGGGAGGAGACTGAAGGCTAGGGGGGGAATAGCTAGGAAAGACTGGGGTCAATAGAGTAGACGACCCCAGCATGTGCCAGTGGGGCATGCCCATGCCCCACCAGAGAGAAAGATGTGGGATGGCAGGGGGGGAGGCAACAAGAAGGCTGTCGCCTCCCCCTCTGCCAGGGAAGGGAGGAAAGTGTGTCCGGCAAGGGAGCTGGCACAGGTCGCCATATGGCCTGGCGGCTGCATGTCTGCTTGAGTCAGGTCCTTGTTGTCCCATCCGTGTGTAGGTTCCTGTCTGTGGTTGTCACTTGGCAGCAGGACAGGTGCCTTAGTCAGGTCCGTAGTTGTGGGTATTTAGTCCAGTCTGTACTTAAGTCTCTATCTGGAGTCATGGTCATTAGTTATTGGATCCTGGGTCCATTTGTTGGATCCGAGTTTGTCGAGTCCGGGTGTTTTTTTTTTTTTTTTTTTTTTTTAATGCTGTTTCTTCCTGGGATGCAATCCCTTTGTGGATTGTCTTGATGGTGACTGTCCGTGCACCTTATATGGTTGTTTGCAAAGTCATATATTGTGGGCTTGAGAAACGCTATTGTGGCTGTGGGGGCGGAAGAGTATACCTTCTGTGAAAAAGATCTTGTGCAAAGTTTGTCAGTGCTTTGTAGCTATGCTCTTCCTCCAATAAGCGTTCCTCTTGATTCTCTGGTACATAATGTAATTCTGTAATTAGTCGGCATCGGAGGTCTTCATAAAGCTTGCAGTGGTACATTAAATGCTCCCACGTTTCCACTAAGCCACAATGACAGAGGGCAGTGTTGCTCAGTCCAAAGGTCATTAGTTTGAATCTGATGGCGCCGTGGCCAGTTAGGAGGTACGTGGCCAGCAATCCTAGGGAGAGCCAGCTTGGGTATTTTGGGTATACAGCCGAGACAGTTGGGAGGAATTTTCGCGTTATTTGCCCTTTTGTTGAGTTTTGCCACCGTGTTTGCCAGGTTTGCTGAAGATGTTCAGTTAGTCTTTTTTTCTCTATTTTCGGTTCGCTGGCTACATTTAATGTGAAATTTAGGCAGGTATCCGGTATGCCTCTGGAAAGGCTGTAGAGGAGTCCACTGCGTATCACTTCCAGGTCCAAGGGGAGGGCACCCGTGAGCACCTGAAGCGCGTGTGTACTCACTGTTTTGCAAGCTCGTGAGATAGTCAGTAAGATGTACCTCTGTATGGTTTCTAGTTTTCTTTTATTAGTTGCAATGGTTGCTTTCTTGTACCAGACAACGGAGGCATAGAGGATGACTGGCAGGAACACAGTTTTGTGAAAAAGAGCAAGGGTTTTCTTCTTTATGCCCCAGTCCTTGCGGGTGATTCTTGCAAATAGTGACGAGTAATTTCTGATTTTATTTCTGAGATAGTTAAGATGGGGAGTGAAGGATAGATTTCTATCCCGGACAACCCCAAGAAATTTCATTTCTGTGGTCAGCTTGACGGTGGTTCCTTGTACATTTATTTGGGGGGGTCTCCTGGTGTCCAGGGTTCCCCGAAGTAGGATGGAGCTTGTCTTAGTGGATGATATCTTCAGGTTATTTTCGTCAGCCCATTGTTGTAGAGTGGCGAGCGCCCGGTTTGCTGTGTTTTCCAGCTGTGCCCTGGAGTTTTCTGCCAGTGTCAGGACAAGGTCATCCGCATACGCATGGGAGGTTGCATTTCCGAGGTTGAGGTTAAGGAATCCGTCCATGACCACGTTCCAGAGCAGTGGGCCCAGGACGGAGCCCTGTGGGCATCCTCTGTAGATGCGTCTGGTTATTGTACAGTAAGGAGCAGTGACTTTTACTGACCTGTCGCATAGGTAACTGCTGATGCAATTGTATAGATTACTTGGGAGTTTGGCCTCACGGAGCCTGCTGAGGACGCTTGGCCACCAGAGGGTGTCAAACGCCCCGGCAAAGTCAACCGCGATGGCAAGAAAGTATTTGCGGTCTGTTTCTGTTGCAGCGTTGATGATGCTGCGTAGGGCATCGGTGGTGGAGTATCCTTTTCGAAATCCAAATTGTTTGGGTGACTCTAGGCCTGCGTTTCCATAGTGCTTCTCTATCCTGTTTCGCAGGAGATGTTCAAGAAGCTTGCTGAGAACTGTCAGGAGCGCTATCGGGCGATAGGACCCTGGGAGGTCCTGCCTCTTCGTGGGATTCTTCAAGATTAGCCGGAGCGTCGCCACCCTCCAACTGCACGGGAAGTAGCCTTCTTTGAGGCATTTATTGTATAGTTTCAGTATTTCCTCCGGGATAGTGTCCACTGCTTTCTTGATGATCTCTGGCTCTAGGAGATCTTCCCCTGGGGACGTTTTGTTTCTCAGCTTGGCCGCTGCGATCTCCAACTCAATCTTGGTGAAAGGTTCCTCAATTTGCTGGGTTGTGTATATCCTGTTCTGTTGGCAGAGCAGTACTTGTTCTGGCGTAGCGGGATCAGTGTGCTCCAGAAACATAGCATCCAAAATATTGTTGACAGTTTCGTGCCACGTCTTTGTGAACCCCCCTTGCGGTTTCCTCATTGCTGGGAGTACCTCGCCTCTGGGAAGCCTATTTGTAGTCACCCGATAGACCACTCCCCAGGGGTTGTCATTTCCTGTCGTGGAAACTAGGTGCTCCCATGTACGCTGTTTTCTTTCTCTGATTTTTGCTGTGTATTGATTCCTTGCAGTGCGGTATCGTTCCCGGAGCGCCTCTACTTCTGCAGTAGGCCAATCACGTCTAGCCCGCTGGAATTTTTTCCGACAGGTGTTTGCTACCTGCCTTAGTTGCTGAAGCTCAGGGTTCCACCAGGGTACCGCCCCCGGAGATGGTTTCTTTCTTTTGATAGATTTGTCCGCCGCTTCTGTGATAAGTCTCACCAGTTTTGCCTGGTGTTGGTCTGGGGTTGTCTCTTCTGTATTGAATGTGTGGACGGCCACCCGTATGGTTTGTTGGAATTTGGGCCAGTCTGCTTTTCCTATGGCGTATCTGTGCTGTATTTGTCTGGGTGTTGTGCTTCTGGCTATTGTTCGGTTTAGTTGGAAGGTTATTGCTCTGTGGTCCGATGTTGTCCAGTTTTCCGTTACTGTCCAGGCTGTGATGTGATCAGTGACGGATCTTGTGGCAAGGGTGACATCAATTGTTGTCTCCCACATAGTACTGGAGAATGTTGGGAGGTTGTTTGGCTGGTTAAGTATATTATAGCAACTGTTTGTGAGGTACTCTTCCAGATGCTGCCCGTTCGCAACGCCTCTCCGTCCTGGGGTTTCGCTATACCATGCCGGTGAGCGGCAGTTTACGTCTGCGCCTACAATTATTTTGGCGTTCGGAAATTCTGTGTGGATGGTCTGTAGGTAGTTAATTGTTGGGAGGATATCTTCCCCCGGTCGACTGTATATTGAGACAGCATAAAATTCCCCTAGTGCGGTGACTATGTGGGCACATGCAGCCCAGGGGAGGCAGTAGTTTGATAGTTTAGTCACTGTGTAATCCGGATTTCTAACTAGGATGGCTGCCCACGGGGTTTCAGCATCAGTATGCACAATCTTGTATTGCATGGGGTATCCCCTGACCTTTTTGCTGTGTGTATACGGCTCTTGCACGAGCATAATGTCGACATTTTCTTCGTTGGCCTTTTTTACCAACTGGGCGGCAACCGCCCTAGACCTTTGCGCTTTGAGCTGTGTGAACTGAACTTTTAGTTGGTTACACTGTTTAGGGCGTGCTTCCATAGTCGAGTCTTGTTTGGTATACTCCCTTGGCCTTTATGTATACAGGGCACTTGTTGTCACGGATTGAATGGTCTGCCTGGATTTTGTGCGCCTTGCAGTTTGCACATGTTGGTGGATCCTCTCTTTTAGGGCATGTCTTAAATTCGTGTCCTACTTCAGCACAGTGCCCACATGTTGGTTGCGTTTGGGCGCATGTGTGGGTGGTGTGTCCGAAGCGGCCACACCGGAAGCATTTGGGGACTGTCACATGTTCATTGTAGCGATGACTGCCCCAGTTTATGAACACCCTGTTGTGTTTGTTTATAGTATTCCAGGCAGCAGGCGAAAGCTCAACCGCCCAGTTTGTAGCGCTACCTATTCGGGATTTGGTTTGATACCTCGGATTTATAAGTGATGCTGGATCTACCTCCGGGTGTTCTTGCTGGAGGTTTCTCATATACAGTTCTTCTCGAAGAGCTGTTGGTGTGAGGTCTTTGTCCGTGTTGAATATAATTATACTAGGCCCTCTTTTTGGGGGGGACACGGCCTCCAGGCCAAGAGTTTGTATTCTCGGATTGGCTATTATTTTTTGGGCATCTTCCTGCGTATGCGTTTCGATTATTATGCCTGTGTTGCGCGTTTTCCGTACTGATTTAATTTTTGTGGTCTTGAGATCCTCTGCTAGTTTTGTCATTACTGTGGTTTTGACTGCTTCGCTGGAGGTGTGCTCCTCTGTGGAAGTTGGTCTGAGGATGACCAAATTCGGCCTTGGGAGTAGTGTCTTCCGTCTGGATGCCGATTGGAGTGTCGTCTCTGGTGGTTCCTGGGTTCTGGTCCTCAGCGCTTGAGCGTATGTGGAGGCGCGCTGTGGCATTTGGTTTGCCCCACATTCCATGTATGCTTGTAGTCGCGAGGTCGCTCTTTCACATTCGACATGAGTGTCTAGGAGTATCGTTTCCATTTTTTGGAAGATCGTAACTATTTGGGCCCTAAGGCCTGTGGATACTCTGTTTGAGTGGTCCTTGAATAAGTTTTCGAGGGCCATCTTTAGGAAGAGAGACTTCTGGTAGACAGTACCCTCTGGGAGAGCAGGGTCAAGTAGTGAGTCCTGTTGCTTTTCGTCGTTCTGGTCCTTCTGTGAGGTTGTGTTGTGTAATTGGTCTCTCGCTTCAGTCTGAGACCGCGTTTCACGTTGTTCTGATTTTGGTGCCATTCATTTGACATTCTTCCGTTTGGTTGAGAGGGCCCCCGGGCGAATGTCCTCCAAGTCCTCTGATTGCTCTGCGGTTATCTGGATGTAGTCGCATTGATTAGGTTGCTGTGTGTCCTTCATTTTGTCTGTTTCCCCGTCCATGTCTACAAAATTCGGATTAACGGGGTCGTCCGAATTAGCGGGATTTTGTTGATGGTGTTTGCTAGGGCTTGGATTTTGCTGGCGGATGATGTCAGCCACAAGTTTGTGGGTATATTAGTTGGCTTGCAGTAAGCCGTTGAAGTTTGGTTTGTGCCCCCAGTTAGATTGTGGGGGGGGAGAAAACAGCTCAGTACAGAAATACTCCTAGGAGAGCGGGGTCACTTTCTTTGCGGTTTTTAGGGACGGCGAAGTTTCTGGTAATACTAAAAAGTTATTTGGCGCATCGGGAAAAGATGACATTTCACCATTGTAAGTCTATGGTAATGGAGGGGGGGGGGAACAGTTTTGGTCACTGTTCCTTAAAATGAAGAGTACGAAGATCGCTGAAAATTTGGGACTAGGTCACAGTCCGAGGTTACTAAGCTTGGGTCACCTCCCCAGTCAAGTTGCTCGATAGAAGCGTGGCGACCGCGTTATGTCGGTTGCCTCTCTATATCCCAAATGTCAGCCACATGGTGACCATGCGGTCTGGCACAAAGAATACAAATAGTGACGCTTCTAACCAGCCAAATTCCCAACAAAGCACAGAAAGTTTCTCACCTTGAGAGTCCACTGGAGTTGAGGAATCACTGTATATACGTTTGATGAGAAAAACATTTTAAACTGAAATCCACGAGTGTGAAATGAGCAACGTGTCTGGCAGCCATATTAACGATCGTGAGGGCGGCCATATTGGCTCTACGCATACGCACTGCATACAGGCACAACGCTAACATATGTAAGAATTTAAAAACTCACATAAATTCTTTAAATCCGCACAGAAATTCACATAAAATCACCTGATGATTCAGTATCGTTAGTTCTTCAAGTCCGAATCTTTGGCGAATAGTAAATCCATGTTTAATCAACACTAAAATCACTTATTAATCAGAGCACATAGAAACGTGACCGCACGGTCGAAATCCCACTAGGTGGCCTGCAATTATAAAAAAGACCGTGGAATATATCCCAACAACTATATTAAACTTATATAACCACTGCCTATCTGCAGGATATTTTCCCCATGATTGGAGAGCAGCACGAATTAGACTAATACTGAAGAACCCGAAGAAACCACAGGAACTCCCGGAGTCATACAGACCCATAGCCCTACTGCCAGTACTAAGTAAATTGTATGAACACCTACTACACAGCAGGATACAAGCTCACTACCAAGAAGCAGGCCTCCCCTCTCCCAAGCAATTTGGCTTTCGACGAGGATGTTCCACCGTGGATGCCCTGGAACGTATAATAAATGCAGCTACACACAGCAATAGTAAATACTTCCTTATTATCTCCATTGACTTTGCCGGGGCATTTGACTCACTTTGGTGGCCAAGTGTCCTCGGCAGACTCCGGGAGGCAAACATTCCCAGCAACTTATACCAATGCATCAAAACCTATCTTTCGGACAGAAGGATCTCAGTATCTACACCCTATCGCCAACTCACCCGGCCGGTGTTCCGGGGATGCCCACAGGGATCAGTTCTGAGGCCTCTCTTCTGGAACTTGGTGTTGGACGGCTTCCTCAACCAGGATCTAAACGGAGCAGATGCTCAAGCCTTCGCAGATGACCTGGTCCTGATGCTGGAGGCGGACAATCGTGCACAACTTGAGGCTATTGCAAACAGGGCCATAGATACCCTCCAAGAATGGTCAAAAAATCATCACTTAAGAATATCACCTTATAAGACATCCTCAATACTTTTAAAAGGCTCCCTTGATATCAGGAGGCCACCTCAGATAAAAATAGAAGGAAAAATCATAAAACTGACCACGGAATTAAAATACCTAGGAATCATCCTTGACAAAAATCTTTCATTCACCCCACACCTCGTATATCTACAAAAAAAGATCAAAAACTACTCAGCCCTCATAGCAAGAGTCTCGCGAAAGGATTGGGGCTTAAGGAAAAGAACCCTGATCCTCTTTTACAAGGCTTTCTTCATTCCAGCCATCAGCTATGCAGCAGGGATCTGGTTTAAAAAAGCAACCACCGCAGTCAATAAAAGAAAGCTAGAAACGATACAGCGCAGCATCTTACTCACTGTCTCCAGAGCATGCTGCACGGTCAGCTCGCACGCACTGCAGGCCCTTGTAGGGCTCCTACCCTTGGACCTGGAGATTGTCCGCTGTGGCATGCTATATCAACTATCAAGAGGGAACAGTGTAACTTGCATTGGCTTCACCACAGACCCGACCAACAACAGCAACGCAGAAAAGAAACGACTAACCAAATATCTTCAACAAACCTGGCAGTCCCGATGGGCGGACTCAACTAAAGGTGAGATAACCCGGAAGTTCATCCCGGACATTACCCAAGTGTATCCCGAACAGCCAAACTGGTTCTCACCGGGGCTCTACACCACCTTTCTTCTAACAGGGCATGGCTCTTTTAATGCCAAGCTGTCAACCTTCGGCATCAGGGATTCCCCATTATGCCACTGCGGAGAAAACCAAACATGGTCACACCTAATGCACGATTGTCCCCTCTTTGAGGATATCAGATGTCATTTCATCACAAAGATACGCTTTAATCCGAAGGAACGGGAGCACCTTATATTACATGAGGAGGAGCACTACAAGGCCCTCTCGTGCTTTGCACATGAGCTGTTTACCCGGCTAAGGGCAATGACCCAACCTCCCCAGGCTTGATGCAGGACCTGACTACAACTACAACTCATCGGACGGGACTCTGCTCTCATGAGTGCCATTACTTTGTCAACTGTACCAGAAAGCTCAAAGTACCACGATATCGGACGGGACTTTGCTCCCACGAACATCACAATCAAACACGGACACCCTGTCAACTGGACCGACAGCGCATGTAATTTACCCAACGAACTACCCTAGAATGTGACAATCACCATATGCAGGAGTGACAACACTGCATCGACGCCCAGATAACAGAACAAACAGTGAAAGTGACCACATACCAAGAATGACCACCCAAAATGGAAATAGAAGGACCATGACCACGACCAAACTGGATGAGACCTTGATCCCATGACCAACGCCGGCATTCAACCGATCTCTGAACAAGTCGGTAGGGACCTTGTCCCTGCATGTACCTCCTGGTGGGGCCAGTGTTGTGATGCTGTCCTGAACCTGCTGGCCTAGCCACCACTCTGCAGCCAGGCTGCACACACGCCATATTGGCGACCTGTGCCGGCTCCCTTGTCCGGCCCTTTCTATCCCATCCCGGCAGGGGGGAGGAGACGGTCATACTGTTTCCTCCCCTCCACGCCACCCCCATTCTTCCTTCTGGCAGGGCATGGGCATGCCCTGCTGACACCAAATTGAGGCCTCCTACTCTATTGGCTTTATCCTTCCTCCTTTAACCCCCCCAGTCTTCATTCTCTCCCCCTTCTCTATCTTTACACAAGCGAATTCCCCCACACACATAAATTCAATGAATCCAAATTAACTGACGCCCATATTTCGGTCTATCCCTATTCAAGCGACATCACCCTACGCAATCGAGAGATATCACACATATATCTATACATATATGTGTAAAAAAAAAAAAAATTTTTTTTTTTTTTTTTTTTTTTTTTTTTTTAAGGTCCTAGCCACTGAAATCTCAGGAAATTAGGTGGCAGGACCTGCCAGAGTGAACTAAAGACTGTCGGGTACCTGGTCTGCCTCCACGGGGCGTAAGTGGGGCAACGTTGGGCCTCAGAAGAGGTCCAGCGGCTAAATGGCCAGAGGAACAACGGTACAAAACACCACACTTCCATAATCCATACACTTTTAAATCTCTGGCCTTCCCAGTGAACTGGTACACCCACAATAAAAGCAACGCGGAGATGGGGGAAACCCCTGGTGCCGTTTGACACTGAAAACACTTACACTTACACTAGGTGGCCTGCACTGCATCATAGGCGGTAATTCGGTGTCAGTATGGATAAACGTCGAGAGTCAACCGGCTTTGAAACAGGGAACCCGACGCATGTCTCACTCTATCGCCGAGGTGGTACACAAATTGCACTATCACCTTTCAAATGTATCGGGAATACGCTATTCCGCAAAAACATCTCATTGTTGAGAGCGCTGTGGGCGGTGAAAGGTTGTAGTCGAACTTGGCCGTCGTTGTCTGTCTCGCATTGCTAACACCACAACACAAGACTACGTTTCAAACTGGGCGAAAGATCATTGGCACTGGAACTTGAATGACTGGCGACTGGTCGCCTGGTCCGATATGTCCGGTTTCCTGTTATTTCGAGCGGGCGGGGGGTGTGCCTACCTGGTAAAAGCTACACCGAGTTCTGTAACCGTCATATCAAAAAGGAACTGTTATGTTAGATGGAGAGTGAACAATCGGTAATGGTCTGGGGCGTGTTCCACTTGCACATGGTGGAACGGCTGGTAGATCTAGACCCATCTCTGTACCTTCCAATTTCGTGTCCCTCCTTGTATCGAAATATCTATTAAAAATGGTCTACCAGAAGGAACTTACTTAGACCCATATTATTTAACATTTTTTAAATAATATATTTAATGCTGTTCAGAGTCATTATGTTTATGCTGATCATAGAATTTTGTATACATTTGGGGTAGAGTTAAATAGAATGAATTCCAGTTTGCAACGTGATCTTTTGCAAATCCAAAAATGGATTCATAACATTCAGTTATCACTAAGATTTTCTAAAAATAAATTATTATTTATATACGCCACACTAACTACTGCTATCAATTAACATCCACATTACTTATGTGGACGTTACTTCATCGATCCCGTCCTCAAACCTTCTTTCTACATACTCATGTGTGTGTGTGTGTGTGCGCGTGCGCTATGGTCGGTTTGAATAGGGATAATTGTTCGCCTTTTTAAAAACTATAATTATATTACTCAAAATTGAATATAAAATCAAATCAATTTTAGAAGTCAAGAAATATATGTTAAATTATTAGTATTTTTTAAATATATTTTGAATAATTTAAAATAAGTTTTATGCACCACTACATAACATTCATATAATGACAGTTGAATTTCCTCTAAAACATTTAAGTAACATTTTTAGATTTCAATATTTCAAATTATTCTTTTAAATTGAGATTACAAATATACCCCTTTAAAATTCACTAAAATGGCGCCCACACCCGTATAAGAATTCTTTTATTAACAAATAGAGGTATCTAAGTATATTTTTATAATTTTGGAGCGTATTAATATTATGCTGTTAATATGCTGCTATGCAGTATATTTTATTCTTTAAACATATGATTTCATTCTGAACCTAAAATTCTGGTAATATAAATTCCGCGTGTTCTCTTAAATACAAAATGTACAAGTAATACATTGTGTACTTCAATCCTGTGATGAATTGAGCGTGGGGAGATTTTCTGAGAGATGATTCATCCATTAATTTAACTGCCGTCTTTTTAATAGAATCTAGAAGTCTCAGAGAGGTTTTAGGGACAAGTCCACAATGGGAGATCAGCATTCCATCTGGGGCCCTCCTGGGTAGCACACTTGGTAGAATTTCCTCCTTCCCCACACCGGATCGAAACGACTTGGGTTCCAGTCCCGTCGATGATGTGAGGAATTTTTATGGGCCCTTTTCACAACGGGGCTGAGTTATGCGGTACTAGTGGATGGTACCATAGTTTTTTCACAGGGTCTCTCAGCTTTTTCTCCAGCAAACAGAAACTCGACCACAGAATATATGCAATTTACACATTATATACACGAAGCAACATGTCTTTAGCTGCCGATGCTCTTAAAACCTAACAATAACAAGAACAGTTCATGGTAAGGCGGATTTGTGAATTTTACAGAGTGAACGGCTGTTTGGAAGAAAATAGACAACGTGTCTTTTAGATGTAGACGAAGCAATAATCAGGGTTAATCGCAACATGATTTATGGGACCTTGCCCAGATGAATCCTTTTTGTGAGATATAGTTTGCAAGGATTGAGTTTTAGAAGAATTAAAATGAACTCAGTAAAAGAATACTGTCGACTTCATCATCATCATCCAAGAACCAGATGACATAATAGGGCTGAAAGTAGAGGAACTAGTAACAGGAAGTGATCATGGGGTGCTACGGTGGACGATGAAAACAGTGGTAGCAGAATTTAACGTCAAAGGAATGGGTTATAATTTCAACAGTGCTACATGGCCTCTATTCTTTAGGTAAATATCTCACAGAGAGAAAATACAATTCAATTATGGTATACCTTTAAAACACTAATCACAGAAGCTTTGAATTCTTATATACCATTAAAAATACTCCACGAGGAGGATTCCAATTTGGATGAATAATGAAGTTGCCAGATTACTTGAACAGAAAAAGTCGGTTTGAAATCTTGCAGAGGTTACAGAATTCTATATCGGCTACAAATTGAACTGAATTAGTTCCACAGAAAATGTTTGGCTCGCAAAGAGTGGGGATAAGGAATTCTTCACACGCAGATATATATATATATATATATATATATATATATATATATATATGATAATTAAAATAAATCAGATATTTAAAATAAAATAAAAACATCAGCCAGTAGTACGGCAAAAAGGTAGAGCGAAACACAACGTAAAATAATATAAAATAAACAAACAGGGAAGGGAAAGTAAGGGTAATAAGACAAAAAAGTAGTCGAAAATCCCCTGTATATTTATAGCTTTATATTTATTTATTTTTATTACCTTTGCCTAACCTTTATATTACATCATATATATATATATATATGTATATTATAATTAATATGATAAATAAAAGTAAAGATGGCAGTTCGAAACATCCGGAAAGCTTAAAAAATTACAAAAGAAAGTTACGACAGCCCACATCAGATAAAGGCGGGAAAAATTTGCTAAATACAGTATTCCGAAACGGGGAAAAAAGAAAATATGAAATTAATAAATAATAGAATCTGATGTGAGCAAAGTAAATATTGATGCTAAATCAGGTATTTCATCGGGGGACTACACCTGACATAGCATCAACGGACTGCGTTTCCATACTTGCCCATAGTTATGCAAGAGAAAATTTATAAATGTAAATAAACAAATAAATGTAAAAAAAAAAAAAAAACGGAAAAGTATCTCTTACAAAGTATGGACAAGGTAGTCCCTACGCAGTATTATAATGAAAATATAATTAAGATAAAAAGGAGAAGATTAAAAATATTATACCTGAAAATAAGGAAACTACCGCATGTAGTTTCGCGTCGCCATTTTTAGGTATAATATTTTTAATCTTCTCCTTTTTATCTTAATTATATTTTCATTATAATACTGCGTAGGGACTACCTTGTCCATACTTTGTAAGAGATACTTTTCCGTTTTTTTTTTTTTTTTTACATTTATTTGTTTATTTACATTTATAAATTTTCTCTTGCATAACTATGGGCAAGTATGGAAACGCAGTCCGTTGATGCTATGTCAGGTGTAGTCCCCCGATGAAATACCTGATTTAGCATCAATATTTACTTTGCTCACATCAGATTCTATTATTTATTAATTTCATATTTTCTTTTTTCCCCGTTTCGGAATACTGTATTTAGCAAATTTTTCCCGCCTTTATCTGATGTGGGCTGTCGTAACTTTCTTTTGTAATTTTTTAAGCTTTCCGGATGTTTCGAACTGCCATCTTTACTTTTATTTATCATATTAATTATAATATACATATATTTACATTTGCATCCGTTGCTGCTGCTTTGCGCGCTTCGGTGCATTTGCCATATCCAGTTTATTTAACTCTCTGATGTTTTATCTGTTTTTACTCTTTAATACAATCTTTTATATATTATATTATTATATATATATATATACACATATATCAAAGAAGAGAAGGACAAACCAGATCGACTTTTATATAATGGTCTTGGGATAGTATTAGATACCCCATCTGAATTTGCAGATGAACTCAACAGTTACTTTGCCTCGATATTTAAAGAAGAAAAATGCTTTAATTCGGGGAATGAAGTTGAAAAATATATAAATAATTATTTTAAAATTCAATGTTTATTTAATGAAAACCCATTCGAGCGTACAGGCTAGTAAGGCTCCTGGGGTTGATGGCATATATTCTATAATCTTAAAGAGGAGGAAAATGAGTTTATTGAACCATTGTGGCTAATTATGAGAGCTTCAAAGCACGCGGGAGTGATTCCATTGGATTGGAAAAGTGCCAATGTATCTCCAATACATAAGGGCAGTTCTAAGAGTGAAGTGGGAAATTACCGGCAGGTTAGACTAACTTCTTTAGTTGGGAATATCATGGAGACAATGATCAAGGGTGGAATTCAGGATAATTTAGAAATGCAATTTGCGAAGGATACTCAGCATGGTTTTGTAAAGGGAAAATCGTTTTTAACTAATCTGTTTAGCTATTGTGACAGGGTCACTGAAGAGCTGGACTTAGCGAATAATTTCGATATTGTTTATTTTGATTTAAGAAAAACCTTTGCCTCTGTGCCACATGAACGGTTAATTTATAAGCTGGAACAGATTGGAATCACGGAAAATCCTTAGATGGTTAGCTGAATGGCTTCAGGACAGGAGTCAGAGGGTTCTAATACATAGTTATTCCTCAGATTGGGTTGATGTATGAAGTGGGGTTCCTCATCGACTGCTTTTGGGACTAGTGTTGCTTTTGATTTTCATAGATGGTATCAATGAAGGGACAGAGCTTGTTTTGTAAATTTGCACATGATGTAAAGATTAGTAGAGTACTTAATGATCACCGCAATGTAGAGCTCCTACACAGTGACCTAGATAAACTACAGGGATGGTTCGGAAAATAGTAGCTGTGCTTTAATCCAGTAAAGTGTAAGTAATAAAGGTACACTTGTGTGAAAAACCTAACGACCAGTCAGGTTTTCACCGGTACATTCTCATAGGAGTGGCCTGGTTATCGGAAAAGCACATTAAAGGAACATCGTAAGGAACGGAAATAATTAAAGAAACAACACTGACACAACAACGAAAACAAAACGGTACAGAGGGACTTTATTCAAAAATGGCATCATAGCACTGGCTGCCGTGATACAGATGCGTCACTACCAAAGATGGAACAAAGGGAAGAGGTGGTCCTCAGTACGGGATATGGCCACCCCTAATTGCAGGCTTTGCACTGCCTGTCCATACTTAGAACAATGTTGTTGATAAGTTCTTGCGATAACATCGTCCATTCCTCTGACAGCACCATCGTCAGCTGGTGAACATTTTCTCCTGGGCGTGGACGTGCCGATAGGTGTCTCTGCAGAGCATTCCATATGTGTTCGATGGGATTTAGATCGATGTAGCAGACAGACCAATCCATACGAACAATTTCCTCACTTTCCAAAAGCATATCAACAGCTGCAGTGCAATGTGTTGTGGCGTAATCGTCCATAAACACGAACTCGGGGACAATGGTACCTCGGAACAAACGCAAATGGGGAAGGATTACCTCAGTACAGTAGCCTGCACCGGTTACAGTACAGCCTTCCAGTATCTGCAGTTGTGGACGTCCATCTAAGATAACGCCTTCCCAGACGAAAACAGTTGGACTGCCACATAGATCCCTTTCAGTGATGTTTGCGGAGTGATACCGTGTGCCAACCTCTCGCCAGATCAATTGACATCCCGTTTCGCTACTGACACTGAATCTACTCTCAACAGTAAAGGTACTGTGGGGGTTTGCTGGCCAATTGTGGGGGTGGGGTTGGGTGCTGTTGTGAGGGGGTTTGGGTATTATTGTTTTTCTTGGTTGCCCTAAATTTCTTTATATTTTAATTATTATAATTTATCCCCTTTTTTATAAGTATATCCCCGTAGTCCAATCCTCCCACTTTAGCATCTGACTTGTTTGTTCTCAGAAGATTACCTGACTCGTAGGGGACCTTAATTATTTTAAGTATTTCTCCACAGGATTGGCTGAGTTTCGGAATGACAGACTCCAACACTTGAATGTAAAATAAAACAATGTTTATTAACATGTCATACAGAAACTAGCAATAGTATTTAGTCAAACTATATTTGGCTGGTGACTTGTTAATTCATTAACCTTTATATTTGTAAATGTCTTGTTCAAACTCAATTGTTTCATCATCAGATATTCTACTCTAATACACATTATTATTCATTATGTCATGGTGTCTCTTCATGTTCTTTACAGGGACTTCAATAGGTCGTGTCATACACTTTACATAGATTCTTCCCACTCTTCTTATGAACAGTCTGTATAATAAACCAACAACTACAAGCCAATGAACTGGCTCACAAAAACCTTCAGAGTTCGTGTCTCAATTTGTAAAAAAATTGCATTTATTCAATCAGTCACCCTTTCTGCAATCAGGTCAACAGGAAATATTAATCAATTCAATTTAACATTACCCTTCAGAACAGTTAATCCTCTATACCTTTATATATCTCTTATTAATGAGCCCCTACTCAAATCAGAAATACTCTCCACAAATCAACTCATAATAAATTGAAATTTCAACCTTTAATTTCATACATATTATAAAAACCTTTCCCAATCTTAAACAATTCTCAGTTATTTATTATGCCCTCTCCTTCCAGCAAGCATTTATATGAGGAGCTTCACTCCAAATTATAGGCTGCGTCCGTCTTAAATACATTACCCCTTTATTTATATATTCATTACTTAAATATACACATTTTTCTCCTAAAGTCCTCTCCCTAATAAATTGAGTACACCTATTTCGGTAAACTCTCTAGCACTTACGTGTTTGGCCTGGAACTTCCCTCTCTGCTCGGCTTCCTTTCATATCGGTCATTCAGGTACTGGAATGCGGGGCCGCTCATTTGGGGATCTCGGTGATCATGGTGTTTCCCTACCGGGTACTGCACGGCTGGAATCAATCAGTGTCGCATACTCTTTACCGGTCAGCATTTCTTCTTCCGTGGATAGAGGGGTTTTCGAGTAGGTCAATGGTTCGACCACTCATTCGACTGGCTTTGCCTATATAATTCTCAGGGTGTGATTCTTCCTTCTTCCTCACTACGGCTTCCATGTTTACAGGTGAACATTCCTACTGGCTGTCGTGATATGCAGAATTTCTATCACTGTCTCCATCTACCTCAGGTCTGCAGCTATCACCCAAATTAGACTACTGCTCAACTTTGTATCGTTCTCCAACTCCTTCAATTCATTCTCCAGACCGCTCCGTGAACTTCTTCAGCCTCCTCCGAAAACTTCTTCCGAATGCCACGAAAACTTTTCCAGAATGCCCCGAAAACTTCTTCAGAATCTCCCTCTCAAAATTCCCTCTACTTTCTTCCTGGCCAATAGGAGATCTGCACATCCTTTTTCCTGTGTTCTCATTTGTCTCCTCTCCTCTTCCATGGGCGGGTCTTCTTTACTCTTTGTGTCCCAACTTCCGTGGACCTCGAACATACGAGAACAATCCAGAAAGAGAAGTGGAAGTTCAGGTCAACTGAGAAGCGTCACAGCTCCTCCCGTGACCTCACGCGCGCACACCTGGTGACGTCGCCTACCTCTAATAGCGTTTCACCGTGAAATCTTTAAGAGGGCCAGCTTAAGCACTCTTGGCCCTTACTATGGTGCATCTGCTTTTGTCTTAATGGGGATTTGTCATGGTATATTACTTTCACTGACTCGTCAAAGAACTTCCATACAAACAAGCTACAACTACACAAGGAGTGACTGGAAGGTATTTTTGAATTCCAGCGCTACTTAACTCATGTTGTTTTTACCAGAAAACCACTATTCGTATTACAGTTAAATTCTCATAATATTTAACCAATTTTATTAATTAATGTAAGGACGGGTCCTTACAGTACCATACCTCATTGCGCTGCTGTCCAGTTCTTGTGTTCGAGGCACCACTTTGTAAAAGGTACCTCCGATGGGAAAATGTTGAAGGGACACAGCGTACTGGCGTCGTGCGTCACATAGTGTATGTGGGGCAAACAGTGCACCTTTATAGAGTCTCCTGGCCACAGTAAACCGCGATATCCTGCGTCCTGTGTAGCTGGTTTGCAGTGGATCCCGCTTCTGATGTCGGTCCCTTTTGGCATGTAGGAGTATATAGTGGTCATCATTGGGCATTGTTTTTAGTGGACAACCACCACTGGTCCTTCGAACAGCTGTATCTGTCGTTCTGAAGGCTGACCACGCACGGGAGACGATGGTTTGGCGAAACCAAACTCTGCAGCCACCTTCCTCGCACTTCGACATTCCTCTAGCTTCCCAATTATTCGATCCCTGGTAAAGTCATCCAGATGTTGTCTCCTGGCAATTTAGTTGTCTATTGCACTCTGTGAAACCAATCGAACTTCTGTAATAATCGTGCTCACCTTCCGTTAATTTGCACTTAACTGCTGAACTGCTCCTTTTATCTGTTTATGTCAGCCCTCTCATCACAATTCAAATTTTTGCATGTGCACCAGCTCTCTGCTGATCCAAAGACGGGTAACTCGTTTGGAGAGATTGGGAAAAAGACTTCCATATGACAGAGACTTGGAATATGTGGGTTTCAGCGCTCGGAAACTTGGCACATTAGAGGGACTTCACTTAGGTGTTTAAGGCTCGGAGAGACAAAGGTAAATTGAATGAGGACGACATTTTCACTGTTTTGAATGATTCTAGAATTGGGCGCCATAAATTAAAGTTAAGCGGGAGATGTTTAGAATGGATTGCAGGTAGTTTTATTTTAGCCAGCAAGTTATAAATTGATGGAATAAGTTGCCTACGTCGGTGGTAGAGGCTGACAGTTTGCGGAAATTTAAAGGTCAGCTGGATAATTCCTTTTCTGGATAATTCCGCAAATTATTCAAATTTGGAGGGAAACGCATAAGTTGTCTATTTGCTTTTCTTTTAAATTTTTTTCTTCTTATTTTATTTTATTTATTTAGTATTTTTTTCTTCTTTTGGCTTTTGTTGCATAAACCATAGCCTTCCTTGCATTATTTGGAATTGCTAATACTAATACTGCAAAAATTCCAGTTGCATAACCAATTGATTAAATACGTTCAAAAAACAGTGGTTTAATGAATTACACTGAAAAGATATTTTATAATTTGATTTACTCAAACTATAACAGTTCATATAAAATTATAATTAATGTTACAAATACATGGTAGTTAATATCCTGTAGAAACTTAAAAAATAGGTATAAATTTATCAATCTCTTAGCACATTTTAAGGGTATGATTTTCGTAATCCCTTTCAGTTGTTACTCACTGCAAGTAGGCTTCAGTAGCTTGGAATTTACTCTTGAAATTGCACAGATTTCATTAAGAGACGAAATAAATCTAGGTAAAGTAGAGGGATGGAATGAGGCAACGGTGTCAAAATAGGTATTATCATTTCGATTCTTTTGAGGAAGCACCCTAGTGACGAAAACGAAGATTTAAAAGCTTAGTAAAAGGGAGCAATCCTTCCCACAGAGAATATTTGCCAATTCAACCAGAAGAATCTGATGAATGAGCTTCCGAAGTATTGTTTTTATGCATCTCTTTTTTCATCTTCCAAAGAGAAGTGGAAGTAGCGATTGAGATGACGTCTTTAAGAGCTGAAATATTTTTTAATTTTTCGGAAAGAAAATACTTTGTTTTAACCAAAATTGGTAAATAATGTTTTTCAGACATCGCTTTAAAATGGAGGTAATGGGATTTCATTTGTACACAATTACACGGATATTTAGCGTCAGGCCTATGCACAGGATTAAAGAAGTTGGTAAATTTATATATGTAAATTAAAGTTACTATTGGGGAATTTTTAATACCTATCCTGTGGCGAAGTTGGGAGATTCAGTTCAGGGAGGAATCGTCCGGACAAATAAAGTGAAACCCCTCACTGAAATCAAGTGACTAAAAAGATGGATGGACTTCTCTGTGCATAACAGGTACTCCTGAACACCTGTTCCTTAACACCTGACGGCGTATCTGTACATAACAGGTACCCCTCCCCATTTTCAAAACCCCCCCGAAAATCACTAACTGAGAGAACAAAACATGAAACTAATTGCCAGTCAGAAATTAAGGGATAAAAAATTAGACATCGCCCTTGCACAGTTACAAGACATTAACAGACGTGATAACGAGATACCTGAACTCCTACGATCTGGCCCTGCTACCTATCTAAAAAAAGCAAAGGAAGAGCATGACACTCGTCGCAGGAGTACCCTCCCAGGCAAAATAAAAACAGTATTGCACGAAGCTGGTCCCCTTAGGGAACAGATACGCCCTGAAATCGTAGAAAGTACTAAAAAGTACTTCCCAAACAAAAGAAATTCAAACTGCAGAATAGAAAACAGAGCAGAAACAACTGTCGCTAGCACTGCGTTACCCGCAAGTCAACCCAGCATAGAAATGTGCTTCTCCAAATGGGGCCCTTTCCACATCTCTGGCAGAGATCAGCCACAACATGCTGTAAATAGCCCTCAAAATCCCCAAACTGCCAGAAAGCAGGACATTATAGTAGATCTTTCCTAACTGACACTCCGCAAGAAGCAACGACAGGTGATGACTGGGTAGTAGCAATTCCGCAACCTTATCCTCCACAGGCCAAAGGTAGTATTGCTCATAATATTTCAGGTGATGGCAACCAGATGAGCCTAAATCAAAAAGAGCATTGTGATCCAGAATCAACTAACAATCAATCGGTATTCCCGTGCTCCACAAGCATAAATCCTTCCTATGCGCAAGTTGCAACCGGGCAGGTGACCAATGCAAAAGAAAACGAGTGCCCTAAGTTTCCACAAAATGAAGTAACTAAAACCACACAGATTTCTCAAACAAGACAGGCAAGCAGGACTGAAGAGGGTAAATCCCCCAATACTGAGAGATCATCAGCTCATTGGAAAAGAAAAAATAAGGATAGCGCCCCTTCAGCCCAGGCCCTGCATCCCGACTTAGCCTACAATATTGCCTCTGTTCAAACGAGGAGTAAAGTGTTTGTGTCACTACTAAATCCGTCCACGAAGGGGTCTGATATGAAGTCCCTCTTTGCTCAGGATTTTGAAGTATAGGTGGAAGTAAGAATCTTGAAGACGAGACACCTAACTTATGTTTCCTTCATCATCTAGTGTGCCCCTGACAAACAACCTATTGTCCTAGACCTCGAGCGGTGGTCCCCAGGAACCCTGGTCAATCCCTACTTGGACAAGAACTTTCAATCTTCTACTAATAGACGCCTCAGCAGCCCACAATCAGTGACTACATACCAGTGAAATTGTTAATGCAAAATGTCAGAAGCGTTGTTAACAAACTTGAGACATTACAGTCTCTCCTACTTCTAGATGAGTTCGATCTAATTTGTATTACCGAAAAATGGCTCCTTGAGGGGAACCAACATGGAAATTATCGCCAAAACCATGAAGTACAATGCTCTAGCAAACTCGAGAGACTCCAGGAGAAGCGAAGGTGTAGTCATATTCCATAAAGATGACTTTTTGATTGGGAAAATTAAATACAGCCAAACGGATAACTTTGAGGCCCTGTGTGTAAATTTAGCCACGGAGACAAATAAAGTGCAAGTATGTTTAGTCTACCTACCCCCAGACCACACTCAAAACACGATGTTGGAACTCCACACATGGTTTATCTATAACCTTGATTCTGGAATCCCTACAGTTGTCACAGGACACCTTAATATGCCACTGTCAAGGCAGCAAGATGCTAGAAGTAACCTTGATTCTATCCTTCAAACGGTAGGGCTCGTACAAATTGTAGATACCTGAACTAGAGGTGATAATATCTTACATCTACTTTATCACAATTTGGACACCAAGCATATCATTGTCACCCTTCTTTAGGTTCCAGTCAGGCCACATCCCGATCTTGTGCAAATTTTCTCTGTTCCAATCGATAGGTGCAGCTTATCACTGAAACCTGAAATAATTCTAAAACGCCTAACTGAGTTTAACTGGCAGAATCTATATACCTTCCCTCCGAGGGAAGCTTTATCCACCTTAGCTCAAGAAAGATAAGAAGCGCTGGCTGGAGCATCAAAGAAGTTCGATAACGTCAAGAACGTTCCCATGGTTCATTTCAGAAGTCAAACTCGCTTTTCATCGCAACCAAAAGGCCTACCGACGATGGCAAAGGACGAATAATCAACAAGATCTCATCAGATATAAAAGAAAAAAAACTTGATTTTTAAAACAAAAAAGAGCGGCTCACAGGAAGCTGATTATCGACAGAATGCGACACTCAAAAAGAATTCGCGCGTTTACGCCAAATCAACGTACAGCGGAAGAGAACACTTTCATGGAATGGACAAAACTGACCTTTGAGCAGCCCAATCAGCGGCATAATCCGTCCGTCTTTCCAGTGGTAGGGCCCATGAGCTATCTTGTATTCTCTAATTTTGCTATCTCGAGAGACCAACTGATCGAGATCATAAAGAAGCTACTGCTGAAGTCAATAGTAGGTCCATACGAGTTTCCACTGTTAATTGTGCAAATATGCAGCGTGTACATTGTTGATATTCTAGTGCATATTTTTAATCAAATCATCACTAGCACAGATCCCCCAGAAATCTGGAACACGTACTTTATGCACCCAGTACCAAAATGTAAGCATCTGGAAGGACCGAAGGACTACAGGCCGATCGCCATCAGCTGTGGATTCCTGAAACTCTTCGAGAAAGCCATTAAGCCAGCGCTTTCAGACCATTGATCCAACCACAGGCCTCCCTTGTCACTAGAGGAGTACCAAAGGGAGGATCATCTCCCCCTTACTGTTCGCTGCAGCCCTTGAACCCTTCCTTGCATCACAACAGGACTCGGTCTTATGCGGACGGCATTAAATCCTATATAACATCATCTAATCCTAATCAAGCAGCTACCATCAATAAACTGGCCAATCAAAAAATACGACTATAAATGTATCTAGATTCATTCAGTCTAGAACTTAATCAAGATAAATCAGCCCAAATGACCTTTATAAACAAAAGGTTAAGGTACAATATACAAATCTGAATCGCAGGGGAACCTGTAGCAAAAGTCATCTTACTTAAAAATTTAGGTTTATCGTGGGTTGAGAGCCTCACATTTCAGCAGCATCTAAGCGTAAATAGAAGACCTATGCATCAATGTACTTGCTATGCCAAGAGCTCACAGGAACACATGATCCCCAGATAATCAGCCGATATGTCCAACGCTGCCGTTAACTCATTCCTTTGTGTTCCTCCATCATCTGGTCCTCAGCGCCAAAAACCCATTTCATCAAATTTCCCGGGTTAGAGTTCAGGATCCCTAAGTGTCTTAACAGAATAACAGGGAGACATTATACCATCTCTAGATCGGTGCTCTACTCGAATTTAGACGTGATGCCTTCGGAACATCAGATTGCTGCCCAAAATATTCTAACACTTACTAATCTTATAACCGGAGGCATAGATGCCTCCAGAATGGACGACATTATTAGGACTCCAAGAAAAACACGACGCTACCAGACGGACCCACGACTTCCTCTTCAAACGGGGCTAGACAATCTAGGTCGCCTAAGTGCTGTGTTCCGCGGAAACACTGTCCAGCTGATAAACAGACTAACGGTTGAGCCGGACAAAGTTCCCTGACTCAAAAAGGTATACAGAACAGAGAATCTACAGGAAACTTTCAAGTGGATGGAGCTCTGACAACTACTCCCACTGGGAAAGCTGTACCTGAATTTGTGAATTTCTTTACTGTTAAATCGGCCACTGAAATTTGTAAATATTTCATATTTATGGCTGTTATTTATGTAAGTTGGCATCCACTGATTGTAAAAACTTATTTATATCTTTCATATTTAATATAAAGTTGTTTGTTTATATAATGTAAATGATTAAATATATTATGGATCGCCCTCCTGGCTAAATGGCCGTGTCACGGGTACAGACCATATTTATTGGGTCAATAAACTGATTTAATAAATAAATAAATAAGAGTTGAATACAAATTTCTGAGTTGGGAATAAATCAAGATATATATATTTTTTAAATTCATTATACAATAATATATTGAACTTATTGGTTTGTGCTTAAATTTTGTTTTTAAGTTTACTTCAGTCAAATTGTAGCCATCCGTTTTACATCTTTTATCATAAAAAAAATATATATTTTAAAAATTATTTAAAAAAAAAATGAAGCTGTTAGTCTTTTCCATTTTCCATCGTAAAAAAATAGTTAAACACTCCCAATTAAAATCATGCGCATATCAGCATTAGTAACAGTAGAAGTGATATTGAGAAATGTATACTCAAATTTATGTTTGAGAATGGCATAAAAACTGTACCTTGTTGAGTGTTTTCTATAATCCTTAATGAAAATTGCTGTTATTTGCTTGATGAAGACTAATAAATAGTTTACAAATTATTTTTTATTGTATTTTTATTATTACTTTAATACATTGTTTTTGGCTGGGGCCAAATTTAAATGTATTTTAAAAATAATTGAAGAAATTGGAGGTAAATAATAGTTTAAAAGATGTTGTTTATTCTTTACGTTTCAACACAATGTATACATGCAATAAACACAAGAATATGAGTCTTCGCAATTAATAACAATTATCAAATACACTTTTATCATTCTTAATAAATCCTATTTAACACTATTCTCCATTTACTTTGAATTATACAGAGCTCAAAGTATTCTTTAAAATTAATATAAAAACGACAAAAAGACAATGTGAAGCTTAATTTTAATTAATATCCCAAAACAATTCTTGTAAAAATTTAAGAAATTTTGAAATTTCCTCCTATCTTCATATTCATCTATAATACACTGATGTGATGATAGATGAAAATTTGTATGCTGTTATTAAAAAAAAAAAAAATCACATTCTTTTAAAAAAAAACATAAAACGTATTAAATGCTCACCCAAAATAAGTTATTAATGTTTATTGAATAAATATAATCTTTAGTGATATAAGTTTTAATACACCATTTCATGAGTTTTATAAATTAATAACAAGTAACTTTAGATATCAGAACAGTGCATTCTGCTCAGAACCGTGATCACCCACGGCTCAGAACTGTGATCACCCACAGTTCTGGGGCTCTGAGGAACAGGAACAATTAAATTTATTCTCCTTTTGCGTTTTCCATGGCGTGAAAGGAGGATAAAAGCTTATTGCTTAATTTTCTTGTTTCGGGGAAGCTGCCCGCAAGGGATTTGCTTCCTTTAAATAAAATAAATATTAGATTCTGCACTGAACACAATACTGTGTCCCGGCTAACTCCTTGCTCCAATACCCCAGCGTTTCGCCAGGCACCGAATACGCGAGACTACGACTTACGCTCATTCGCACTTGAACCCAAAATAATAGTAATGCCTTCTTTCCTGATAACATGTGTGTCCTATGGTCGGTTTGTCTGTTGTGCTGGAAGAAAAACCCGAGTTTCCGGGAGAAAAAACCATGCCACACCTCGCTAGAGACCGGCTAACTCTACCAACTAGTAAAAACAGCATGAACCCTCTTTCTATAAGGAAAGCATCACTCAATTGCAAGTCCCAAAAGAAACTTAACCGAAGGTGTTTTCACCGGATGTGAGATCGCAGATTCAATTGTCCACTGTGCTTCTCACGAGGCGGCACCACGTCAGTTAATGAATTCCTTACCTTGGATATGTGGATAGATGACTCCACGCCATGACGCAAGGCATCAGACTTCGACCAATATGGCAAATAGTCTCAGCTGTCGACATCTATATATAGAGGAACTCTACAATCGGACTCATTGTTTATTACAATGAATTTCGGTTAATCCTCTGTTTTCAACAATACTGGTCATTTGTTATAGGCGCATGCGTGGTTTATTGTCTTTGTCAAACAAGTAAGCATCAATTAAACAAGTAAGCAAATGGGAGGGAAACTCAACTTGGGTGAAAAACTTTTTAATTCAACTAGATTATTGGTTTTTGTATCAACATGTCAGGGAAAGTACTAGGGAAAAGAATACTCTCGACCTCATCATCACCCATGAACCAGATGACATAATAGGGCTGACACTGCATGAACCAGCAGCAGGAAGTGAACATAGAGTCTACTGTGGATGTTGAAAAAAGAGGTTTCGGAATTTAAAGATAACAGAATGGGTTATAATTTGAAAGGTACTACCTGGCCTCT
The DNA here is from genome assembly GCF_048544385.1 of Mastigoproctus giganteus. Lineage (NCBI taxonomy): Eukaryota > Metazoa > Arthropoda > Arachnida > Uropygi > Thelyphonidae > Mastigoproctus > Mastigoproctus giganteus. The sequence continues at coordinate 19,576,723 of NC_143585.1, forward strand.
ATTAAGTGGGTAGATATCTCAGAGAGAGCGAATACAATTGAATTATGGTATACCTTTAAAACAATAACCACAGAAATCTTGAATGCTTATATACCATTAAAAATACTCCACTAGACGGATTTCAGTTGGATGAATAATGAATTTGCTAAATTACTCGAGGAGAAAAAGATGGCGTGGATATATTGCTGAGAGTACAAAAGCCTATAGCAGCTACAAATTGAACTGTAATAGTGCCACAGAAAAGGTTTCACTGGCAAAGAGGGGGGAGAAGGAATTCTTCATATATATATATATATATATATATATATATATATATATAAATTTTTCGTGAGTCGCCTCTCAGACTACTCCAGACCAAATTGTGTCTGAATATCTACGACTCATGAATATAAATATAATAGTCACCCTACTGAAGAGGGCAGCCACATATGCGTTCTTCAAAATTGAGTGTGATGAAAAAGATATTGATAATGTTGCCGCCACTTCCTTCTGGCCAGTGGGAGCTCTCATCAGGCCTTTATATCACAGCTGTCAGCCGAGATTAAAACTACCTCGCTATGTACATCCCAGTAAGCCAACCACAAACTCGCAAGTATGACGCGAAAAGAAGGAAACCAGGCCACTGGAGAACATACGCACCCCGTCAGTTACACAGGATAATGAATCTCTACCGGATCGCCAGTCTGATGTCAATCGAATTTCTGCAATTGTCACTACCCGACACATGATACAAAGTAAGACTATACCACGTAGAAGACCTACTAGGACACAGATAAAACCATTATCCATAGGGAAGATTTTTTTTCAGAATGTTAGGAGCTTACGAAACAAGTTGGACACATTGGAACAAATTCTCTTGTCACGGTCTGCTGAATAATCTGGCTCCAGCCCCATCAAGAGTCTATAGTCGCTGCTGATGCTACTCGATACAAATACTTCAAACCCAGATCAGTAGCGAGGGGTGGAGGAGTAGCCCTCTTTGTACGTGGCATAGCACTTCAAATAATCTCAGTCGCCTACGCGGATTCAGAGTTTTATGAGGCATTACTTGTCACTTTAAAAGTCCACTGCGCAATCTTAGAAATGGCAGTCGTTTACATTCCACCTGTTCCTAGTCTAGAAATGATAAATAATGTAGTAGACTGGCTTCTCAACAAATTATATGTGCCAAGGAAAAACTTAAGAGCCAGCTTGTCGCTTCGCCAGTCTTTCTGGACTCAAATAAATGCTTATTTGCTGCCAGCTGTATCCCGTGGGAATGTCTACTCAAATGTGATGCCCCTTATTTGCAACAACTCTCTTAACCAGTTGGATCAACTGTAATACAGAATTTGCGGCTTCCAAAGTAGCAAGGATATCATCGAAATCGAAAACCTGGTGGAACTCTAGCCTAACAGCATTGTTTAAACTAAAGCAAACTCTGCACAGAAAATGGAAACTGTCTAATAACACAAAATAGAATTAATTACTCGAGGGCCAGATCAATATTTAATAGGGAAAAATCTAGAGCAATCAGCCACTATATGAAAGACACACTTGAAAGAGGAAAGCTACTTAGTTGCACACATAAAATTTACACAAATCAGGGGCTTGGCAAAGAAGCGTGGATGGACCACATCAACAGATTCTCCAGCATATATCATGAGTCTCAAGTCAGGGAGTTTGAGTGGGATTAATTAATTGACAATGAGATGGAGTCTGTTCTTATCACTAAAGAAGCACTAATAGAGAGTATTACGGAAATTAGGCTAACACGTCTATAATTACTCGTCACTCTTTGATCCCCTTTGTGAATTCGGAACACATTTGCACTTCTTGAGGCCGTGGGGATCTCCACTGAACGGTTGGCTAAGGGTTTGCTTACTTCCTTTGCTGCTTCCCTTAACTTAATATACTTAGATAGATCCCATGGAACCCAGTCTTTACAACTGACTCAACATTGCACTGTCTGCCAGTCAAATGGAAGCAGTGACTTAGAATCCCTTTCACATCTGCCTTCGACTTTTTTTAATGTATTAGTCTGTGAATTCCACGAAGCTGGTTACAGTTGGGGGCTTTTTGTGGATGGAATAGAAACTCCGATGTTCCCAGGGTAATAGTTTACTGTTTTACGCTTTTAGAACTTTAAAGTTAGTTGGGGTTTGTTTGCACTGTTTGGGAGAGTGAGCCATATCATGCTGATCTCTGGTCTTCTCAGGGACGTGACTTAGTCCTTATGCGGTCTAAAGATTGAAAGAGGTGTACGGTTTGTGAACCAGTAGAGGAGCTCCTTCTGCACAGTGTTGGTGAGTCGATATCTCAACATATATTTAAGTGTGCGAAATCGGACGAGGCTTTAATACCCAATGTGTGAGAACTGCGACTGCTAGTTGCAAGGATGTGAAAGTTGAGTTTGAATTTTTTCCGTTTCGGACAGCCAATTCATGCCTTACGTATGTCTTTGTTTTCTCTCTATCTGAAAACTTCTAATCTTGTGGTTATTCGATTGCAAAATAAAAACTGGCTGTGAAAGTTTTTATTTTGGAATCGAAACATACCAATAAAAATCAGTATTTTTAAAAGTAGTGCAAGACCATTGGAACTCTGTATAAAGAAAAATTTGCTTTGCAATCAAAAATAATTCCATGCATTATCTATGCCGTTTCTTGCTGGCCAGACTATCAGACTATATTGAGTAAGTGCACTGAATTCGCCTAAACGGTACATCGATGGCAGTATGGATAAACATCGTGAGTCAACTGACTTTGAAAGAGGGATGATAGTGGGTGTCCTACGCATAGGTTACTCTTCGCGGAGGTTGTACAGAAATTGCACTATCATCCTTCGACAGTATCAAGAGTGTATCGGGAATATGCCATTTCCGGAATAACATCTCATTGTGGACAGCGCTGTGGGCGGAGAAAGGTTGTAGACGAATTTGGCCGCTGATGTCTGTCTCGCATTGTTTTAGCCCAACCAGAGAGAGAGAGATAGGGTAAAATGTGTTTAGGTTCAAATGGCACCAGGGGTTTCCCCATGTCCACGATGTTTTCAATGCATGTGAACCATTTCGATGGGAAATGCCAGAGATTTTAAAGTGTATGGATATCGTATATATGTAGTGTCATGTACCGTTGGGGAGTACACCAAAACGTGGCAGGAATCAATCAATAATATCCTAGATGCCATTTTCCAGAAACACCTGGATCCAACCACCTCAGAACATGTGGACATGTGTTTTGGTAATGGGCGGTACCTGGAACGTCAGTTTATCTCCGCCTTGTATCTCTGTGAAGAACAGTACCACTGTAGAAGGGCCAGAAATAAGTAGTGTATGTTTGTGTGTATTATGTGTGTGTTCTGTTGTTATGTCTGACCGCTTGGCTACCCAGAATAACCAGTCACCTGGACAGATGATTCTGGGTACTCGTGCACACCACGGGAAGGTGGGCCAGTCTCAATGCAGCTCGCACTATCTCAATTCGAGACTCTGCACACCTGATGTTGGCAAAAGATGGGTCCGATTCCTCTTGGGGCCCACTCCAGAGGAGAAAGAGAAAAAAAAATTTTTTTTTTTTTTTCTGCCCGTAAGGGATTTGCTTCCTTTAAATTAAATAAATATTAGATTCTGCACTGATGCCAATATTGTGGGCCGGCTAACCCCTTGCTCTAATATCCCAGCGATTGGCCAGGCACAGAATACCCAAAACTACGATTTTGACCCAAAATAATAGTAATGCTTTCTCTTACCTCATACTGATCTGTGGGGGTGGAGGGGGTTGCTACTATATCTTTTTTTTTTTTTTTTTTTTTATCTAGCGCTATTTATCCCAGGTTGGGGCGCCAATTGTGAGGGCGGTATTATTGTTTTTCTTGGTTGCCCTAATTTTCTTTATATTTTAATTATTATAATTTATCCCCTTTTTTATATGTATATCCCCATAGTCCAATCCTCCCACTTAGCATCTGACTTCTTTGTTCTCAGAAGATTACCAGACTCAAAGGGGACCCCAATTAATTTAGGTATTTTTCCACCGGATTGGCTGAGTTTCGGAATGACAGACTCCAACACATGAATGTAAAATAAAACAATGTTTATTGTCATATCATACAGAACTAGCAATAGCAGTTATTCAAACTATATTTAGCTGGTGACTTGTTACTTCATTAACCTTTATATGTGTAAATATCTTGTTCAAACTCAATTGTTTCATCATCAGATATTCTATTCTAATACACATTATTATTCATTATGTCCTGGTGTCTCTTCATGTTCTTTACAGGGACTTCAATAGGTCGTGTCATACACTTTACATAGATTCTTCCCACTCTTCTTCTGAACAGTCTGTATAATAAACCAACAACTACCCGCCAATGAACTGGCTCACAAAAACCTTCAGAGTTCGTGTCTCAATTTGTAATAAAATTTCATTTATTCAATCAGATCAACAGGAAATATCAATCAATTCAATTTAACATTACCTTTCAGAACAGTTAATCCTCTATACCTTTATATATCTCTTATTAATTAGCCCCTACTCAAATTAGAAATAATCTCCACAAATCATCTCATAATAAATTGAAATCTCAACCTTCAATTTCATACATATTATAAAAACCTTTCCCAACCTTAAACAATTATCAGTTACCTATTATACCCTCTCCTTCCAGCAAGCATTTATATGAGGAGCTTCACTCCAAATTATAGGCTACGTCCGTCTTAAATACATTACACTTTTATTCATATATTCATTACTTAATTCTCCCTCTTTAACTATATATATACATATTTCTCCTAAAGTCCTCTCCTTAATAAATTAAGTACACCTATTTCGGTAAACTCTCTAGCACTTACGTGTTTGGCCTGGAACTTTCCTCTCTGCTCGGCTTCCTTTCATATCGGTCATTCAGGTACTGGAATGCGGGGGCGCTCATTTGGGGATCTCGGTGATTATGGTGTTTCCCTACCGTGTACTGCACGGCTGGAATCAATCAGTGTCGCATACTCTTTACCGGTCAGCATTTCTTCTTCCGTGGATAGAGGGGTTTTCGAGTAGGTCAATGGTTCGACCACTCATTCGACTGGCTTTGCCTATATAATTCTCAGGGTGTGATTCTTCCTTCTTCCTCGCTACGGCTTCCATGTTTACAGGTGAACATTCCTACGGGCTGTCGGGATATGCAGAATTTCTATCACTGCTTCCATCTATCTCAGGTCTGCAGCTATCGCCCAAATTAGACTACTGCTCTGCTTAGTATCGTTCTCCAACTCCTTCAATTCATTCTCCAGACCGCTCCGTGAACTTCTTCAGACTCCTCCGAAAACTTCTTCCGAATGCTCCGAAAACTTCTTCTGAATGCCCCGAAAACTTTTTCCGAATGCCTCGAAAACTTTTCCAGAATCTCCCTCTCAAAATTCCCTCTACTTTCTTCCTGGCCAATAGGAGATCTGCACATCCTTTTTCCTGTGTTCTCATTTGTCTCCTCTCCTCTTCCGTGGGCGGGTCTTCTTTACTCTTTGTGTCCCAACTTCCGTGGGCCTCGAACGTACGAGAACAGTCCAGAAAGAGAGGCGGAAGTTCCGGTCACCGGAGAAGCATCACAGCTCCTCCCGTGACCTCACGCGCGCACACCTGGTGACGTCGCCCACCTCTAATGGCGTTGCACCGTGAAATTTTTAAGAGGGCCAGCTTAAGCACTCTTGGCCCTTACTATGGTGCATCTGCCTCTGTCTTAATGGGGATTTGTCATGGTATATTACTTTTACTGACTCGTCAAAGAGCTTCCATACAAACAAGCTACAACTAAACAGGGAGTGACTGGAAGGTATTTTTGAATTCCAGTGCTACTTAACTCATGTTGTTTTTACCAGAAAACCACTATTCGTATTACAGTTAAATTGTCATAATATTTAACCATTTTTATTAATTAATGTAAGGACGGGTCCTTACAGATCCGTGTGTGTCCTATGGTCAGTTTGTCTGTTCTGCTGGAAGAAAAACCATGCCACACCTCGGCAGAGACCAACTAACTCTACCACCTAGTAAAAACAGCATTAACCCTCTTTCTATAAGGAAAGCATCACTCAGTTTCAGGTACCAATAGAAAGAGAACAGAAGCTATTTTCATAGGGAGTGAGATTGCGGATAGAATTGATGCAAGCGATGGAGGTGTTCAAGGATCAGTATTGGAACCACTGAACACTACTGTTTTTGATTTTCTTAAGTGACGTCGTTGAAAGTATAGCCGGTGTGATATCTAAATTTGCAGATGATGTAAAGATTGGTAGAGTGGTTAATGATCATTGCCAAGCAGAGCAATAATCATTAACGACTCTACAGAGGGACCTAGATCAACTTGAGGGGTGGCCCGAAAAATAGCAGCTATACTTTAATTCAGCAACGCGTGAGATATTAACCTCTGTGGACCAGAAACCCCAAAAAAACTTATACGCTCGGTGGAGTTGAGCTAAGGTCTATACAGGAAGAAAGGGAGTTTGGAGATACGATATGGTCAAATATGAAATTCTCTGAGCATTGTACACAGGTTGCAAGGAAGAGCCGGAGTGTCATATCAATGATTTATCAAATAATTGCTAGTATAGATAAGGACGTCATAATCCTACTATATAAGGCTATTGTTAGACCACATTTGGAATACTGCGTTTGAATGTGGAGACCGCATCTAACGAAAGACATTGTGCTTTTTGAGAATGTCAGCAGATGAGTAACTCGCCTGTTGAGATCGGCAAACGGACGTTGTTTTGAGGAGAGACCTCGAATATGTGGGTTGCAGAGAACGGAAACTTTGCACATTAGAGGGACTAGACTGAGGAGTTAAAGTTCTGGGAAGCAAAGGTAAATTATGAGAACGACATTTTCACGTTTATTGGGCTTTTTATACTCCGTGGCTGAGTTAGTGGGTTTCAGGTTTAGACAGCACGTTTTTCCCCCAGAAACTGCGGTTTTTTTTGTCCAGCAAACAGGCAAACCGACCAGAAAAAACACGCAATTTACAGACATAACACATAAACGGATATATGTGATCATTTACGGGAGACTGTAATATAATAATTTGATTTTTGTAAGTGTGGAGGGAAAGGCCTAGGTTGTTTATTGCCTTTTTTAAATTTATAATTTTTTTTTTTCTTCTTATTATTTTATTTAATTTAGTAATTTTTTTTTTAATTTGGCTTGCAGCATAAACTTTATTCTTTGCATTATTTGGGATTGCTAATACTAATATTGCAAATTTTTTAATTTCATAAAACAATAAATGAACTAAGTTCAAAAAATTATGGTGTATTGAATTACACTAAAAAGATATTTTATAATTGCATTTTCTCAAAATATAATAGTAGTTATAAAATTACTATTAATCTTTCAAATAGGTGGTAGATTAAGCAGAGTTTTTTTCTTTAAGTTTCAAAACAATTTACACAAGCAATAAATAGAAGAATATGAGCCTTCGCAATTAATAACAATTATCAAATACGGTATACTTTTTTATCTTTCTTAATAAATCGCATTTACCAATATTCCCCATTTAATTTTAATTATCCAAATCTCTAAGCGTATTATTAAAATTAATAAAAAACCGCTGTAAACCGATATGAAGCTTAATTTTGACTTAATAATTTTTTAATTATGTAATATTGATTTATCTTTATATTGCGTATAATACAATGATACGAACATGAAAATTTGTTTGCTTTTATTTAAAAAAAAAATTGAACTGAGATTCGTTTAAAAAAACCCAAATCACTTGTTATATGCTCACTGAAAATAGTTTATAAATGTTTATTGTATGAGTCTAATCCTTTGTAAAATGAATACATTTTTAATGCACAATTTTATAATTTTTAAGACAAGATAATTATCAGACAAGTTCATTCTTCCAACAATAGTGACTAACCTCACTGTTGTAGTGAATGGAAGCAAGAAAATTATCTTCATTTCATGGAACCAAAGGAAGATAAAAGCATTTTTGCGAATTTTCATGTTTCGGGGAAGCAACCCGCAAGGGATTTGCTTCCTTTAAATATTAGATTCTCCACTGAACCCAATATCGTGGGCCGGCTACCAGCTTGCTCCAATACCTCCTACTTTGTTATTTTTTAGTCCATCTGTCATCATGTATTCGAGCTATGTGTCCTGCCCAAGACCATTTTAGTTCTTTAGTTTTGATAAGAATGACCTTTACTTGAGTTTGCTGCCTAATCCATGTGTTTCTCTTCTTATCTAACAGTCTGATTCCCAATATAACTCGTTCCATTCTTCGCTGTGTAGTTCTCAGCTTCTCTTCCATTCTTTTCCTGAGTGCCCAAGTTTCACTTCAATAACTCATGGTGGGGAGTATATATTGGTTCATCATATTACGTTTCAAACAAACTGGGATATTGTTCTTCAGTATGTGACCATATTTCCTGAATACTGTCCATGCAAAATTTATTCTTCTCTTGACTTCCAGGTCCGGTTACCTCCTTGCAACAAAACCTCAGGTTTGGCCAGGCATGGAATATGCGAGACTCCGACTTACACCGATTCGCCCTTTGACATATCAGACAAGTTCATTCTTCCTACAGTGGTGTATACTACATTGTTGTGGGGAATAGAAGCAACAAAATTATCTTCCTTTTCAGACGACCAAACGAAGATAAAAGCATTTTTGCGAATTTTCATGATTCTGGGAAAGAACCCCAAGGGATTTGCTTCCTTTAAATATTACATTCTGCACTGAACCCAATATTGTGGGCCAGTTACCTCCTTGCAACAAAACCTTTGTCAAAGAACGCGAGCACATACGTCAACAGTTCTTGTTTGTTACTCCAACAGCATTTGCAGGATGTTTTGACGGCTGAAATGTTACAAATGGGCGGGTACGTAATGTCAGGGAAACGAACTTAAATAACTTTATGGGATGAGTCAGGTTAGGTATCTGTACAAGAACACTGAGACTTAATTGTTTTTACAGCAATGTCAGAATTTTCGTCAACAAAATGAGTGAATTCGAACTGCAGGTTAGGACACGTTAAACTGACATAACTGGACTTACAGAAGCGTGGTGCCTTCCGAATTTAAGGGGGACGATGAGTTTCCGTACACAAGCATCATGTATTCAGAAAGGATCGGGCAGATAGAAGGGGTCGTGGGCTCTTGCTTCTTATCAAAAGCAGCCTCAGCGAGACGAAAGCTTTCCCGGATTCAGACATTTCTCATGTTAATATAGAATCTGTGAGATCGTTGGAAGCAAAGGTATAATGAGAGTGGGAGTAATCTACAGCCAAGGTGATTGTGAAGATTATGATGAGAGCCTCTACATGCAAATGGAATGTACAAGTAAGTATCAATATCCTATTGTGTGTGATTTCAATTTGCCTCTAATTGATTGCAGCAAATGGGAGGGAAACTCCACACGAGGGACAAAACTTTTAAATCATCTAGATGATTGCTATTGCTATCAACATGTCGGGGAAAGTACTCAGGAAAAGAATACTCGACTTCATCATCATCAATGAACCAGATGAAATCATATTGTCGACATTACAGGCACCACTAACAGGAAGTGATTATGGGGTTCTAAGATAGTCATTAAAAAGATTCTCCACGAGGACGATTCCAAGTTGGATTAATAATGAAGTTGTCAAATTATTTGAGCAGAAAAAAGAGGGCATGGAAATCTTGCAGAGAGTACAGAAGACTATAGCAGCCACAAATTGAACTGTAATAGTGCCATAAAAAAGATTTGGCTGGCAAAGAAAGCAAAGAGGGGGATAAGGAATTCTTCACATATATATGTATATATATGCAAAGAAGAGAAGAACAAACAAGATCGAACCCTTATGTAATGTACGTGGGATAATATTAGCTACCACAGCTGAAGTTGCAGATTGAACCCTACAGTTACTTTGCCTCGATATTTCAAGACGAAAATGACTTAACGTCAATGAAAAATTATAAGAGTGAAATTAAAAAAAAATGTGATTAATGATATTGAAATTTCATATTTATTTAATGAAAAAACATAATGCTCCTCAGGTTGATGTCATTTACTCTATAATCTTAAGGAAGGCAGAAAGTTAGTTTATTGAGTCATTGAGGCTAATTATGAGAGCTTCACTGGACTCGGGATTGATTCAGTTGGATTAGAAAAGTGAGAGTTTATCTCTAATACATAACAGCTGTTGTAAGAGTGAAGTGGAAAATTACAGACCGGTCTAACTTCAGTAGAAGACAAAATCATGGCGTTGATGATCAAAGTTGGAATTCAGGATCATTTAGATACAAATGGAATTCTGGAGGATACTCGGCAGGGTTTGGTAAAGCGAAAATTTTATTTAACTAATCTGGTTAACTATTTTGATAGGGTCACTAAAGGGCTGGACTTAGGGAATAATTTGGACATTGTTTATTTTGCTTTAGGAAAAGCATTTGACTGAGTCTCATATGAGCGGTTTCTTTATAAGCTGAAACTCCTGGGAAATTCCTTAGATTGTAAGCTGTATGGCTGCAGGAGAAGAGGCAGAGGGTTGTGATAATTGGTCATTTTCAGATCGGGGTTATGCACTAGTAGTAGTAGTGGCATGTGATGCAAGAAAGCAAGTGTATGAGCTTATGCAGCATCAACCAAAAAAAAAAAAAAAAAATCACACCAATCCCTCCAAATGCCGGTCCAGTTCCTCCTTAAATTTATTCAAACTATCAACTTCCACAACGACAGATGGAAGTTTGTTCCAGCAATTAACCACCCGCTGGCTAAAGGCAAAATTCTGCACATCTATTCTACATCTGTCTTTTCATAATTTGAATTTATGCCCCCTTAGGTTCGTAATCTGAACAAGTGGAAGGATCCCATCAGAATTCAGCGTGCTCAACTCATTCAAGGCCTCCTCTGCTTGCACCTTCACGATGGTGGGACTGTTAGTAATCCTGGGTATAACTTTCATGCACAAGTACATGGTGGGTGACCACCCAGGTGTGAACCAACGTGAGTAGGGGTCGAGGTGTGGCGCCCACACCACATGCAGGAACGCCGCCCCTCTATGTTACCAGGCAGTATTAGGTGGTGGATGACTCTCATCAACCGGTGAAATACCACCACTTTGCTTATTGGAGGCTTGAAGTGGTGGAACCCATGTTTAGTCTCTAGAGCTAAGTTCCGGCCAACCCTTCCCTATCTCTTCCATCACGCAGTATGATTGATGATTTTTGAGGTTATGATGAATGTCATGGCGAGATCCAATATTCCTTACATTTCGAGGGTACAGCTCTAAAACGGTGTTCGCAGGCCGGCCGCTAGTTAGTACACCGGACCAAACCTATTGGTAACTGTCTAGGAGGCTTCCGGATCAGCTAGTGTATAATCCTGCTACCTCTACTGCCAGATAGTGACAGAAGGGAGTCCGAGTAGTGTGTATGCGGGGAACATTGTCGAGGCCACGTTATGTCAAGGATCTGGGTATATTCTTACCACGTGTACGCCATATCCAAAAATTTCATTACTTCATACAACATGTCCCATTCACTTTTTCTTACTATTGAATACACCATGAATTGTCAAAATGATTGAGCAAGCTTATCTGCGAAAAGATCTAAACCTCCCAAGGACTTCCTAATTCATTTCACAAATATACGTGGTCTCAATTCCAATCTCAACGATGTCCATTTCGACATGCAGTCTTCCAAACTCCATGTACGTTTCTGACTGAATCTCAGTTATCAGTTGATTCAACTACTGCTCATCTCAGATGTCCAAATTATTTGCTGTATGATTCCTTTCGCCTCAAAGGTGGTACTTGTGCATATGTCCGTTCTGATATTCCCTGTCAGAGACTTGGCAATTTGGAATCTCCTCTCTTTGATCTTCTCTGGCTTAAAATCTCTCTACCTCATTGTGTCAAATTTGTCTGTTGTCTCTACCGTTCTCCCAACGCCACTAATCACTTGGAGCTCTTTGACTTCCTCTCTTTGCAACTTGACTCTCTCCAGTCCAACTTTCTTAACAGTGAGGTAATTTTCCTTGGTGATTTTAACGTTCACAACTCCAGCTGGCTTCCGTTTTCTAGTCACACCGACCCAGCAGGTCGAGATGCTGAGGCTTTTGCAATTACTAATGACCTAGCACAGATTGTTCATTTACCTACAAGAATACCGGACAATCCTAATCATACAGCCAATACGCTTGATCGTTTTCTCACAAACAACCCTTCTAAGTACAAGGTTGAAGTGAGAGGTCCTCTAGGCACTTCAGATCACAATTTGGTGATTGTCTCTTCTCCAATGGAACCTTTATCTCATGGCTATTCCCAACCTCGTATTGTTTGGCATTACAAGAATGCAAAATGGGATGACCTGCGAGACTTCTTTTCTTCTTTTCCTTGGTCTGATTACTGTTTCAAAACTTCTGATGTCAACGTTTGCTCAGATCGTGTCAGTGAAATTATTCTTGCAGGAATGGAATCCTTTATTCCACATTAAAATTTCGTCCTTTATCTAAACCTTGGTTTTCCGATAAATGTGCTAAGGCTGTCCAAGAGAAGAATGTTTCATATCGTAATTGGCTTGTTTCTTATTCTTCAGTTTCATTTTCTGCCTACACCAAAGCTCGCAACAATTGTAAAGCAGTTATTAATCAGTCCAAACTAGAGTTTGAACAGGCTAAGAGTAGAAAATTTGCTTGTTGCCCTAATGGTAGCCGAGCATTCTGGTCACTTGCCAAAGCTATTGGCCGCAACTTTTGCCCATCTCTGCTCCCACCTCTGTCCAAACCATATGTTTCTGTTGTCACTTCAACCAAGGATAAAGCTGACCTGCTAGCATCCCATTTTTCTTCCAATTCACGTATTAATGATCTTGGTAAAACACCTCCCACCATTCCCAACCTGCTCCATTCAATGCCTCCTGTGGTCTTCCGTCAAAAGGATATCAGAAGGATTTTGATGAATCTTGATGCTAAGAAAGCTCCAGGTCCTGATGGTATTTCTCCACTTGTTCTCAAAACCTGTGCTTCTGAACTTACTCCTATTCTTTGCCGCCTTTTTTCACTTTCTTATTCCAAAGGTGTTTTTCCTTCTGCTTGGAAATTTGCTCATATCCAGCCAGTTCCTAAAAAGGGTGACAAATCCCTCCCATCTAATTATCGTCCATTTGCAATTACTTCTGCTCTTTCTTTAGTAATGGAGAAATCAATTAACAGCCAACTCTTAAACTACCTAGAAACCTTCCGTCTGATCAACGATCGCCAGTATGGATTCCGTCAGTGTCGATCCACTGGTGATATTCTGGCTTATGTTACCCATTTATGGACTAATTCAATGGAAAGGTTTGGTGAAACACAAGTAGTTGCTCTTGATATCTCAAAGGCTTTTGGTCGTGTTTGGCATAAAGGTCTTCTACACAAGCTTCCATCTTATGGTTTGCCAACTGGTTTTAGTAATTGGTTATCCAGTTTTCTCTCTGATCGCTCACTGAGGGTGATGGTAGATGGCTCTCTGCCTTCTAACTTCTCCACTAATGCCGGTGTCCCCCAAGGTTCAGTTCTTTCCCCCACTCTTTTCCTCTTGAATATCAATGACCTTCTTCCATTGACTGGAAATCCTATCCATAGTTTTGCCGATGATAGCACATTGCATTCAACTTTCCATTTTGAGAAACCTTGTCCAGCTCAATAAGCTTCAAGGTCTCGAAAATCTGCTACCAATTCCTTAAATGCCGATCTTCAGGTAATTCTCCAGTGGGGCAAAGACAACTTAGTTGATTTCAACCCTTCTAAAACTCAGTATTGTCTTATATCTCGCAAAAAGGATTCTTCTGCTCCTATGCTTATCTTTAGTGACATTCCGATTTCTAGGCAAAATGATATATCTCTTTTGGGGATTACCCTGACTTCTAATCTCTCTTGGCACAAGCACATTACAAATATTGCTTCCTCTGCATCTAAAAAACTTTGTTTTCTCTTTCGCTCTCGGCGTTACTTTTCTTCCAAACAGCTGCTCACTCTGTATAAATCGCAAATCCGCCCTGCCATGGAATATTGTTCCCACATCTGGGGTGGTGCCCCCAAAACCTCTCTCAGGCTTCTTGATTCCATTCAGAAGAGGGCAGTTAGGTTAATTAATGATTCATCTCTAACAGAGTCTATCCACTCGCTTTCTCATAGACGTACTGTTTCTACTGCATGCCTCATCTACAGATACTTCCATGGGCACTGTTCTTCTGAATTGGCTTCTATAAATCCCGCTCTCTCTTTCAAAGCAGTCCGAATACGTGCCGCCACCAGCCAACATCCATTTACTGTCCAACTTCAAACCCACAGAACCAACTTTTCATCTTCCTCATTTATTCATTCAACTGCTGTTTTCTGGAACAATCTTCCTTCATACGTATTTCCTGAAAATTACAATCTACAGAAGTTCAAGTCCAATATCAACAAATATCTTCTATCGTCTTCTCAACCTCCAACCCAAGCACGGTACAAAGTACTACAGGTTCTAATACCTCTCGTGTTTGGGGTTCTCATAAAAAAAAAAAAAAAAAATCACATCACCGCGCAGGTGCCTAGTCTCCAGCCACTGCAATTTGCAGAAATTAAGCCTCTCTTGGTAAGAGGATCCCCTCATTCCCCTCACCAATCTTGTTGCCCTTCTCTGTACACGCTCAAGCAAATCTACATCCTTCCTAAAATAAGGCCTCCGGACCTGTACGCAGTACTCAAGACGTGGCCGCCTGACCATTGCCTTATACAGAGGGACAATCACCTCGTTTTCATTGCTAGCAAAATTCCTATATATCATTGACAAAACCCCATTACCTGCCCTGGCAGCCTGTCTGCATTGTTTAGACAACCTCATATCTGACTGCACAATTACTCCCAGGTCTTTTTCATTTTCTACCACCTTAAGTGTAGTACCACACAGTTGGTACGTTTCTCTGGGGTTACTTCTACCCATATGCAGTACTTTGCATTTGTCAAGGTTAAACTTCAGTTGCTACTTCATAGCCCATCTGCCCAAATTATCTAGATACCGTTGCAGTAGCACACTGCCATTACTGTCATTAACAACCCTGGCAACCTTTGTATCATCTGCAAACTTCGACTTTAAGCCTGATATATCTTCATCAATATCATTGATAAATATACAAGACAATAGTGGACCTAACACTGAACCCTGTGGGACTCCACTAATAACATTAGTCCACGAAGAGCGGCACCCATTGATTACCACCCTCTGTCTTCTCCCACTTAACCATCCTTTTATCCATTGTAGCAACTTACCCTAAATACCACTCTGATCCAATTTGTAGAGTAGTCTTCCTTGCGCAACAGTGTCAAAGGCTTTCCTGAAATACAAATATATGATATAAAAATTGTTTTTTGCATCCAGTTCCTTTGTGACCACATCATAATAACCAATCAAATTTGTCAGAGAAGTCTTTCCCTTAACAAACCCATGCTGTGTCTGAATTATTGCTGCAGTCTTGTCTAGATGATCCTGCAATGCATCTTTAACCAGTGACTCCATTATTTTACCCGGAACAGAAGTTAAACTAACTGGACTGTAATTACTCGTGTCACCCTTCGATCCCCCTTTGTGAATTGGGGATACATTTGCACATCTCCAGTCGGTGGGAACCTCTCCTGAGTCCAAGGATGCTCTCATAATTTTGGCTAAGGGTTTGCTTAGTTGCTTTGCCGCCTCCTTTAATATAACTGGATAGATCCCATCCACCCCAGGTGCTTTTCTTACGTTTAACTTCAACAATTTCTCCTCCACTTTGCCCTCAGTTATTACAAAATCATTAAGTATCCTGCTACAATTTGATAACCTTCTGCCATTTTCAAACCTTAATAACTCCTCATGTGTGAATGTAGATGCAAAATACTCATTCAGTTTGTTTGCTATCTGAGCAGGATCATCAACAGTCGAACCATCGATGTCAAGTGGACCAATCAGATTCATCCCCTTCCTTTTAGAGTTTATATAAGTAAATAGAGTTTATATACAGAATTTAAAAACTGTCTGAGACCACTGTACTCCCCTTTACGGAAGCAAAAACCCTTTCCTTTACCCCTGATGGTAATTAAATCTTTAAGTAAATCCCACAGCAGTACACTGTGATCACTGCCACCTAGTGGTTCTTTTAGCTGCAAATTCCTAATACATGAATGACACTACTGATAACCAGATCAAGAGAATTGCCTCCTCTGGTTGCCTCTCGAACATGCTGCTGCAGAAAACAATCATCCAATAAATCCACAAAAGTCTGACTAGTGTGTGAGTGACCAACCCACAAGTTCCAGTCAATATCTGGGAAGTTAAAATCCCCCATTATAAGACATTCTGATTTACTGGCCCACTCTATTTCTCTGTACAATTGTTCATTGTACTCATTGGAGTCATTAGGCGTATAACACACTCCTACTCTAATTTTTGCTTTCGCAGTGCTTATGTCACACCAAACTGACTCAACAGTGCACTGTTCTTCTATATCAACTGGGTGCACTTCTTTTGATTGTATGTTTTTCTTAATTAACACCTCCTCAATTTCTATCCTGTCTATCCTTTCTGTACACACTGTACTCCCCAAATTCCAGTTCAGCATTCCTGATATCTGTGTGACACCATGTCTCTGCTATCCCAACAATATCCGCCTTTGATGTCTTGATGTAAGAAGTGGGGTTCCTCAATGATCGCTATTAGGACCACTGTTGTATTTAATTTTCATTTGTCATTGTTAAAAGGATACAGTGGCGTGATGTTTAAATTTGAAAAAGATGTAAAGATTAGTAGAGTAGTTAATGATCACAGCCAAGCAGTGCACCTACAGAGTGACTAGACAAACTTCTTCAGGAATGGTCCGAAAAATAGCAGCTGTGCTTTAATCCAGCAAAATGTATTGTACCTGGGGACCACTAACTCCAAAATAAATTATACACTCGGTGGAATTGAGCTAGTGGAAGAAAGGGACTTGGGCTTTACGATACGATAAGACATGAAGTTCTCCAAGCTTTCTAGGCAGGTTGCAAGGAAAGCTCATGGTGTCCTCCGGATGATTTAATGAGCAATTGCTAGTACAGATAAGGACGTCATTATCCACATAATGTAAGCTATTGTTAGACCACACTTGGAGTAGTGTGTTCGGGTAGGGATCTCGCACGTAAGAAAGATATTTTACTTCTTGAAAGGATCCAAAGACTGGTAACTCGCTTGGTGGGATCGGCAAAAAAGCTTCCATATGAGGAAAGACTTCGAAATGTGGGTTGTACAGCTTGGAAACTAGCACCTTATTATCTATGACTGATATGTTTAAGAATCTACGAGGCAAAAGTAAAATGAATGAGGACGAAATTTCACGGTTATAAATGATTCTAGAACAAGGCGCCATAATTTCCAGTTACGGGGGAGATGTTTAGGGGGGATTGCAGGAAATTTTATTTGAGCAAGCGAGTTATAAATTACTGGAGTGAGTTTCCTACATGGGTTGTGGAGGCTGACAGTTTGGGGATGTGTATGTAGTACTCAAGAAGTGGTCTGACATTTTCCTTACATAGAGCGATAATCACTGACTCATTCCTTCTAGCAAAATTCCTTTATATCATTGATAAGACACCAAGGTAGGCGCTGGCAGCCTGCCTGAACAGCTCTGAAAACTTCATATCGGATAAAACAATTACTCAAAGATAATTTTCATTATCTACTACTGTGAGTTTAGTAGCTCACTGTTGTTTTGTTATTTTTCGGTAATTGCTACCTATATGCAGTCCTTTGCATTTGTCAAAGTTAAACTCTTGTTGCCTCTTCTTAGTCCATCTGCTCAACTTTCCTGTTACAGTCGCATAGCTTCATTACACTTAACAACAATGCCAACGTTTGTATATTTTACAAACTTGGATATTAAGCCTGATATACCTTCATAAATATAATTAATAAATATAAAAAATAAGAACGAGTCCAACACTGAAATTTGGAGGACTCCACTAATAATATTAATTCATGACGACCAGTACCCACTGATTACCACTCTCTGTCTTCTCCTGCGCAATCATCCTTTTATCCAATTTAGCAACACTCCCTTCATGCCAAAATGCTCCAATTTTCCAACAGCCTTCCATGTGCAACAGTATCAGAAGCTTTACTAAAAATCCAAATATGATATCAAAATTAATTTTTGCATCCAGTTCCTTTGTGACCACATCATAGTATCCAATGAAATTTGCCAGACAAGACTTTCTGCTAACAAACTCATGCTGTGTCTGAACTATAACTGCAGTCTTGTCTACATGATCTTGCAGGGCTTCTTTAATCAGTGACTCCATTATGTTTCCTGGAACGGAAGTTAAGCTAACAGGTTTGTAATTACTTGTGTCACCCTTTGATACCCTTTGTGAATTGGGAACACATTTGCACTTCTTGAGGTCGTTGCGGACCTCCCCCGAATGCAATCTTGCTCTCAAAATTAAGGCAAAGAGTTTCCTTACTTCCTTTGACGCCTGCCTCGATATACATGGATAGATTCCATACAACCTGATTACCTTTCTTGTGTTAACTTCAATAATTTCGCCACCAATCTCCCCCTCAGTTTCAATATCATCATTTAGCTCCCTATTACAGTTGGATAAATATTCTGTCTTCCACTTCACAGATTCCTCATGTGTGACTGTAGTTTCAAAATACTCATTCTGTTTACCAGATACTTGAATAGGATCATCAACAGTAGAACAATCGATATCAAGTGGACCAATCTGAGTTATCCTTCTAGAGCTTTACATAACTAAAGAAGCTTTGCTGGTTTTCTTTGCATCCTTTGAGAAAGATTTCTAGTAATCTGCTTTCGCCTGCCTAACCTCCTTCGTCAGTTTATTACAGACTAGTTTATTTCTCCTATAGGCTTCTGTGTCGCCTGATAATTTATATGCACCCCATGCATTTTTCTTCTTTAGAACGAGTCTGATTAGTTCACTGACATGTATTTAATTCTCCACCTTGAAAGGTATTTCGTAGCTGGAACAAAAAACACATTAATTTCCAAGCTTAATTCCTTGAATGTTTGCCATTTAGAATTTGCTGTTGGCAACATCATCAGTTGGTCCCACTGTATAGAACTTAAAACTTCTCTGAAACGTTGTAGTCATCTTAATGGAAGCAAACACTCTTCCCTTTACTCCTGTGGTAGTTACTAAGTAAATTCCACATAAGTACGCTGTGATCACTGCCACCTAGTGGTTCCTTTTTCTGCAAATTCTTAAATCACTGCTGATACTCAGATCAAGAGTATTACTCCCTCTGCTTCCCTTCCTAACCTGCTGCTTGCGTGCGAGTGACCAACCCAAAAGTTAGTTAATATCTGGAAAATAGCTCCCATTACACGACTTTGTGATTGACTGGCCCACTCTATTTCTCTACACAGTTGCTCCTTGTACTCATCAGATTCATTGGCCTATAAGAAACTCCCAACATCGTTTTTTCTTTCCCAGTGTCTTTGTCACACAAAACAGACTCAACATTGCACTGTCCACCAGTGAAATGGAAGCACTGACTTAGATTTTGTTTCCTAACTAACAGCATAACGTCTCCTCTGTTCCTGTCCTCTCGGCCTTTCTGTACTCCCCAAATTCCACTTCTGCATTCGTAATATCAGTGTGACATTACATCTCTGATATCCCAAAAATAACTGCCTTTGATGTCCTCAGCAGCCGTTCAAATACATCAAGATTTTTTAAACATCCACCCGTTCTTACTGTTAGTTACGCGAATGTATTTGCTTGTTCCATGATGACTCCCACTACTTCTAGAAGTCCCTAGCACTTTGCTTGCCAATCTGCTATTCATTTCAATAGAGGTACTGCAAGAATACCTTTCACATCTGCCTTCGGCTTTTTTTGATGTATTAGTCTGTGAATTCCACGAAGCTGGTTACAGTTGGGCGTTTTATGTGGATAGAATAGAAACTCCGATGTTCCCAGGGTAACAGTTTACTGTTTTACGTTTTTACAACTTTAAAGTAGAAGTTAGTTGGGGTTTGGTTGCACTGTTTGGAAGAGTGAGCCGTATCATGCTGCTCTCTGGTTTTCTCAGGGACGTGACTTAGTCCTTGTGCGGTCTAAAGATTGAAAGAGGTGTACGGTTTGTAAACCAGGAGAGCAGCTCCTTCCGTACAGTGTTGGTGAGTCGTCGATATCTCGACATAGATTTAAGTGTGCGAAATCGGACGAGGCTTTAATACCGAACGTGTGAGAACGGTGGCTGTTATTTCAAGGATGTGAAAGTTGGGACTGGATTTTCCCGTTTCGGACAGCCAATTCACGCTTCATGTATGTCTTTCTTTTCCTCCTTTCTGAAAACTTCTAAACCTGGTGGTTATTCGATTGCAAAATAAAAACTGGCTGTGGAAATTTTTAATTTGGAAGTGAAACTTACGGATAAAAATCCGTATGTGTAAAAGTAGTACAATGCCATTGCAACTCGTTATAAAGGCAAATTTGCTTTGCATTCAAAAATAATTTCATGCATTATCCATGCCGTTTCTTGTTGACCAGATTATCAGTTTAAAGCACAAGACAGTCCTGCTGCTTCTTAGATTGTATAAGTGCACTTCATTCACGTAGGCGGTAACTCGATGTCAATATGGATAAACGTCGTGAGTGAACCGACTTTGAAAGAGGGATGATAGTGGGTGCCCGACGCATGGATCACTCTATCGCGGAGGTGGTACAAAAATTGCAATATCACCCTTTAAGAGTATGAAGATTGCATCGATAATACGCAATTTCAGGAAAAACATCTCCGGAAAAAACATATTAAAATTGGAACTCCTTTTTCTCGTGAATAAGGATAATTGTTCGTCTTTTCAATAACTGTAACTAAATTTTGCAAAAATGAATATAAAATCAAATAGTATCTTTTAGAATTAATTTATGATATGTTAAACAATAAGCAATATTTTTTTAAATATTTTCAATAATTTAAAATAAGTTTTATGCACCATTACATGAAATTTATAAAACGTCCGTTGAAATACTCTAAAACTTTGTAAGTAATATTTTCAGATTTGAATATTTTCAATTATTCTTTTAAATTATGATTTCAAATCTACCCCTTTAAAGTTCACTTAAAATGGAATCTACACCCACATTACAATTAATTTATTAACAAATAGAACTCTATAAGTATATTTTTCTAATCTTGGACCGTATGAATATGATGCTGTTAATATGCTACTATACAGTATATCATGTTCTTTAAACATATGATTTCTTAGAACATAAAATTCTGGTAAAATAAATTATGCCTATTCTCTTATATTTAGGTAAAAAAAACAAATACACAACTAATACAGTCTGTATTCATTTCCTAATGAACTGTGATGAATTGAGAGTTGAGAGCCGTCCTGAATGATGACTCATCCATTAATTTAACTGCCGTCTTTTGAACAGAATCTAGAAGTCTGAGAGTGGTTTTGGGGACATGTCCACAATGGGAGATCAGCAATCCATGCTAAGGCCCTCGTGGGCAGCACAGTTCGTAGAATTACAGTCTTTCCCAAACCGTGTGGAAAACACATGAATTCGAGTCCCGTCGATGACGTGAGGAATTTTTATGGGCCTTTTACACAACGGGGTTATTCCGTTACAGGCGAATTGAGCATGTTTTTTTTTTTCTCCCTGTCCTCAGGTTTTTCTCCAGCATTATTCAGGGTAATGTGCAACAGAGATATGGGACTTTGCCTATAAATGGGACCTTGCCCAGGTGAATCCGTTTTGTGAGATATAATTTGCGAGGATTGAGTTTTAGGATTAAAATCATCTAAATTATTTCAGCTCCTCTAGAAAATTACCCAGAGATTACCGTTTAAGGAATTGTAAGTGAATATTAGAGAATTTGAAGTTGTTTATGCAGAGCAAGGTTCCTCAAACTGTAAAGTGGAATCCAATGTGCTGCCTACAGCAAAACTATGGAGATAGGATTTTCGGGAAATGGAAGAAGATCATTAATATACAAGAAGAAAAGAGAGGTGGAAGAACTAACCTTCAGTAATACAAGAGTCAGTGGGTAAGTGAGAACAAAGAGAGTCGTCTATGATCAAACGGAGTGAGCAGTAACAGAGAAACCTGGATACCCAATAACGCAATAGTTGGAAAATCATAGGATGGAAGTTTATTTATGCAAAACACGAACGAAAACCTTGGACATGTAAAGAGAAACTAATAGAGTTTCTCCAAACAATTTCATTGAATTTTTCCCTAGATTTGTAACATAAACCGAAATATCACCTGTGGATCGACACTTACGGAATTCTAGTGGTGGTCATTGAACAGATGGAGGGGTTTGTAAATTTTTTTAAGATTTAGTGGTTAATTGATTTCTCCATTATTTTCGAAAGAATAGAAGCAAGTAGGAGCAAGTTCCGGAGCACAGATTATGAGAACAAGTGAAGAAATACCACCAGGGCTTGGTACATTCTTAGAATTCAGGTTGTTCAAATTTCTTCTTACGTCCTTTTAACCTAAGAACACAGGAAGAATTGAATGGAGCGTACAGAGAATTGTAGGAGGGGGTTTACCAGATCATTAATACACCAGTTGGTATAAAAACAGGAAGCTACAACTCAGCTTTTTTCTTGGTTGAGTTGGCAATAGAACCATTTGGTTTTGACAGAGGTCGGAAAAGAGATGGGTTAAAGCTGCGGCCAATTTCCTTCGCAAGAGACCAGTATGCTCGACTATCATTTGGACAAGAAGCAACTTTTATACTCTTTGCCTAATTTTTGCTGATTAATAACATTTTTACAATTGCGAGCTTTGTTGTATGCAGAAAATGAATTTGGAGATTTCGATATAATCCAAATGTGATGTGATATGCAACATTCTTTTATTGAACAGCATTAACACATTTATTGGGAAACAATGATTTAGACAAAGGACGAGCTTCTGCGGTGGAGAGTGGAATATAAGATTCCATTCCTACAAGATTATGTGTGCTGTGTTTGGGTTATATGTAAGGCGGCCCCTAAACGTTAGTTCAAATCCACCATGGTTCTCTGTGATGATATACAAAACTCTGTACAATGGCCAGAAATGAATGTACTGCTATCAGTGAGTGTGTTGTTTAGTTGTTTCTGTCCGTTTAACTATCAGGAAGCAACGATCACCAAAAAGGCTACTTCTCAGTAACTGTCCACGCCACGTAGGAATGGAACAAACTAAATATGCCCTGCTCAATGAAATGTATTATTTCCAGCCCCCATCGCAAGATACACAATTCGTGTGGGTGCAGAAATCTTCTATAATCATGTAGGGTGGTGAACACTGCAAATTATTCAGGATACCTTAAAATTTAAGGGAAACTGCTAGTTTGTGTGTGGTGGGAAGGTTAATATAAATACGCGTTTATCTGATAATATTGATCAAAGAATTCCTGCACATACCAAAAGTGTTATTTTTTTACCGTAATAGAAGATATTAGCAAGATGTTCCGAGGGCAGAAATGTTTCGTTAGATGAATAGTTGGATGGCTTCAGGTTATGAGGCAGAGGGTTGTGATAAATGGTTATTCTTCATATTGGGGTGATCTAAGAAGTGGGATTCCTCAAAGATTGCTATTTGGAACAGTGTTTTTTTTTCGATTTTCATAGATGACATTGATGAAGGGATAGAGGGCGTGTTGACTAAGTTTGCAGAAGATATAAAGTTTAGTAGAGTAGTTAATGATCACCGCCAAGCAGAACTCTTAGAGAGTGACCTAGATAAACTTCAGGGACGGTCCAAAGACGGGTAACTGGCTTGGTGAGTTCGACAAAAGAATTGGAATTTGGAGAGTACAGAAAGGCAGACAGAACAGGAAGTGAAGAAAGGTTATGATGTTAGTTAGGAAACACAAAACCTTAGTCAGTGCTTCCATTTGAGTAATCGACAGTGCAATGTTGATTCTGTTTTGTGTGACATAAGAACTCTGAAAGGAAAAATGAGGTTAGGAGTTCGTTATAGGCCTAATGATTGTGATGAGTACATTGAGCAATTGTGCAGAGATACAGAGTGAGCCAGTCAATCAGAAAGTCGTGTAATGGGAGATATTTTCCATATGTTAACTAACTTTTGGGTTGGTCATTCGAACGTAAGCAACATGTTAGAAAGTGAACCGTAGGAAGTTTTAAGTATCAGCACTGATTTAAGCGTTTTAAGAATTTGCAGTTAAAGGAACCGCTAGGTGGCAGTGATCACAGTGTACGATGTGGAATTTACTTAAACAGGTAACTACCATCAGGGGTAAAGGGAAGGGTGTTTTCTTCCGTAAAGATGACTACAGCATCTCAGAGAGGTCTTAAGTTCTAAACAGTGGGACCAATTAATGATGATGTTACCAACAGCAAATTCTAAATGGAAAGCATTCAAGGAATTAATCTTGAAAATTACTATTCTTATTCCAACTAAGAAATACCTTTAAAATGTAGAAATAAAGATGTCAGTGAACTAATCACACTCGTTGTAAAGAAGAAAAATGCATGGGATGCATATAAATTATCAGCGACAGAGAAGTTTATTTCCACTATAGGCTTCTAGTCTGCAATAAACTGACGTAGGAGGTTAGGCAGATTACTAGAAATCTTTTTCAAAGGATGCAAAGAAAAACAGCAAAGACTCCTTTAGTTATGTAAATCTCTAGATGGATAACTCAGATTGGTCCAATTGATATCGATGGTTCAAAATTTGATGATCCTGTTCAAGTAGCTGGCAAACTGAATGAGCATTTTGCACCTGCAGTCACACATGAGGAATTCTGTGGAGAAGTGGAAGTCAGAATATTTATCCAACTCTAATAGAGAGATAAATGATGAGGTAAAAACTGAGGGAAGAGTGGAGGTGAAATTCATGAAATTGAACACAAGAAAGGGACCTGGGTTGTATGGGATCTATCCAGGTATATTAACTTAAGGGAGGTAGCAAATCCTTAGCCAACCTTTAAAGAAGAAGGCCCCCACTGCCTCGAGAAGGGCAAATATGTGTTCCCAATTTACAAAGGGGATCAAAGGGTGTCAGGAATAATAACAGACCAGTTAGCTTAAAACTTCCGTTCCAGATAAAATAATGGAGTCACTGGATTAAGAAGCCTGCAGGATCATTTGGAGAGTTATAATTCGGACACAGCATGAGTTTGTTAACAGAAAGTCTTGTCTGACAAATTTGATTGGGTATTATGACGTGGTCACAAAGGAACTGGATGAAAAAAAATAATTTTGATATCATATACTTTGATTTCAGGAAAGCTTTTAATACTGTTGCACATGGAAGACTGTTTGAAAATTGGAGCATTATGGCATTAAGGGAAAGTTGCTAACATGGAAAAATGATGAATTCGCGAGAGAATTCAGAGAGGAGTGGTAATCAATGGACACTGCACTTCGTGGACTAATGTGACTAGTGGAGAAGCTCAGGGTTCAGTGCTGAGCCCGTTGTTATTTTGTATATTTATCAGTTATATTGCGGAATATATATATCAGGCTTAATGTCCAAGTTGGCACAGTTGTTAAGGGTAACGAGGGTATACGACTGCAACAGGATGTAGAAAATTTGGGCAAATGGGCTAAGATAAGGCAATAGTAGTTTAACATTGACAAATGCAAAGGACTGCATATGGGTAGCAATAACCGAAAAATACCATAACAACAGTGAACTATTGAACTCACAGTAGTAGAGAATGAAAGTTTTCTTTGAGTAACTGTGCCATCCGATATGAAGTTTTCAGAGCAGTACAGACAGCTTCCGGGAGCTGCCCATGGGGTTTTGTCAATGATTAAAACGAATTTTTAGGAAGGAATAAGTTACTGATTATCGCTCTATGTAAGCAAAATGCCAGACCACTCCTTGAGTACTACAACCAGATCCAGAGGCCTCGTTTAAAGAAGGATATAGAGCTGCTGGAAAAGCAGAGAGAAAGGCAACGATGTTGGTGAAGTGGATCAAAGGAGAGCTCTTACCAAGAAATGCTTAAATCCCGCAAAACTGCAAAATGAGGATACTAGACAGCTGTGAGGTGATCTGTTTGAGGTGTTCATCTTTACAATATCAGGTGCAAATTCCAAGCTAAAAAAATCTGTTCACTTATTATCAATCCCTCAAACGGATTAGAAAATATCCCTGTGAAATGAGCGAAGAGATTCATATATTTATACCATTTCTTTAAAGTTCTACAGGATACTGCTCTACCATATGTTTGCAACATTAATACTAATTTTATTTTTTAGTGTTACACTGTGAGAAAATCACATTACAAAATCACATTTTAATGTGATTCATTACACCATAATTTTTCGAACTAATTTAATTTATAGTGTAATCCAACTGGAAGTTTTGCAATATTATAAAAAATAAATTTGTTCAATAAAGATTAATAAATTATTTTCGGTGAGCATTTAACATGTTTTATGTTTTTTTTTAAAGAACATGATTTTTTTTTTTTTTTTTTTGTTTTAATAACAGCTGCAAATTTTAATCTATCATCACATCCGTGTATTATGCGAGGATATGAAGATAGATGAAAATTTCAAAATTTCTTCATTATTCACAAGAATTGTGTTGGGAATATTAATTAAAATTAAGCTTCATATTGGTTTATAGCCGTTTTTATATTAATTTTAATGAACACTTTGAGATCTGTATAATTGAAAGTAAAGGAGAATAGTGGTAAATGGGATTTATTAAGAATTATAAAAATGCATTTGATAATTTTATTATTCAAAACTGCGAGGACTCACATTCTTCTGTTTATAAATTGTTTTGAAACGTAAAGAGTATATAACACTTTTTAAACTATTATTTACCTCCAGTTTCCCGAATTATTTTTGAAATACATTTTAAATTTGGCATGTTTTTTGACACCAAAGAAAAAATATCAATTAAAATGGATGGGGCCAACATTTACCTTTATTTTTAAATAATTTTAAAAATAATTATTTTGTTATTTTTCTGATACATGCTGTAAAAAGGATGGCGATTATTTGTCTGAAGTAAATCAAGCATAAAACAAAAAGTTGAATATATTATGGTATAATTAAAAAAAGAAATTCTTCTTATTTCGACTTATTCCCAATATTACAAGGTGCCCGAATATTAAGGTAGCAAAAAATTATAAAACTAAACTTTATTCAAATTTTTAGAACTGAATATTATCGCTTATTCTACTCAGAAATTTAGATTCTTCTCTGAAGGAGTACCTGTTACGTACAGAGAAACCCATCCATCTTTTCAGTCACTCGATTTCAGTGAGTGGTTTCACTTTATTTCTCGGCCTCATTCCTCCTTGAACTGATTCCCCAATAATGGCCACAGAATAGTTATAAAATGTCCACCGCTGGTTCTTTTAATTTACGAATGTAAATTTACCAACTTCTTAATCCTGTGCAGCTGAGCCTGACGATCATTATCCTTCCAATTGTGTACATATTAAACCCCATTGCCTCCATTTTAAAGTGATGTCAGAAAGACAGATTATTTAATCAATCTATTCTGAAACACGAGGTATTTTCTGCCCGGAAAATTAAAAATACTTTAGCTCTTAAAGACTTCAGATCCATCTCTGCATCATCTTTCTTCTTAATATTTCGGATATTCATCCATCAGTTCCTTCTGGTTGAATTCGCAAATGTTCTCTGTGGGAAAAAAGGGAGTTCCTACTGTACTAAGCTTCTAAACAATCGTTTCCGTCACACAGGCGCTTCATCAAAAGATTCAAATTGATATCTATTTCGACATCGTCGCTGCCTTTAATTCCTCTACTTTTTCTACACTTATTTCGTCTCTTAATCAAATTTGTGCAATTTTAAGCGCAAATTCCCAGCTAAAGAAGCCTGCTTCAATGAGTAACAACTCCTCAAATGGATTAGGAACAGCGTATTCTTAAAATGTGCTAAGAAACATATATTTATACTAGTTTTAATTTGTACTTGTAACTTTAATTGTAATTAAATATTTACTGTTATAAGCTAAGAAAATCCAACTATAAAATATCTTTTTAGTGTAATTCCTTACACCATAATTTTTTGAACTTATTTAATTTATTCTGTTATGCAACTGGATTACCGTATTAGTAATAACACTAGGCTTATGCTGCACCAGCGAAAAGAAAAAAATATACTAAATAATTAGAATAAATTAATAATAAGAAAAAAATTTAAAAAAACATAATAAAGGAAATAGACAACTTATGGGTTTCCCCCCACACTTGGGTAATAATCCTGCTGACCTTTAAATTTCCCCAAATTGTCACCCTCTGTAACTCATGTATGTAACTTATTCCAGCAATTTATAACTATGACTAACAAAACTACCTGCAATCCAGTCTAAACATCTCCCAGCTTAATTTGAATTCATGGCCCTTTGTTCTACAAGAATCACTTAAAACTGTGAAAATTTCGTCATCATTTACTTTTGCCTCTCATAGTCTTAAAAATCTCAGTAAAGTCCATCTAATGCGCCAAGTTTCCAAGCTCTGCAACCCACATATTCGAGGTCTCTCTTCATAACGACGTTCTTTTGCCGATCTCACCAGACAAGTTACCCGTCTTCGGACCCTTTCAACAAGCATAATGTCTTTCTTTAGGTGCGGCTTCCATTCTCGAACGCAGTATTCCATCAATAGCCTTATATAGTGGGATTATGACCTCCTTATCTCTACTAGCAAATATTGGATAAATCATTGATAGCACACCATGAGCCTTCCTTGCAACCTGTCTACAATGCTCGGAGAACTTCATGTTTGACTGTATCGTAACACCCAAGTCCCTTTCTTCCACTACTGACTTTAATTCGACTCCATAAAAGGTATCAGTTATTTTAGGGTTACTGGTCAGCAGAGGTAATACCTTACACTTTGCTGGATCAAAGCATAGCTGGTATTTTTCGGATCATCCCTCAGGTTTCTTTAGGTCGCTCTGTAGAAGCTCATCTTGGCGATGATCATTAACTACTCTTCCAACCTTTTCGTCATCTGCAACTTTAGACATCACACCCTCTATACGTTCATCGATGTCACTTATGAAAATCAAAAATAGCAGTTGTCTCTGGTCCCAATACTGATCATTGAAGAACCCAACCTCTTACATCAACCCAATCTGAGGAACAACCATTTATTACAACCCTCTGCCTCCTTCCCTGAAGCCATCCAGGAATCCATCTAAGTATTTCGCTGTTATTTATTCCACCATGTTGCAGTTTTCAAGACATCCAACTTGGAATCTTCCTGTTGGAGTAAATTTTAATGGTATATATGCATTCAAGGCTTTTGTGATTAATGTTTTAGAACTATACCGTAATTCTATTGTATTCGCTCTCTGTTAGATATCTACTCAGTTAAGAAAGGCCATATAGCACCTTATGATCAAAAAAGAGATACTAAAAGCAATTCATAGGATACTCATCTATCAGATCCTTCTGGTTGAATTCGCAAATACTCCCTGTGGAAGGAGTCCCACTCTTACTAAGTTTCTAAACCTTTGTTTTCGTGACTAGGGTGTTTCATCAGTAGGCTCAATTAATATTATCTATTTCGACACCGTTGCTGCCGTTCATTCCTATACTTTTCCTCGATTTATTTCGTCTCAATGAAATCTGTGCTATTTCAAGCGCAAATGCCAAGCTAAAGAAGCCTGCATGCAGTGATTAACAACTCCTCAAATGGATTAGGAAAATGATACCCGTAAAATCTACTAAGCGATTCATATATTTATACCATTTATTTAAATTTATACAGGATACCACCTATTTGTAACATTAACAGTAATTTTATTTTTACTGTTCAATTGGGCGCGAAAATCGAATTATAAAATATAATTTTAGTGTAATTCATTACTCCAAACTTTTAATTATTTTATTTATTGTGTTATGCAACTGGAAAATTTGCAGTATTAGTATTAGCAATCCCAAATAATACAAGAAAGACTGTCTTACGCTGCACCAGCCAAAAGAAAAAAAAATACTGAAAAAATTTTAAAAAATAATAAAAAAGGAAATAAACGAACAATGTATGCATTTTCCTCAACATTTAGATAATTATCCAGTTAACCTTTGAATTTTCCCGAACTGTCAGACACCACCACCCTTGTAGGTAACTTATTCCAGTAATTTATAACTCGCTGGCTAACATGAAACTACTACAATGCAGTCTAAACCAATCCTCGATTAAAGTGAATTTATGGCCCCTAGTTCTAGAATCATAACCGTGAAAATGTCGTCCTCATTCAATTTATCTTTGTCTCTGAGAGCCTCAAACACCTCAGTCAAGTAGCATTAATGTGCCAAGTCTCCGTGTTCTGAAACCCACAAATTCGAAGTCTCTCCTCATAACAACGCCCTTTTGCCGAACCCCACAGAGGGTTACGCGTCTGCCGACCCTTTCAACGAGCACAATCTCTTTCTTTAGGTGCGGTCTCCATACTCGAACGCAGTATTTCAAATGCAGTCTAACAATAGCCTTATACAATGGGATTTATGACGTCCTTATCTCTACTAGCAAATTTTTCTATACATCTTCGGTTGGACACGATGGACCTTCCTTGCAACCTGTCTACAATGCCCGGAGACCTTCATGTCGGACCGTATCCTATCTTTCGAGTCCCTTTCTTCCACAACTGACTTTAGTTCAAATCCACCAAGTGTATAAGTTATTCTGGGATTACTGGTCCACAGAGGTTAATACCTCACATGTTGCTGGCTTAAAGCATAGCTGCTATTTTTCAGACCATCCCTGAAGTTGATCTAGGTCCATCGGTAGAAGCTCTGCTTGGCGATGATCATTAACCACTCTACCAATCTTTACGCCATCTGCAAATTTAGACATCACGCCGTCTGTATAGACGCCGTGATGTCTATACAAACGGCGTGATGTCACTTAAGAAAATCAAAAACAGCAGTGGTCAGTGGTTCCACTACTAATCCTTGAAGAACCCATCAACCCAATATGAGGAATAACCATTTATCACAACCTTCTGCCTCTTACTCTGAAGCCATCCAGCTATCCATCGAAAGATTTTCCCATGTTATTTTGTCTCCCATGGAATCTTCCTGATGGAGTATATTTTAATGGTATATAAGCATTTAGGGAATTAAATATTCGCTCTCTGTGAGATATCTACCCAGTTAATCGATGACATGTAGCAACTTAACGCATCATAATTTCCTCTCCTGATATTATAACCCATTCCTCCAGAGTTCTACAGAAGTGCCTACTTGCACTTCTGTAGAACTCCGTGATCACTTCCTGTTATTGGTTCCGCTACTGTCAACCCTCTTATGCCATGTGGTTCATGGGCGATGATGACGTCTAGAGTATTCTTTTCCCCAGTACTTTCCCTGTCATGTTGATACAAATAGCAATCAACCAGCTTATTCAAAAAAATTTACCCTCATGTGGAGTTTCCTTGCTGTTTGAGGCAATCAATTAGAAGCAAATTAAAATCACCCCAATAACACATTGATGTTTACTTGCCCATTACATTTTCATGTGGAGGTTCTTATTATAATCTTTACAATCACCTGGCCGGTAGATTGTGAACCACAAACTCTCAGCTAATTATCATCTCATTATCTTCTCGTCATTCATAATGAATTCCAGTTACCAATGTTCCCCGTTTAATTCGGTTTAGCCAGATCTCTGTAAGTTTGTTATAAAAATTTAATATAAAAACAAATATAAAGTTTAATTTTGTTTTAAGTTGCCAAAAGAATTCCTTGTTAAGAATGGAGAAATTTTGAATTATTATATTCCATATTTTCGCATCCGCATATAATACACTGATATGAATATAGATTAAAATTCTGTCTACTGTTTTTAAAAAGTTTGAGATTTTCTTAAAAACACACAAATAACTTGTTAAATACTCTCTGAAAAAAAATTTCTCAATCTATATTTAAAGAAATTAATCCTCAGTTCTTGAGTTTTAGGAGCATCGGATTCTGTGGCCATAATACACCTCCCAAGGTTTTTGCACTACTCTGATTGAAGCCCGAGGCGGGATTCGAACCGCGACCTTTGGGTTACCAGGCAGGTCGGCCCAATTCTAAGTGGGAAGCATCCAAGGAATTAATCGTGGAAGCCACTAAACGTTTCATACCTATTATTAAGAAATATTCTTCAAGGTTTAGACCTAAATGGTTGTCAAATGAACTAATGAGACTCGTGGCAGAGAAGAAAAAAGCGTGTGATTGATTATAAATTATCAGGCGATACAGAAGCCTATGGCAGATATAAACTAGTCTATAATCAAGTCACAAAGGAGGTTAGGCAGGCGAAGGAAGATTACGAGAAATCTTTGGCAAAGGATACTAAGAAAAACAGCAAGGATTTCTTTATTTAAACCTTAAAAGGAAGGGGATGAATCTGATTGTTCCACTTGACATCGATGGTTCGACTGTTGATGATCCTGCTCATCAACAGGGGATGAATCTGATTGTTCCACTTGACATCGATGGTTCGACTGTTGATGATCCTGCTCAGATAGCAAACAAACTGAATGAGTATTTTGCATCTACATTTACACATGAGGAGTTATTAAGAAAGGAACATGCCAAAAGGTTAACAAATTGTAGCAGGGTGCTTAATGATTTTGTAATAACTGAGAGCAAAGCGGAGGAGAAATTTTCGAAGTTAAACATAAGAAAGGCACCTGGGGTGGATGGGATCTATCCAGTTGTATTAAAGGAGGCGGCAAAGGAAGTAAGCAAACCCTTAGCCATAATTATGAGAGCATCTTTGTACTCAAGGGAGGTCCCCACGGACTGGAGATCTGCAAATATATCCCCAATTCACAAAGGGGGATCGAAGGCTGACACGATTAACTACATACCTGTTAGTTTAATTCGTGTTCCGGAGAAAATAATGGAGTCACTGATTAAAGAAGCATTGCAGAATTATCTAGACAAGACTGCATTAATAGTTAAGCCACAGCATGGGTTTGTTAAAGGGATGTCTTGTCTCACCAATTTGATTGGATACTAGGATCTGGTCACAAAAGAACTGAATGCCAGAAATAATTTTGATATCATATACTTTGATTTCAGGAAAGCTTTTGATTCTGTTGCACATGGAAGACTGCTGTACCAATTGGAGAGGTATGGCATTACGGGTAAGTTGCTACAATGGATAAAAGGATGGTTAAGTGGGAGACGACAGACAGTGGTAATCAATGAACACTGCTCTTCGTGGACAAATGTTGTTAGTGGAGTTCCCCAGGGTTCGGTGTTGGGTCCATCGTTGTTTTCTAGATTTTTCAATGATATTGATATTTAGATAAACCAATTGTACACAAACTTCATCAATTAAAGCACTATATTCAGAGTTGCTGATATAACTTAATCACCTATCATTTTAAAACATATTCTTCTTTATATACCTTACTACCCTTCTAACACATTATCGTTATTTGTATCAATTTCATCTATTACCATTACTTTGTTTCCCTTGCATTATACACTAACCCCTTTAACATAATAAACTCTGTTAGTATATCTACCTCAGCGATAATTTATCTTTCGCCTTACTTTCTAGGGCTACCCCCTTTTCTTTAATTACCTCACTTATTCACTAACAGTCCTTCTTATTAACTTAGTGTACTTAATATGTCGCTCACCTACTTCTATCCTTTTCACTTTTTCTCCAGGGAGGTTTCAAGTTTCCATCTTAGGCTCTCCAGGCTATCTTCTAAGGCTTTCCTTCATCTTCTTTCTCCTGAATCTGCTTCAAATATTCTTCCGGAACTCTTGGCTGCTTAGGTCCGGCAACCTTTCTCCTACTTTGAATACACAACTCCTCCTTTACTCCGGATTACTTAGATGTATCTTTCTCCAAGGGGATCGTTACCTTTCCTGGTTCACTTAACTGTCTTTCATAACTTTTTTCTTATGCTTAGTCTTCCCGTTACTTGCTACTCTCAACAATTTCTCTTTTTGTCTAGGACCCTTTTGCACTGCCCAACTTACTTTTTCACTCTATCTCCACGATCATCCCTTTAGCCACACTCCCTCTTATTCTCTTTCCACTTCTGTCTCTCCTCACACTCACGACCCCAACGTTTTCTCCGTCGTTTGAACCTCCTTCCCCAGGACTCTCTACCAATCCCAAGAATTCACCTAATCGTCCCCTCTTTTCTATTCTTTAAAACAAATTTACCATAACTATTTGCCCCGTGTGCAAACCAAGCCTTGTTCAGTAATTTTCTTGCTTAGTTCTCAGGGTAGCACAATCCTTTCATGTCTACCGTCGTGTCCCAGGATAGCCATTTTCGTCTTTTCCCACTTACGAAAATGTTGACAAATTACCAAAAAAGTCGCCACAGTGACCTGGTCTTTTCGACCCAAACGATAGCCCATCGCGAATTATGTCCAGATGCCGCATATTTCTTAATCGCCTGCATTTCGCTGACCCATTGTTCCGTTTCTAGTAACCCTTTTCCGCCTGTCCACTAGTGACCACTGATTCCCTAGTATGCGGCGGCTGTTTTTGTTTACTCACAGTTCACCCCTTTTCCCACACATTTACATGGGTTACCTTCTCTTCCATTTGAGTGCTAAAAGTTTGCACATCTATCGCTTATTTTTAATCTAGTATTCTTTCCATATATGCTTCTCTTAAATATCAAAATTTCCTTTTCCATATCAAAGATTAAATTATTCCCATATTACGATTTTGTTCCCCAAAAACTAACTCGCCATATTTCTAAGAGTCACATCTTACAATACAAAGGTTGGTAGGGTTGTTAACGACAGTAAAGGCAGTATGCTACTCCAACTGGATCTAGATGAGTTGGGAAAATTAACTGAGAAGTGGCAAATGAAGTTTAACATTGACAGTGTGCTGAAGTGGGATTGAGTAAATCCCACTTCAGCACACTGTGATCACTGTCACCTAATGGTTCCTTTATCTACAGATTCGTAATGCATGAAGAATCACTACTGATAATCAAATCAAGAGTATTACTCCCTCCAGTTGCCTCCCGAACATGTTGATGTAGAAAACAATCATCCAATAAATCCACAAAAGTCTTCCTAGTGTGTGACTGACCAACTCAGAAATTCCAGTCAATGTCTGGTAAATTAGACTAAGAACCTGAGGGGGCACAGTTTCAAATTAAAGAAAAATAGTTGTATAATAGTTGTGCTGAAATATGTCTTTAGCCAGCGAGTTGTTGATTGGTGGAACAGCCTTCCATCTTTTGTTGTGGAAGCTAAAAATAAATTTACAGCTGAGCTGGACACGCATTTGGAATGAATGGAGGGGTGAAATGGAAGCGTTTTTTTTTTTTTTCTTATGCCTCTACTAATGCTATTGTATTCATTAAATAAACATCAAATTTCACCATCTTTAATTACATTCTCAACTTTCAACTTCACTGAACTTCACTCCCAGAATTTCTCATTAACGTGAAGCGTTTTTCTTCTGTAAATTTTGAGACAAAATAACTGTTGAGTTCATCTGCAATTTCAGCAGCGGTATCTAATACTGTCCCACGTCCATTACATAAGGGTCCGATCTGGTTTGTCCTTCTCTTTTTTGCATATATATATATACATATATATATATGTGAATTCCTTATCTCCCTCTTTGCCAGCAAAAACCTTTTCTGTGGCACTGTTACAGTTCAATTTGTATCTGCCACAAACTTTTGTACTCTCTGCAAGATTTCAATGTCGTCTTTTTCTGCTCAAGTAATCTGGCAACTTCACTATTCATACAATTTGGAACCCTCCTCGTGGAGTATTTTTTTTAATGGTATATACGCATTCAAGGCTTCTGTGAATAATGTTTTAAAGGTATACCATTATTCAATTGTATTCACTGTCTGTGAGATGTTTATCCAATTAATAGGGGCCAGGTAGTATCTTTGAAATTATAACCCTTTCCTTTGCTTTTAACTACTGCTACCTCTATCTCTTCATCGTCCACCGTAGAACTCCATGTTCACTTCCTGCAATTGGTTCCTGTACTGTCAGCCCTATTATGTCATCTGGTTCATGGGTAATGATGAGGTCGAGAGCATTCTTTTCCCTAGTACTTTCCCTGACATGTTTATGCAAATAGCAATCATCCAGTTGATTTAAAAAAATTGTCCCCCATGTGGAGTTCGCCTCACATTTGCTCCAATCAATTACAGGCAAATTAAGATCACCCACAATAAGACATTGAAACTTACTTGTTCATTGCATTTGCATATACAGACTCATCATAATCTTCACAATCACCTCGCCTGCAGATTTCTCCCACTCTCATTATATATGGTTTGAGATAGTTGGAAGCAAAGCATCCAACTATCATACACCATAGAGATTCTATATTAGCATGCGAAACCTCTGAATCAGGTAAGTTTTCGTCGCGGTGAGGCTAATTTTGATAAGAAGCATGGCCCCAAGACTCTATCTGCTCTATCCTTCCTAAATACATTACACGTTCCGTACTGAATCTCATCATCCCCTAACTTCGGAAGGCACCGTTTCTGTAAGCCCTATTACGTTACCGTTACTTGTCCTAACCAGCACTTTGAATTCACTCATTTTATTGACATTACTGTACAAACAATTAAGACTTATTTCTCTTGTATAGTAACTACGCTGACAAACCCCTTTAACTTATTTAAGCTCGCATTCCTGGCATGATCTACCCGCTCATTTGAAACGTTTCAGCCTTCAGAACATCATCCAATTATGTTTTGTTGCGGTAACAAGAACTCTTGAGGTGTTTGCAAGCTTTCCTTGACAAAGAGAATAGTCCTCGAAAGCAAGGGGAAACTGGATATAAACCACGCATGCGCGAATTACAATGACATAGTTGAAAAATGTCGATCAACCGGAAGTCATTGTAATAAACAATGAGTCCGATTGTAGACTTCTTCTATATATAGATGTCGACAGCTGAGACTATTTGCCATATTGGTCGAAGTCTGATGCCTTGGGTCATGGTGTGGAGTTACATATCCTCATAACTAAAGCAAGGAATTCATTAACTGATGTGGTGGCGCCTCGTGAGAAGCACAGTGGACAAGTGAATTTGTGATCTCACATCCGGTGAAAACAGCTTCGGTTCCGATTCTTTTTGAACTTGAAATTGAGTGATGCTTTCCTTATAAAAAGGGGTTTCATGTTGTTTTTACTAGATGGTAGAGTTAGTCGATCTCTAGCGAGGTGTGGCATGGTTTTTCCTCCCGGAAACTCGGGTTTTTTTTCCATCTCAACAGGCAAACCGACCATAGGACACACACGGACGAGTATGAGAAAAGAAGACTAGATTTGGGGACAAGTACGATTGGATGTAAGTCATAGTCCCGCATAATCTGTGCCTGGTAAACGCAGAGGTATTGGAACAAAGAGGTCGCCGGCCCTCAAATATTGCGTGCAGTGCAGAGTCTAATCTTTATTTAATTTAAAGGAAGCAAATCCCTCACGGGCTGCTTCCCCGAAACAGAAAAATTGCAAAACTGCTGTTATCCTCCAAACAGAATAACTTTTTCTTGCTTTTATTCCCCACAACAGTGAATGGCACTGGGTGGCAGTGGGTGGCACTGTTGTGGGAAGAATAGACTTGTCTGCCATCTAAAGTTATTTGTAATTAATTTATAAAAATTATAAAATAGAGTATAAAAGATTAATTCATATTATTAAGAATTAGACGTATTCAATAAAGATTTATAAATTAATTTCAGTTAGCATTTAACATATTATAATTTTTTTTAAAAGAATCTTCTCAAATTGTTTTTTTTTAATAGCACACTAATTTTTTCATCTATCTTCACAATCAGTGCATTATACGCCGATATGAAGATACATGAAAATATCAAAATTCAAAATTTCTTCATTCTTCTGGGATATTAATCAAAATTAAGCTTCATATTGGTTTATAGCCGTTTTTATATTAATTTTAATGATCCACTTAGAGATCATTAAAATTAATATAAAAACAGCTATAAACCAATATGAAGCTTAATTGTCATCCGGGCAGTTTCCTCCCTTAACTGATTCTCCCATCTCGGGCACAGAATAGTTATAAATAATCCCCCCCCCCACTAGTTCGTTTAATTTACGAATATAAATTTACCAATTTCTTTAATCCTGTGCAGCTCGGCCTGACAATAATTATCCTTCCAATTGTGTACAAATTAAACCTCATTATCTCCATTTTAAAGTGATGTTTCTCTTTTGAAGATCAAAAAAGAGATGCATAAAAGCAATTCTTAGGATACTCATCCATCAGATCTTTCTGGTTGAATTCGCAAATACTCCCTGTGGAAGGAGTCCCACTCTTACTAAGTTTCTAAACTTGTTTTCGGGTGTGATTTTCCTAATCCATTTCCCAAATGGATTAGGAAAATCACACCCGTAAAATGTGCTAAGAGTTTCATATATTTATACATATTCTTTATCTAGGGGATACTACTCTACCACCTATTTTCAATATTAATAGTAATTTTATTTATATTGTTACGTTGTGAGAAAATCGAACACTAAAACATCTTTTTAGTGTAATTCATTACACCATAACTTTTTTAACTAATTTAATTTATTGCCTTATGCAACTGGAATTTTTGCAGTATTAGTAATCCGAAATAATGCTTGGAAGACAAGTCTTATGCTGCACGAACCAAAAGGAAAAAAAATACTAAATAAAAAAAATAAAATAAGAAAAAATTTTAAAAAAATAAGAACAGGAAATAAGCAACCTATGCGTTTCCCTCCACACTTAGATAATTATCCAGCTGACCTTTGAATTTCCCCAAACTGTCAGCCTCCACCTCCCTTGTAGGTAACTAATTCCAGTAATGTATAACTCGCTGGCTAACATGAAACTACCTGAAATCTAGTCTAAACCAATTCTCGATTAACTTGAATTTATGGCCCCTAGTTGTAGAATCATTTATAAACGTGAAATGTCGTCTTCGCTCAACTTACCTTTGCTTCTCAGAGCGAGGGTAGTATGGTCTTTTTCTCCCAGAAACTCGGGTTTTTCATTCACCAAAAAGAAAATCACCACAGAACACAATTTGGAGACAGTATAGACAGAGCAAAGGCCTTAGTCGCTGATGCTCTTAAAACCCCACTCAACAAAAACAATACCTTATTTTAGCTGTATCATAACTTTTAAACCGAATTCACACAATGCATGCCAGCTCACCTTCAGCAAAATACTTGAACAGCTTCTAATAATCATACTCAAACTGCTGAGCTGCATCAAACGAGGAGTAGAAATCTAGCATTATCTAAATTTGAGCGGTGGGAGTGCCCTGAGCCAAAACTCCTCTGCTTTTCTCCCTAGGAAATACCTAACCAGAGTCTAATACTGGCGTTACAAAAGTAATCCTACTCCAAGCAGGTCTTTTTGTATTCTTCTAGAGCGAGTTATTAGCCTCCGAAATCGAACAGGGCTTTAATACCCAACGTGTGAGAACTGTCTCAACTAACTGCAGGGGTGTGACAGTTGTTATTCGATTTTTCCTTCTGAACTTTGCGGTAATTCCATTCCAAAATCAAAACATGCTCTGAAAACAGGCTGAACTTTTAGGCATTTGGTTGAGTGCAGTGGGGTTAGCAGGGAAACGTTTTGCAAATGCAAATTTTTTCTGCTATGAGAAATAATTCCATTACATTATCTATGCCTTTTCTTACTAGCAGCACAATCCTCGAATAAAGGAAAGGATAGACTTGGAGCATCTTATAAAGAAAGAAAAACTCTTTTCTGCGCTGTTTTTAAAGGCATTTGAAATCTATAACAGAGAGTAGCGGAAGAGAAATTGTTGAATATAAACATAAAAAGGGGGTTTACACGGATGAGATATCATATCTCATTCGTATTTATAATATTTCTTTACATCAAACTAGATATCTTATGGTTGGATGTCAAGAAATCTTTTGTATCTGTAAACGAATAACTGCTGTGTAAATTGGAGCATCGTGTCATTAGTAGACTCCACTAATCGTATTACTGGGGTCCAGCTTCCTCTTGCTCTCCTTCGTTTACAGATGGGTATCCACTTCTTTTTAAGATACCAACCATGGATGTCGTATCTTAAACAGAGTGATTGTCGAAACCAAGAGAGACTATATACATAATAAACAGTAGATATTATATCCTATTTAGTGAAGGTACCATTTTTACACTTGAAACGACGTATGCGCGAATTTCAATGAACTAGTATAGTTGAAAATGGAAGATTAACCGGAAGTCGTTGCCGATTGTAGACTTCCTCTATATATAGAAGTCGACAGTTGAAAAATTTGTCAATGATGGACGTCTGATGTCTTCAGTTATGGTGTGGAGTTTTCTTTCCTCATGACTTCGATAATTGACGTGGTGGCGCCTTGTGAGAAGCATAGTGAACAAGTGAGATCTGCTGTCCCACATCGGGTGAAAATAGCTTGGGTTCTGTTTGTTTTTAAACTAAAACTGAGAGATGGTTTCTTTATAGAATAATAGGAAAAGCTTTCAGTTATTTTCACTAGGCGGTAGAGCAAGTCGGTCTCTACCGAGGTGCGGCATGGTTTTTCCTCCCGGAAACTTGGACCTTTCTTCCAGAACAACAGGCAAATCGACCATAGCACGCACAGAGGAGTACGAACAAAGAAAGCATTCTTAGTCTTGGGATCAACAAATTAATGTGTATATAAGTCTACCCTTTGTTTTTGCCAGTATTCGCTGCCTCGCGAAACCTGGAGACAGGTAGCCTGCCCCTAAGCAGTGCGTGGAGTGCAAGAACTAATCTTTGGAAATTTTAAGGAAGCAAATCCCTTACGGGCTGCTTCCCCGAAACTTGAACAGTTAGCTGTATCGAATACCTTCATCGAAAGAATGTAAAATTCCAAGGAAAGTAATGTTCAAGTCCCTATTCCCCAGATATTGAGTGCAGGGGGAAAGACACCGGTTTGTGGGAAGAATAAACTACTCTGAGGTCAAAAATTATTTGTAACCAATTTATGAAAAAAATTATTATTATGAAAGATTATTAAAGTAATTTAAGAAACTATTTAACATGTCCTGTGTGTTTTTTAAGAAAATCTTAAAACTCCGCCTCGTGTTCTCTATTGAAGTTCATGCAAAAAACAACCATTCGGGGACTCCTCCATCAGACCCTTCTAGTGGAATTCCAAAATATTCGCTGTTACTAATCTACTCAAATTCTTCTGTCATATCTTAAAGAATACGTAACATTTTATAAACTTATTTACTTCGAATTTTTCTATTATTTTAAAAATATATTTTACGTTTTGCACATTGTGAATCGCCACAAATTTTAAAGTCTAACTCCTATCCCCGGTGAATATTGTCTTGGGTGTTTCTTGTTGATTCTTCAAAATAATAATTAAAACATGTGTTAATGAAACCTTCAAACCGTCCCTTGAAAGAATATTGATGTTTATAGAACACCCGGGCCACTTCTTTAATAGACAGTGTATTCAACCCTTCTTTATGCTCCCAGCAGAAGAAAATGTCGTCTACGTAACGAATTGCTTTGGCATTGAACAACTTTCAAATGAATTTCCTCGCTGAAATATTAATCTATTTATGACTTTCTGGAAAATAAATCATAAATTAGATAGCGATTTCTGTAGAAAACAAAAGCATGATCTAAATCATTATTATTAGTAGTAGCAGTAGCAGCAGCAGCAATATTGATAGCAGTACAACCAGATGCCTTTTAATCTAACATGCGCAACTGTAAGCTTTCAATTGAATAAATCACCCAAAAGTAATACATTTATCGACCAATGCATAAATAATAACTTACAATGGGAAATATTTAACTGTGTGGCTATAAATGAAGAAGAAACAAATTAGGTTTGCACAAAAACGCCTGTAGAATAAACCATATTTTCTGAATTCGTATTTGACCTAAATATTAATCTGTCACTTCGAAAATTTGTATAATTGTACAGAATATAATGCAAATATCCAGCCACAAAAACCAGAAACATTTCAATCTCGATTACAAAACATCCTTGCTCGTTACTAGAGCTCTTCTTCAAAAGACAACTTGACAGGCGTGTACACCAATGCTCTTTAAATTCATTAAATAAACTTAATGAATTTCAATTATCGTTGGTGACTCAATTTTCAGGGAAACGGGCAATAGATTGTGCAAAAATGATAGGTGGAATAGGGCCAGGATACATCTGCCAGGGACAAAAGTTGATGACGTTGTAGAGCACATATCTTTTAAGAGCACAAAAGATGATATCGTTGTACACGTTGCCATTAACGACAGTAGAATTTTTCTCAGAGTGGTCTGTGCTTGTTAACAGGAGAGATTGAGGAGTACCAACTGATGATGTTAACAACAGCAAATTCTAAATGGTAAGCATTCAAAGAAGTAATTTTGTAACCTTACTAGGCTTTTTTTTCCAACTAAGAGATACTGCTCTAGGTTTTGGCTCAAATGGAGGTCAGATTAACTAATGAGATTCGTGGCAGAGAAGAAAAATGCATGAGATGCACGTGAACTCTCAGGCGACACAGAAGCCTTTACTTCATTCAAGAGAGTTAGTAATCATGTCACAAAGGAGGTTAGGCAAGCGAAGGCAGATTATGAAAAATTTTTGACAAAGGATGCAAAGAAAAATAGCGAAGACTTCTTTACTTATACAATATCAACTCTAAAAGGAACGGAATGAATCAGATTGGTCCACTTGATATTGATGATTTGATTTTAGGAAAAAAAAAAAAAAAAAAAAAACTGCCGAACTAAATGAGTATTTTTGCATCTACATTCACACAGGACGCGTTATTCAAGGAGGTGAGGGCTAGATGTTTGTCAAACTGTAACAGGACCTCTCGTGTTTGGGGTTCTCATAAAAAAAAAAAAAAAACAAAGTGGAGGACAAATTATTGACGTTAAACAGAAGAAAGGCACCTGGGGTGGATGGAATCTATCCAGTTATAATAAACGAGGCAGCAAAGGAAGTAAATAAACTGTAAGGACCCGTCCTTACATTAATTAATAAAAATTGTTGAATATTATGAGAATTTAACTGTAATACGGATAGTGGTTTTCTGATAGAAACAACATGGGTTAAGAAGCACTGGAATTCAAAAATACCTTCCAGTCACTCCCTGTTTAGTTGTAGCTTGTTTGTATGGAAGTTCTTTGACGAGTCAGTAAAAGTAAATAACCGTGACAAATCCCCATTAAGACAGAGGCAGATGCACCATAGTAAGGGCCAAGAGCACTTAAGTTGGCCCTCTTAGAAATTTCACGGTGGAACGCTAGTAGAGGTGGGCGACGTCACCAGGTGTGCGCGCGTGAGGTCACGGGAAGAGCTGTGACGCTTCTCAGTTGACCGGATCTTCCGCCTCTCTTTCTGGATTGTTCTCGTATATTCTAGGCCATGGAAGTTGGGACACAAAGAGTAAGGAAGACCCGCCCACGGAAGAGGAGAGGAGACAAATGAGAACACAGGAAAAACGATGTGCAGATCTCCTATTGGCCAGGAAGAAAGTGGAGGGAATTTTGAGAGGGAGATTCTGGAGAAGCTTTCGTGGCATTCTGGAAAAGTTTTCGTGGCATTCGGAAGTTTTCGGAGCATTCGGAAGAAGTTTTCGGAGGTTTCGGAAGAAGTTCTCGGAGCGGTCTGGAGAATGAATTGAAGGAGTTGTAGAACGATACAAAGCAGAGCAGTAGTCTAATTTGGGTGATAGCTGCAGCCCTGACGTAGATGGAAGCAGTGATAGAAATTCTGCGTATCCCGACAGCCCGTAGGAATGTTCACCTGTAAACATGGAAGCCGTAGTGAGGAAGAAGGAAGAATCACACCCTGAGAATTATATAGGCAAAGCCAGTCGAATGAGTGGTCGAACCATTGACCTACTCGAAAACCCCTCTGTCCACGGAAGAAGAAATGCCGACCGGTAAAGAGTATATGACCCTGATTGATTCCAGCCGTGCAGTACCCGGTAGGGAAACACCATAATCACCGAGATCCCCAAATGAGCGCCCCCGCATTCCAGTACCTGAATGACCGATATGAAAGGAAGCCGAGCAGAGAGGAAAGTTCCAGGCCAAACACGTAAGTGCGAGAGTTTACCGAAATAGGTGTACTTAATTTATTAAGGAGAGGACTTTAGGAGAAATATGTATATATAGTTAAGGAGGGAGATTCAAGTAATGAATATATGTATAAAAGTGTAATGTATTTAAGACGGACGTAGCCTATAATTTGAAATGAAGCTCCTCATATAAATGTTTGCTGGAAGGAGAGGGTATAATAGATAACTGAGAATTGTTTAAGGTTGGGAAAGGCTTTTAAAATATGTATGGAATTAAAGGTTGAAATTTTGATTTATTATGAGTAGATTTGTGGAGAGTATTTCTGATTTGAGTAGGGGCTAATCAATAAGTGATATATAAAGGTTTAGAGGATTAACTGTTCTGAAGGGTAATGTTAAATTGAATTGATTAATATTTCCTGTTAACCTGATTGCAGTAAAGGTGTCTTATTGAATAAATGCAATTTTCTTACAAATTGAGACACGAACTCTGAAGGTTTTTGTGAGCCAGTTCATTGGCTGGTAGTTGTTGGTTTATTAGTATTAGTATTAGTATTAGTATTAGTAACGGCCGTATGGTGCAAGAAAGCCTATGGCTTATGCTGCACCAGCCAAAAAAAAAAAAAAAAAAAATCCGAACAAAACAATGATATAAACAAAAATTAAATAAATAAATAAATAATAATAATTAATAAAT
This sequence comes from Mastigoproctus giganteus, assembly GCF_048544385.1. Taxonomy (NCBI): domain Eukaryota; kingdom Metazoa; phylum Arthropoda; class Arachnida; order Uropygi; family Thelyphonidae; genus Mastigoproctus; species Mastigoproctus giganteus. The sequence goes on from NC_143585.1 coordinate 19,621,404, forward strand.
AAATAAAAATAATAAAATGAAATAAAAAATAAATAAAAAGGAAATTAATCCTATCATCCTATGCGCTTCCCTTACCCGAAAGTACTATCCAGATGACCTTTGAATTTCCCCAAACTGTCGGCCTCTACCACCCATGAAGGCAACTTATTCCAATAATTTATAACTCGCTGGCTAAAATAAAACTTCCTGCAGTCCAATCTAAACATTTCCCCCCGTAACTTGAATTTATGTCCCCTAGTTCTAGCATCATTTATAATCTTGAAAATTTTGTCCTCATTCATTTTACTGATGCCTCTCAGAGCCTTAAACACCTCAATCAAATCTCCTCTAAGGTGTCTAGTTTCCAAACTCTGCAACCCACATATTCGAAGTCTTTCTTCATAAGGACGCCCTTTTGCCGATCTCACCAGGCGAGTTACCCTTCTTTGCACCCTTTCAAGAAGCTCGATGTCTTTCTTTAGGTGCGGTCTCCATACTTGAACACAGTATTCCAAGTGTGGTCTAACATAAGCCTTATATAATGGGATTATCACGTCCCTATCTCTACTTGCAAATGTTCGATAGATCATCGATAGGACACCATGGGCCTTCCTTGCAACCTGTTTACAATGCTCAGAGAATTTCATGTCTGACCGTATCGTAACACCCAAGTCCCTTTCCTCCAGTACTGGCTTTAGTTGAACTCCACCAAGTGAATACGTTATTTTGGGATTACTGTTTCCCAGGTGTAATACCTTACACTTTGTTGGATTAAAGCACAGCTGCCATTTTTCTGACCATTCCTGAAGTCTATCTAGGTCTCTCTGAAGAAGCTCAGCTTGACAGTGATCATTAACTACTCTACCAATTTTAACATCATCTGCAAATTTAGACATCACGCCCTCTATCCCTTCATCAATGTCGTTTATGAAAATTAAAAACAACAGTGGTCCTAATACTGATCCTTGGGGAACCCCACTTCTTACATCAACCCAATCTGAGGAATAGCCATTTATCACAACCCTCTGCCTCCTGCCCTGAAGCCATCCTTCTATCCATCTAAGGATTTTCCCAGTGATTCCAACCTGTTCTAGCTTATAAAGCAACCTCTCGTGTGGGACTGAGTCAAAAGCTTTGCTGAAATCTAAATAAACAATGTCGAAATTATTCCCTAAATCCAGCTCGTGAGTGACCCCTTCGAAATAGTGAACCAGATTTGTTAAACATGATTTTCCCTTTACAAAACCATGCTGAGTATCCTTGAGAATTTCAATTCGATCCAAATGATCCTGAATTCCACCCTTGATCATTGCCTCCATGATTTTCCCTACTACTGAAGTCAGACTGACAGGTCGATAATTTCCCACTTCACTTTTAGAGCCACCCTTATGTATGGGAGATACATTTGCACTTTTCCAATCCAAGGGAATCTCCCCAGAGTCTAGTGATGCTCGCATAACCAGCCTCAGTGGTTCAATGCACTCGCTTGCCGCCTCTCTCAAGATTATAGGGTATATTCCATCAACTCCAGGAGCCTTACTGGTCTGTAGGCTTGAAAGTGTTTTCATTAAATAATCTTGCGAAATTTCAATATCATTAATTACATATTTTTTAGCTTCGCTCCCACAATTTCCCATTGCCACAAAAGGCTTTTCATTTGTAAATATCGATGCAAAATAACTGTTGAGTTCATCTGCAACGGCAGCTGGTGTATTTATTACTATCCCCTTTCCCTTACGTAAAGGTCCGATCTGGTTTGTCCTGCTCTTCTTGGCATTTATATATGTGAAGAATTCTTTATCCCCCCTCTTTGCTCTGTTTGCTAGTGATTTCTCATAAACTGCCTTTGCCTGTCGAACCTTTTCTGTGGCTCTATTACACATCACCTTGTAGCTGTTATAGGCTTCAGTACTTTTTATTGCTCTGTAACTTTTCCATGCCACCTTTTTCTGCTCAAGTAATGTGGCAACTTCACTATTCATCCAACTTGGAACCCTTCTCGTGGAGTATTTTTTTAATGGTATATACGCATTCAAGGCATCTGTGATTAATGTTTTAAAAGCGTACCACAGTTCAATTGTATTCATTCTCTGCGCGATATCTATCCAGTTAATAGAGGCCATGTAGTACCTTAAGGCATCATAATTTCCTTTTCTGAAATTAAAACCCATTCCTTTGCCTTTTACTTCTGCTACCTCTCTCGTTATCATCCACCGTAGAACTCCATGATCACTTCCTGCTACTGGTTCCTCTACTGTCAGCCCTGTTATGTCATCTGATTCATGTGTGATGATGAGGTCTAGGATATTCTTTTCTCTAGTACTTTCCCTGACATGTTGATACAAATAACAGTCATCTAGTTGATTTAAAAACTTTGTTCCCCATGTCGAGTTTCCTTCCCATTTACTCCAATCAATTAGAGGCAAATTGAAATCACCCATAATAAGACATTGACGCTTACTTGCCCATTCCATTTGCATGTAGAGGCTTTTGTCATAGTCTTCACAATCACCTGGTCTATAGATTACTCCTACTCGCATTGTACCTTTGTTTCCAACTATCTCACACCATACAGACTCTATACTAGCATGTGAAATGTATGAATCCGGGAAAGCTATCGTCGCACTCAGGCTGCTTCTGATAAGAAGCATTACCCCACCACCCCTTCTATCCACTCTATCCTTCCTAAATACATTATACAAGCCGTACTGAAACTCATCATCCCCAATTTCCGGGTGGCACCACGTCTCTGTAAGCCCTATTATGTCCGCGTTACTTGTTTTAACCAGCAGTTCGAATTCGCTCATTTTATTGACGACACTTCTAACGTTACTGTATAAACAATTAAGATTTACTGTTCTTGTATATTTAACAACCCTAACACAACCCTTGAAGTTTTTTAGGCTCTCTTCCCTGATATTAGCTACCTGCTCACGTGAAACGTCTTTGCCCCCAGAACATCTAGATAATACGTCGAGTTGGGGTAACAGATAAGAACTCTTAAGGTATGTGCAAGAGTTACATTGACCAATATTATCAGATAAACGCGTGTCAGTATTACCCACATCCCCCCTAACTAGCAGTTTCCCTGAGCCTTTAAGGTATCCTCAATAATACTGGCAAAAACCTTTGCACCACCTTTGTTTAAGTGTATCCCGTCTCTACAAAACAAATTCCTTCTACCTACAAGTGTGGGCCATGCTGATAGAAATTTACCCCCTAAAGCCTTGCAGATTCCTTCAAGTCTTGAGTTAATCCACAAGGCTCTTAACATATACTCCCTCCTATCGTGTCTGGGCAGAATTGCAGACACATAGACATTATGGCCTAGCTCGCGACATTTCCTCAGCATGGTCCTGTATTTTTCCAACAAATCGTCAGATCGTGTACGTTTAATATTATTTGTTCCCACATGAATAATAATATTTTCTTTATCCCCTTTAAAATCTGACAGTCTGTTGGTGACATCATCAATAGTTGCTCCCGGCAGACATACCCTGGTTCTGCTCCACCTATCTTTATTACAAAAAATATTCCCCGTTTCCCTGACAATGGAGTCTCCTAATAAAACAATGTCCTTTTTAACCAGGGTAGTTTATTTATACAGACTGTTCAGAAGAAGAGTGGGAAGAATCTATGTAAAGTGTATGCCACGACCTATCGAAGTCCCTGTAAAGAACATGAAGAGACACCATGACATATTGAATAATAATGTGTATTAGAATAGGATATCTGATGATGAAACAATTGAGTTTGAACAAGATATTTACACATATAAAGGTTAATGAAATAACAAGTCACCAGCCAAATATAGTTTGACTAAATGCTATTACTAGTTTCTGTATGATATATAAATAAACATTGTTTTGTTTTACATTCATGTGTTGGAGTCTGTCATTCCGAAACTCAGCCAATCCTGTGGAGAAATACTTAAAATAATTAGGGTCCCCTTCGAGTCAGGTAATCTTCTGAGAACAAACAAGTCAGATGCTAAAGTGGGAGGATTGGACTACGGGGATACACATATAAAAAAGGGGATAAATTATAATAATTAAAATATAAAGAAAATTAGGGCAATCAGGAAAAACAATAATACCGCCCCCACAATTGGCGCCCCAACCAGGGATAAATAGAGATAGATTGTTTCACAATTAAAACCCCACCCCCACAAAACCCTTAGACATAATTATGAGAGCATCCGAGGACTCTTGGGAAGTCCCCACGGACTGGAGATGTGCAAATGTATCTCCAATTCACAAAGGGGGGGGATCAAGGGGTGACACAAGACATTATTTTCCCTGGAACAGAAGTCAAACTAACAGACCTGTTAATTTGACTTCTGTTCCAGGGAAAATAATGGAGTTGCTGATTAAAGAAGCATTTTAGGATCATCAAGACAAGACTGCAGTAATAATTCGGACACGGCTTGGTTTTGTCAAGGGGAAGTCTTGTCTGACCAATTTGATTGGATACTACAAACGACCACAAAGGAACTGGATGCAAAAAATAATAATTTTGATATCATATTCTTGAATTGCAGGAAATCTTTTGACACTGTTGCACATGGAAGACTGCTGTACAAATTGGATATGGGATTAAGGGCAAGTTACTGCAGTGGATAATAGGGATGGCTGAGTGGGAGACAGCAGAGAGAGGTAATAAATGGAAACTGCTCTACGTGGACTAATGTTATAAGTGGTGTCCCACAGGGTTCGGTGTCGGGGCCACTGTTGTTTTCTGTATTTATCAATGATATTGATGAAGGTATATCAAACTTAATATTGAAGTTTGCAGAGGATACAAAGGCTGACAGAGTTGTTAATAACAGTATGCTGCTTCAACAGGATCTGGAAAAGTGGGGCAGATGGCCTGAGAAGTGGCAACTGAAGTTTAACATTGGCAATTGCAAAGTACTGCATATGGGTAGAAGTAACCAAAGAGAAATGTATCAACTATGTGGTGTTAGCCTCAGGGTAGTGGAGAATGAAAGAGACCTGACAGTAATTATACCGTCAGATATTAAGTTCTCTGAGCAGTGAACACAGGCTGCCAGAGTAGGTCATGGGATCGTGTCAATGACAATCAGGAATTTTGCTAGCAAGGAAAAGGAGATGAATATCGTATTGTAAAAGGCAATGGTCAGGAAACACCTTTGAGTACGGCGTACAGGTCTGAAGGCCTCATTTTAGGAAGGATGTAGAGCTGCTGGAACGAGTACAGAGAACGGCTACAAGACTGGTAAATGAACAAGAGGGATGCTTTTAAGAAGAAAGGATTAAGTCCTGCAAATTGCAGCTTCTGGAGAGTAGGCACCTGCGAGGTGATCTGATTGAGGTGTATAAGGCCTTGAATGGACTCAGCAGGCTCAATATTTTGATGCGATTCTTCTCCTTGCACAAATTACAAAGCTGAGAGCGCATAGATTAAAACTGAGGAAAGACAGCTGTAGAATTGATGTGCCTTTAGCCAGCGGGTGGTTGATTGCTGGAACAAACTTCCATCTGTCGTTGTGGAAGCTGATAGCTTAAATAAATTCAAAGCAGAACTACACAAATATTTGGAATGAATGGATCAGTGAAATTGGAAGGGTTTTTTTTTTTTGCTGTTGCTGTATAAGCTTGCTTTCTTACATCATGTGCCTCTACGTTTGCTAATTCTAATGCTAATTATTTACACTGCTCGACGAAATTAACAGGAGAAAATGTTTTTTATGAATATTTTATTGTGAACACTGTCACTATTAAAAAAAATCGGGTTGCCACCACATCACGTCATTCCTGTTTTCTGTCTTGCTCATTTGGAGAGCTACATCTCCGGTAGGGAAGACAGGTCATCCTCCTTTAGATGATTGTTTAAGATGGCAGGACGTTTGAAGACGGCCAGTAGCAGGCCGAGGTGACACGTTAACATAATGTGTCACGCAGTAGATGGGGGACACCCCTGGTGCCGTTTGACACAAAATACACTGAAATCTCAGAAACTAGATGGCCAGGCTAGAATAAACATTTCAAACTACTGTGTACCTGGTCTACCTTCACGAGGCCAAGTGTGGGCAACGTTGGGCCTAAGTAAGGGTTCAGCCGATAAATGGTCAGATGAACAACGATACAGAACACTGCACATTTACAAAATCCACGCACTTATAAATCTCTGGCCTTAATAGTGAACTGGTACACCAAAAATGAAAGTAACGCGGAGATGGGGAGAACCCCTGGTGCCGCTAGACAATGAATACAATTTTCACTTATAGAAGTAGTTTGTCTCGCTTGTAGCACAATGGTATCACCACCGACCTCCCTACTGCTTTCAGAGGAATATCAACTCCTTAAATGGGGTAATCATAAGGCGGATTTTATTTGCACTATTTGTAGAACCGAGTTGTTCCAAACCTTGGGGTTTCCTGACATTAAGCGTTCTTATCAGCCATAAAGTTTTATCTTCCTTCGCTAAACTGTATAACCTGCACTGTTTCTCACCTTCTATATACAATACAATGGGCTGGTATATTCTCCCTCGAAGTACCCGGTTGAAATCCTCTATGGTATTACTGAATATTACGCTTAAAGCCCCTCGATAGGGTATTTCAGGACCATCACTGCCCTTTATTATAAAAGACAAAGTACAAAGCTAAACACTATGAAGGAATCGTTATATTTCACCTAGTATTCTTTGTTTAATTGTATTCTTATTACTGAGCATCAAATATTACTGAGTAAAATAATTGTTCTATGGATATATGTAACCTGTTTTTGGCATTAAAAGCTAAAATTATACATTTTGAACTCGATCAAAGATTTTAATCAATCCATTCTCAGATTGATTGGAATAAGTGTAAATATGAAGAAAGAGATGTTGCAGTAATTAAATGAAAACTCACGGGTTTTAATTTCAGGAGGTACCATGAAACTATTAATCGGGCAGACTGCAGAATGAGGACGAAAACAGTGGAATTATGGAATAGCATCAAAAGCAAAAATCACAGAAGTCATCAACGCATCAACGCAGCAAAGTCATCAATGCAGAGCGGGCGGGTCAATTAGAGCAGAAAAAGATAGCATGGGAGAGTTACAGAGAGATTAATATTACTGAAGCATAACAAAAGGTACAAGGGGATTTGTAACAGCACCACAGATTAAGAATGCAATCCAGGGACAATATTAGATAAGCACATGAAAATTCGCCATTTTGGATGCAACGCCCGAAGTACGTGTATCACCAGTTGAGGACCACGGGTATTAACCATTCAAATGCGGGAAAATACCTTGTGCATGAAGAAGAAATCCAAGGATGCCCAGCAATTGCTGCAAGAGAAGCAGTTGCTGGACATCCCGGGTGTCTAATTGAGGCAATAATCCTGGAAGATCGCAGTACTGGCGTTTATAAACTTGCTGCAGAACTCTAAATTAGTGCACGGTTTGGAGAACATCGTCCATCAACAGTTGCACATGAGAAAAGTGTCTGCTAGATGGGTACCAAGAATTTTGATCACTGTCATGTGCACAACGTGCACCTGAAATGTCGGTCTGCCAGAAAAAATAAAATATTGGCGTATCCTGCTCAATATCCTGACCTTGCACCTTCGAATTTCTTCCTCTTTCTACATTGAAGTCCTCGCCTCATGGAAAACACTTTGCTACTGATAATGAGTTGATTTCGAAAAAGTGTAATGCATAGTATTTATTTCGCACTTCTATCACACAACTGCTTCTGGCTGAATAAAAATCTTTTTTTAAAGCACCCCTCACCTGTAAATGTCATAAATTTGATGGAGATCGGTTTGAAAGTAGTTCAATATCAGTGCAACTCGCAATGTAGAAACACGTTCTCTGCTGTGAAGGTGAAGAATAGATTGTCTATTAGGGAACTGTCCCGGGTGTTGTGTACGCACCAATAATCTTTCAAGAGATGTTTTGAAATATTCATTAAAATATATATTTCTTTAATTTTTATTAAGAATAATCATTAGAAAAGCAATATTCATTCGGAATATTTCGTTACTAATAGTTCCTGACATTGAAATTTTGCGAAATACACAACGTGCCAAATGGAAAAATAATTGAGAAATTAGGAAGTAAATAATAGTTTACAAAATGTTAATTTTTTACCTTTTAAAGCAATTTATACACATAATAACTAGAAGAAAATGCGCTTTCCAATATTGAACAAAAGAATCAACAAAAACGCTCTTACGTCATTTTTAATAAATTCCAGTTACCAATGTTACCCGTTTAATTCGGATTATCCATATCTTGGTACGTTTGTCACAAAAAAATTAATTCAAACACTCCATTAACCAATATCAAGCTTAATTTTGATTACTAATTTTCCAAAACCCAAGAATGAAGGAAATTCATTCTATCTTCATATAATTCATTTGATTTTGGGTTAAGTAGCGCAACCCGCTGGTATGAAGATAGATTGAAATTCTGTCTACTGTTTTTACGAAATTTCCACTACATACCATGTTAAATACTCTCTGGAAAAAAAAATATTATTCTATATTTAATGAGATAATCCCCAGAGCTTTTTTTATTGGGTTTTAGGAGCATAGGCGACTAAGGCCACGTTGCTCCGTTTATACTGTCTGTACATTCGTGTGTTCTGATGTCGAGTTTCAATTTGTAGGAAGAAAAACTCAAATTTCTGGGAGAAAAAAGCATGTCTGAAACCGACAAACTCAGCCACGATGTGATAATTCCACCATGAGAGTTCCTCCCGTCATAGACGGGATTCGAATTCGGGTCTTTTCCATCCGGTGTGGAGAGACCAGCAATTCTACCAACCGTGCTACCCACGAGGGCCATTAATGATTAATACAGTGGTGTGCAAAACTTAAGGAAGAACACTATTTCCAAAAGGTGCAACCACAAGAACAAAAACTAAAAAATTACTAATAATATAAAATATAAACTTTTATTTTATATTATTAATATATTTTTAATTTTTGTTAGTAATAGATTTGCTAAAGTGATCATTTAATACTCGGACTGGTGCAAGATTTTGTTTACTGCAGAACTTTGCATAACTGTCGCTGGAGGCGCTCTCCCTGATCCCTACTGCGCACACTCTGTGTGCACATGCCAGTACTTGCCCGTTACGAGGATATAAATAGATAATCGTTAACGTTATACTTATAATTGCCTATTTTATATGAAAATAATTACTGTGTAGTAATTATTTCATGACGTCTTCCTTGCAATGATTTTCTGCAGATAAACTCAATCAAATTATCGCATCTAAAAAGGTAAGGCGCCAAGGTTAGCGGCCAATGTAGCTATAATAGAGAAGAAAACAACAGGCAGCTCGAAGTCACTACAAGCCTTCTTTTCAACAGAGTTAATACGATGTGGGAATTGAGGTGAATGAATTTGAGCTGCCTCTTCTTTTGTTTATAATTATTATGTTATCTGGAAATTTATATAATACTACATAATTATTTCAGAAATAAAAATATTGTTTCGTTTTCTTTTCCGAGTGCAAGCATGCATTTCACATTCTGTTTATTCTCTTACGCTATTTTATAAGTGATGCATCTCTAGATCCCGATATCGTAAATGGATCAATCTTTAATTAGTTGCAAAGAAATCAATCAAGGATTCTGATTCACAGAAAAAAACATGGTATAGAAACACAGAAAGAATGACAAAATACATTTTCTTTCCCTGACCAGCAAGACAAGTGACAAGACGACCACCAAACCAGTCGTGTAGAAAAGCCTAAAAAAAAATCTTTTAAACATTTTAGAATTCCAGTTTTTATATCAATCATGGATGCCGGTATCCATGGTTGATAAAACCAGACTTGAGCTTATTACGAATAACCTAGTATAGTCGAAGATGGCAGATCCGCCAGAAATCTGGAACACGTAGTTTATGCACACAGTACCAAAATGTAAGCATTTGGAAGGACCGAAGGACTACAGGCCGATCGCCATCAGCAGTGGATTTCTGAAACTCTTCGAGAAGACCATTAAGCCAGCACTTTCAGACCATTGCTCCAACCACAGGCCTCCTGTTCACTAGTGGAGTACCAAAGGGATGGGAGAAGTAACAAAGGGATGGGAGGAGTACCAAAGGGATGGGAGGAGTACCACAGGGAGGTTTCCTCTTCCAAATCTGTTCGCTGCAGCCTTTGAACCCTTCCTTGCAGCACAGCAGGACTCTGTCTTATGCGGACGACATAAAAATTCTATTTAATATCATCTAATCCTAATGAACCAGCTACCATCAATAAACTGGCCAATCAAAAATTAAAACAACTAGAAATGTATCTAGAATCAATCAGTATAGAACTTAATCATACTTAATCATGCTAAATCAGCTCAAATGGACTTTATAAACAAAAGGATAAGGAACAATATACAAATCTGAATTGCAGGGGAACCTGTAGCAAAAGACATCTTACTTAAGGGCTTAGGCTTAACGTGGGATGAGAGCCTCACATTTCAGCAGCATATAAGCGTCACCAAAACGAAGAACTATGCAGCAAGAATTTGGTTTCTACTCCAACAGCTCACAGGAACACATGATCCTCAGCTAATCATCCGATATGTCCAACGCTGCCTTTATCTCATTTCATTGTATTCCTCCATTTTCTGGTTCTCAGGGCTCAAAACCGACTTCATCAAATTTCTCGAGTTAAAGTACAGGATCCTTAAATGTCTTAACAGAATAACAGGGAGACATAATACCATCAATAGATCGGTGCTCTACTCGAATTTAGACGCCTTGGGAACATCAGATTGCTGCCCAAAATATTCTAACAATTACTAAACTCATAACCGGACGCATAGATGCCTCCAGAATGGACGACATTGTTAGGACTCCAAGGAGAACACGACGCTACCAGACGGACCCCTCGACTTCCGCTTCAAACAGGGCTAGACAATCTAGGTCGCCTATGTGCTATGTTCCGCGGAAACACTGTACAGCTGATCAACAGACTAACGGTTGAGCTGGACAAAGTTCCGTGACTGAAAAGTATACAGAACAGAGAATCTACAGGAAACTTTCAAGTGAATGGAGCTCTGACATCTACTCCCACTGGAAAAGCTGTACCTAAATTTGTAAATTTGTATACTGTTAAATCGGCCACTGAAATTTGTAAATATTTCATATGTATGGCTGTTAGTTATGCAAGTTGGCATCCACTGATTGGAAAAAACTGATTTATATCTTTCATATTTAATATAAACCTGTTTGTTAATATAATGTAAATGATTAAATATATTATGAATCGCCCTCCTGGCCAGATGGCAGTGTACCTGGTACAGACCATATTTATTGGGTCAATAAACTGATTTAATAAATAAATAAATAAAAGTTGGATACAAATTTCTGAGTTGGAATAAATCAAAATATATATTTTTTAAATTCATTATACCATATTATATTGAACTTATTGGTTTGTGCTTAAATTTTGTTTTTAAGTTTACTTCAGTCAAATAGTAGCCATCCGTTTTACATCTTTTATCAGAAAAAAAAAAAATATATATATACATATTTTAAAATTTATTTAAAAAAAAAGATGGAACTGTTAGTCTCTTCCATTTTCTATCGTAAAAAATAGTTCAACACATCCTATTAAAATCATGTGCATATTAGCATTAGCAACAATAGAAGTGATATTGAGAATTATATTCTCAAATTTCTGTTTGAGAATGGCATAAAAACAGTACCTTTTTGAGTGTTTTCTGTAATCGTTAATGAATTTTGCTCTTATGTGCTTGACGAAGGCTAACAAATATTTTGCAAAATACTTTATATTGTATTTTTATTATTACTTTAATTCATTGTTTTTGGCTGAGGCCAAATTTAAATGTATTTTAAAAATAATTGAGGAAATTGGAGGTTAATAATAGTTTAAAAGATGTTGTTTATTCTCTACGTTTCAACACAATGTATCCAAGAAATAAACACAAGAATATGTCTTCGCAATTAATAGCAATTTTCAAATACACTTTTATCATTCTTAATAAATCTCATTTACCGCTATTTTCCATTTACATTGAATTATACAGATCTTAAAGTATTCTTTAAAATTAATATAAAAACGACAATAAGCCAATATGAAGCTTAATTTTAATTAATATCCCAAAACAATTCTTGTAAAAAATTAAGAAATTTTGAAATTTCCTCCTATCTTCATATTCATCTATAATACACTGATGTGATGATAGATCAAAATTTGTATGTTGTTATTTAAAAAAAAAAAAAATCACATTCTTTTAAAAAAAACATAAAACATTAAATGCTCACCAAAAATGAGTTATTAATGTTTATTGAATAAATATAATCTTTAATGGTATAACTAAAGTTTTAATACACCATTACATGAGTTTTATAAATTATAACAAATAACTTTAGATATCAGAAAATTGCATTCTGCTCAGAACCGTGATCACCCACGGCTCAGAACTGTGATCACCCACAGTTCTGGGGCTCTGAGGAACAGAAACAATTAAATTTATTCTCCTTTTTCGTGCTGCGTACCGTGAAAGGAGGATAAAAGCTTATTGCTTAATTTTCTTGTTTCGGGGAAGCTGCCCGCAAGGGATTTGCTTCCTTTAAATAAAATAAATATGAGATCTGCACTAACCCAATATTGTGGGCCGGCTACCTCCTTGTTTCAATACCCCAGCGTTTCTCAAGGCACAGAATACGCGAGACTACGACTTACGCTCATTCGCACTTTGACCCAAAATAATAGTAACGCCTTCTTTCCTGATAACGTGTGTGTCCTATGGTCGGTTTGTCTGTTGTGCTGGAAGAAAAACCCGAGTTTCCGGGAGGAAAAACCATGCCACACCTCGGCAGAGACCGACTAACTCTACCACCTAGTAAAAACTTCTTTCTATAAGGAAAGCATCACTCAGTTGCAGGTTCCAAAAGAAACTTAACCGAAGCTGTTTTCACCGGATGTGAGATCGCAGATTCAATTGTCCACTGCTTCTCACGAGGCACCACCAAGTCAGTTAATGAATTCCTTACATTGGTTATGTGGGTGGATGACTCCACACCATAACGCATTGCATCAGACTTCGACCAATATGGCAAATAGTCTCAGCTGTCGACATCTATATATACAGGAACTCTACAATCGGACTCATTGTTTATTACAATGAATTCCGGTTAATCCTCTGTTTTCAACAATACTGGTCATTTGTTATAGGCGCATGCGTGGTTTATTTTCTTTGCCAAAAAATCTAGCACATACCTCAAGAGTTCTTTTTTGTTTCAGCATCAGAACTTATTTGTGAGATGTTCTGATGGGTGAAAAGCTTCAATTGAGCGGGTAGTTAATGCCAGGGAAAGAATCTTAAATAACTTTAAGGGACGTGTCAGAGTAGGTAACTGTACAAGAACACTAAGTCTTAATTGGTTGTGCAGTAATGTCAGAAGTGTCGTCAATAAAATAAGTGAATTCCAACTGCTGGTTAGGACAAATGAAACTGATATAATTGGACTTACAGAAACGTGTTGCCTCCAGATAAATAGTGTCACTACAGTATGTATAATGTATAGAGGAAGGACAGGACAGTTAGAAGGGGTCTTGATTGTTATTATTAAAAGCAGCCTCAGAGAAACGAAAGCTTTCCCGGATTCAGACATTTAGCATACCAATAGAGAATGTATACCATACATTCTCATACCATACACATGAGTATGGTATGAGATCGTTGGAAACAATTGTATAATGAGAGTGAGAAAAATCTACAGACCACAAGATTGTGAAGATTATGAAGAGCCTCTACATGAAAATGGATGAATAAATAAGCATCAAAATCTTATTGTGGTTGATTTTAATTCGTCACTATTTGATTGGAGCAAATGGGAGGGAAACTCCACATGGGGTCAAATAATTTATATCAATTAGATGGTTGCTATTTGTAACAGCATGTCAAGGAACGTACTACCTGGCCTCTGTTAAGTGGGTAGATATTTCACAGAGAGCGCATTGAATTGAATAATGATGTACATTTAAAACAATAACTACAAATGCCTTGAATGCTTGTATACCATTAAAAATACTCCACGAGCAAAATTGTCAGTTGGATGAATAATGGAGTTGCCAAAATATTTGAGCAGAAAAAATAGGAAATGGAAATCTTGCAGAGAGTAGAGAAGACTATAGCAGCGACAAATTGAACTGTAATAGTGCCATAAAAAAAGATTTTGCTGGCAAACAGGAGAGGGATAAGGAATTATTCACATTATATATATATATAATTATATATCCATTATTTTAAATTAAATAAAACATAAGCCAGTAGTATGGCAAAAACTGTAGAGCGAAAATTAACATAAAAATAACCCAAATAAACAATCGAACGAAAAGAAAGAATAGATATAAATAGTAGCCCAGAAACCCTAATATAATTTCGATCTTTAAATCCAATTAACAAAAACTATACAAATTTTAGGATAATGCCAATTAGTTATTAATTTAGCTGTACCCCCCCCGAGAGGTACCAGTTCCGAAAGACGTGAAATATCACCCAAAGAGGGTTAAAGGAACTACCAAACGATAACAAAATCAAAATAAACTAAAATGAAATAGACTGACCATCATGCCCCATATCGACAGAGGACCACGAGGCCAGTAATGGTCATGGAATCGGTCATGGAATCGCTGTGTGCCGCCATCTATTTTCTTCAATATAAGCTGATTCAGCTTACAGTATGTCAGTAGTGTGGCTCTGCTTTAGAGTGCTGTCTGTTCTATAGTTTATTTTCGCTGCATAAGGACCACCGCCATGCAAATCCTCTGCATTGGTTGATTCTATCGGAGAATGAAAGGGTGGTTTGGTTCTTCGATATTTCCGCCTTTGCGATGTTTTGTATGACGATTGCAATGCAGCGATTCCATGACCATTATTGGCCTCGTGGTCCTCTGTCGATATGGGGCATGATGGTCAGTCTATTTCATTTTAGTTTATTTTGATTTTGTTATCGTTTGGTAGTTCCTTTAACCCTCTTTGGGTGATATTTCACGTCTTTCGGAACTGGTACCTCTCGGGGTGGTACCGCTAAATTAATAACTAATTGGCATTATCCTAAAATTTGTATAGTTTTTGTTAATTGGATTTAAAGATCGAAATTATATTAGGGTTTCTGGGCTACTATTTATATCTATTCTTTCTTTTCGTTCGATTGTTTATTTGGGTTATTTTTATGTTAATTTTCGCTCTACAGTTTTTGCCATACTACTGGCTTATGTTTTATTTAATTTAAAATAATGGATGTATTTCAGCTTCATATGGAGGAATTGCATGTCGCTGCCTCTAATGAATGCTTAATTATTTATTCATTTTATTATAATTTAACTTTATTTAATATAATTCAATGATAGTATATATAATTATATATATATATATATATATCCAATACATTAGGGTCCGATCGGATCCTTATATAATTGATGTGGGATAGTAACAGATACCCCAATGAAGTTGCAGATGAACGCAACAGTTACTTTTTCCTCGATATTTACAGAATAAAAACTCTTAACGTCAATAAGAAATACTAGAAGTGAAGCTGAAAATAAAAAAGTAATTAACGATATTGAAATTTCAAGTTTATTTAATGAAAAACATTGACGCCTACAGGCCAGTAAGGCTCCAGGGGTTAATGGTATTCACTCGATAATCTTAGGAAAGTTGGCAAGTTAGGTTACTGAACCATTGAGGCTAATTATTAGAGCTTCACTGAACTGGGAAGTGATTCCCTTGGATTGGAAAAGTGCCAATGTATCTCCAAATCATAAGGGCGATTCTAAGAATGAAGTGGGAAATTACCGGCTGGTGAGTCAAACTTCAGTAGTTGGGAAAATCATGGATGCAATGATAAAAGTTGAAATTCAGGATTATTTAGATACAAATGGAATTCTAGAGGATACTCGGCATACTTTTGTAAAGGGAAAATCATGTTTAACTAATCTGGTTAGCTAATTTGACATGGTCGTCCAAGCGCTGGACTTAGGGAATACTTTCCACATTGTTTATTTTGATTTAAGCAAAGCATGCATTTGACTGAGTGCCATATGAGCAGTTACTTTATAATCTAGTACACGTTGGAGTCACTGGAAAAGTCCTTAGATAGATAGATCTATCGCCTCAGGTCAGGAGGCAGAGGGTTATGATAAATGGTTATTACTCAGATTGGGTTGATGTAAGAAGTGGTGTTCCTGAAGTATCGCTATTAGGACCAGTGTTTTCGATTTTCATAGATGTTATTAGTGAAGGAATAGATGTCTAAATGTCTAAATTTGAAGAGGATGTAAACATTAGTAAACTTGATAATGATCACCGACATGTAGAGCTCCTAAATTGTGAACTAGATAAGCTTCAGTGATGGTCCCAAAAATAGCAGCTATGCTTTGATCCAGGAAAGTGTAAGGTATTACACCTGAGGACCAGTAAACCCAAAATAGCATATACACTTGGTGGAATTGAACTAAGGGAGTAAAACGACTTGGGCGTTACGATACGATTAGACATGAAATTCTCTGACTATTATAGACAGGTTGCAAGGAGAGCTCATGGTGTCCCCTCGATGATTTAATGAACAATTGCTAGTACAGATAAAGAGTTGATAATCCACATAATATAAAGCTATTGTCATACCACACTTGGAATACTGCGGTCGGTTAGGGTGCTCGCACCTCAATAAATATATTGTGCATCTTGAAAGGATCCAAAGACGGGTAAATCGCGTCATGAAATCGGCAAAAAGGCTTCCAGAGGAGGAAGGACTTCGGAAATGTGGGTTGCACAGCATGGAAAGTAGGCACCTTAGCCAAGTCTTGATTGGCGTGATAAGACTCTAAATCGCAAAAGTAAAATGAATGTGGACGAAATTTTCAAGGTTATAATTGAACAAGGGGCCATTGTTTCAAATTAAGTGAGAGATGTTTAGAGTACATTGCAGGTTATTTTATTTTAGCCAGCGAATTATAAATTGCTGGAAAAAGTTACAAACTAGGGCTGTAGAGGAAGACAGTTTGGAGAAAATAAAATGTCAGCTGGAGAATAATAAAATTTGGGGAGTAACGCAGAGGTTGTATATTTTCTTTTCTTTTATTATTTATTTTTTTTAATTCCACTTATTGGTAATTTATTTATTTATTTTTTATAATATTCCAAAAAATTAGTTTGAAAAATTATGGTGTAATGAATGACATTAAAATGTGATTTTGCAATGTGATATTTTCACAGTGTGATATTAGAAATACAATTAATATTAATGTTACAAATATATGGTAGAACAGAATCCTGTAGAACTTTAAAGGAACAGTGTAAATATATGAATATCTTCGCAGAGTTTACATGGAGGAGTTTCCTAGGTTTGCTCAATGTACTCATCACAATCATTAGGCATATAACAAACTCCTAACCTCATTTTTCATTTTCGAGTGCTTATGTCACACAACACAGACTCAACATTGCACTGTCGATTGCTCAAATGGAAGCACTGACTTAGGTTTTGTGTTTCCACATTCCACTTCTGCATTCGTAATATCAGTGTGACATTACATCTCTCATTAACAATACCTGCCTTTGATGTCGTAAGCATCACTTCACATTCATCAAGTTTTTAAACATCCACCTGATCTTACTGTTAGTTACGCGAACTCAGCCCATGCATTTACTTGTTCCAAGATGACTTCATAACTGCTAGAAGTCCGTATCATCTAGAATATTTAATGTATTAATCTGTGAATCCCACCAAGCTGTTTATATTTTGGGCGCTTTTGTGGATCGAATAGAAACTCCAATGTTACGAGCAAAATAGTTTATTGTTTTACTCTTTTACAACCTTCAAATAAAAGGTTAGTTGTGATATGATTGCCCTGTTTGGGAGAGTGAGCCCTAGCATGGTGATCTCTGGTCTTTTCAAGGACGAGAATTTGTCTTTGTGCCGCCTAAAGATTGAAAGAGGTGTACGATTTGTGAACCAGGAACGCAACTTGTTCTGTTCAGTCTTCTTGAATGGATATTTCGACCGAGTGTGCGAAATCAGAGGAGGCATTAATACCCAAAGTGTGAGAACTGTGGCTGCTAATTGCAAGGGTGTGAAATTTGGGATTGGATTTTTCCGTTTCTCACAGCCCTTCACGCCTCACGTATGTCTTTGATTTCTTTCTATCTGAAATCTTCTAATCATGCCGGTTATTCGATTCCAAAATAAAAACTGGCTGCGAAAGTTTATTTTCGAATCGAAACATGTGGATAAAAATTGTTCAAAAGTAGTGCAATACCACTGCAACTCTTTATAAAGGCAAATTTGCTTTGCAACGAAAAATAATTCCATGCATTATCTATGACGTTCCTTGCTTATCAGATTAAAGCACGAGATTGTCCCGCTGCTTCTTATATTGTGTGGGTGCACTGCATCATAGACGGTAATTCGGTGTCAGTATGGATAAAAGTCGAGAGTCAACCGGCTTTGAAACAGGGAACCCGACGCACGTGTCACTCTATCGCCGAGGTGGTACACAAATTGCACTATCACCTTTCAAGAGTATCATGAGTGTATCGGGAATACGCTATTTCCGCAAAAACATCTCATTGTTGAGAGCGCTGTGGGCGGTGAAAGGTTGTAGTCGAACTTGGCCGTCGTTGTCTGTCTCGCATTGGTTCAGCCAAACGACAGTGGAACAAATCACCGCCGATTTCAAGGAGGGTGGTGGCAGAAACATCTCCACCAAGACCATCAGGCGATCATTAGATGGGAGTTGCCGACCGACCAGAGTCGCATTGCTAACACCACAACACAAGACTTCCTCTCAAACTGGGCGAAAGATCATTGGCACTGGAACTTGAATCACTGGCGACTGGTCGCCTGGTCCGATGTGTCCGGTTTCCTGTTATTTCGAGCGGGCGTGGGGTGTGCCTACCTGGTAAAAGCTACACCGAGTTCTGTAACCGTCATATCAAAAAGGAACTGTTAAGTTAGATGGAGTGTGAACAATCGGTAATGGTCTGGGGCGTGTTCTCCTTGCACATGTTGGAACGTCTGGTAGGTCTAGACCTATCTCTGTACGGTCCAATTTCGTGTCCCTCCTTGTATCGAAATATCTATTAAAAATGGTCTTCAAGAAGGAACTTACTTAGCCCCATATTATTTAACATTTTTTAAATGATATATTTAATGCTGTTCAGTCTTTATTTATGTTTATGCTGATCATAGAATTTTATATACATTTGGGATAGAGTTAAATAGAATGAATTCCAGTTTGCAACGTGATCTTTTGCAAATCCAAAAATGGATTCATAACATTCAGTTATCACTAAGATTTTCTAAAAGTAAATTATTATTTATATACGCCACACTAACTACTGCTATCAATTAACATCCACATTACTTATGTGGACGTTACTTCATCGATTCTATCCTCAAACCTTTCCACATACTCATGTGTGTGTGTGTGTGTGTGTGCTATGGTCTGTTTGAATAGGGATAATTGTTCGCCTTTTTAAAAACTATAATTATATTACTCAAAATTGAATATAAAATCAAATCAATTTTAGAATTCAAGAAATATATGTTAAATTATTAGTATTTTTTTAATATATTTTGAATAATTTAAAATACGTTTTATGCACCATTACATAACATTCATAAAATGACCGTTGAATTTACTCTAAAACGTTTAAGTAACATTTTTAGATTTCAATATTTCAAATTATTCTTTTAAATTGTGATTACAAATATACCCCTTTAAAATTCACTAAAATGGCACTCACACCCGTATAAGAATTCTTTTATTAACAAATAGAGGTATCTAAGTATATTTTTATAATTTTGGAGCGTATTAATATTATGCTGTTAATATACTGCTATGCAGTATATTTTATTCTTTAAACATATGATTTCATTCTGAACCTAAAATTCTGGTAATATAAATTACGCGTGTTCTCTTAAATATAAAATGTACAAGTACACATTATATACACGAAGCAACATGTCTTTAGCTGCCGATGCTCTTAAAACCTAACAATAACAAGAACAGTCCATGGTAAGGCGGATTTGTGAATTTTACAGAGTGAACGGCTGTTTGGAAGAAAATAGACAACGTTGTCTTTTAGATGTAGACGTAGCAATAATCAGGGTTAATCCCAACATGATTTATGGGACCTTGCCCATATGAATCCTTTTTGTGAGATATAGTTTGCAAGAATTCAGTTTTAGAAGAATTAAAATGAACTCAGTAAAAGAATACTGTCCACTTCATCATCATCATCCAAGAACCAGATGACATAATAGGACTGAAAGTATAGGAACTAGTAACAGGAAGTGATCATGGGGTTCTACTGTGGACGATGAAAACAGTGGTAGCAGAATTTAACGTCAAAGGAATGGGTTATAATTTCAAAAGTGCTACATGGCCTCTATTCTTTAGGTAAATAGTATGAATCAGAGCTGTAATACTCAATATGTTCTACGTTGATAATAATATTAGTAAATTAATAAGAGGAGTTTACCTCAATATAGTACGTGGAACACTTCCGTATGATACCCTCCAGAAATTAAAACGGAAAAAACGAAAAAATCGACAACTTACCGGTACATTAAAGTAAAATATAAATAATTAAAGTAAAATATAAATAATTAAATAATCAATTTAACACAATTCAAAATCAATTCAAAACAATTAAAATTCAAATTAACGCAATTAAAAGAATCTAACGAAAATATTCAAAACGATTTTCCTTCCTGAAGCTGACAATGCTTTTCGACCGACTGTCGTGATCACAGGAATGAAAATTACCGAATCAGGCTAAACCTGCAACTTAAATAGTGATTATGTGACTTCGCGCATGCGCGTAAAGGTCCACGCATCGGAGATCAAATATGGCCGCCGAACATTAACAGAATTCTCGTGTAATTTAATTTCAACGGTTTCTGCAATTAATAGTCGCGTATAATTACGTTGAACGTTAAGTATTTTGGCCTCGTTAAATAAAAAAGTATGTTTTTCGTTAATGGCATGAAAGGCTAATTCTGACGCTGCTGAACGAGAAGCACGAACTGAGGCTTCGTGTTGATTTACACGGATATTAAGAGAAAACCGCGTCGAACCCTGATAAGACGAGTCGCAATCACCGCAAGAAATGTTGTATACTAGATCATTAATTTGTGTTGCGAACGCCGAAAGAACCGGGCGATTGTTCAGTATAGTGTGTAACTTCCGTATAGGCCTAGCTATAATTTTAAATTCGGTATCTTTAAAGAATCTGTTAAGCTGTTTGTGCCACTGTTCAACATATGGGACAGAAATAAAGTATTTTTTGATATTACTATTGTATTTCACGCTTACCCGGGACTCGAACAAAATACAATTTAGCATCTATCGAAAACCCACAAACACCGGTATGCTTCTACATTATAATAGCTACCACCCGTTCACCTACAAAAGATCGATTATCTTTAATCAATTTCTAAATGCCTATAAATATTCAACGAAGGATTCTGCTTTAGACTCAGAAATACAAATATTAACTAGCAGATTCTTGAACAGGGGTTATCCCATTAACACAATAAATCGAATTAGGGTACAAGCTAGGGATAGGATACAAAATACTGCACCAATCAACAATAGTAATATCAAAAAATACTTTATTTGGAATTCAGGAAAGCTTCTGATACTGTTGCACATGGAAGACTGCTCTACAAATTGGAGCATTATGGCATTAAGGAAAAGTTGCTAACATGGATAAAATAATGATTGTGCGGGAGAAGACACAGAATGGTAATCAATGGACACTGCACTTCGTGGACTAATGTTACTAGTGGAGTAGCCCAGGGTTTAGTGTTGGGCCCGTTAGTTATTTTGTATATTTATCAATTATATTGATGAATGTATATCAGGCTTAATGTCCAAGTTGGCAGGGTTGTTAAGTGTAACGATGGTATGCGACTGCAACAGGATCTAGAAAATTTGGGCAAATGCCCCAAATGACCTAAGAAGAGGCAACAATAATTTAACATTGACAAATGCAACGGACTGCATATGGTTCACATTAAGCGAAGATAAACATAACTGTGCGTAACATAACCATTCCAGACCAGTCCATGGGGTCTTGTCAATGACATAAAGGAATTTTGGTAGAAGGGACAAGTTAGGGATTATCGTTCTATGTAAGCAAAATGTCAGACCGTTCCTTGTGTACTACATACAGATCCAGAGCCCTGGCTTTAAGAAGGATGTATAGCTGCTGGAAAAAGCACAGAGAAAGGCAACGATGTTGGTGAGGTGGATCAGAGGTGTGCTCTTACCAAAAAATTGCTTAAGTCCCGCAAAATTGCAGCGTCTGGATACTAGACACCTACGAGGTAATCTGATTGAGGTGTTTAAAGGTGTGAATGGCCCGAACGGATTGAGCAAGCTCAAATCATTCGAAAGAACATGCAAAAAAGAAATGCTCTCGATACTCATCCATAAGATCCTTATGGGTGAATTCTCAAACATTCCCTGTTGGAAAAAGAGTCCCCACTGTTTCTAAGCTTCTAAACCTCCGTTTTCGTCACTAGAGCGCTTCATCAAAAGGCTAAAATTGATATCTATTTCGACAGCTTTGCTGCCTTTCTTTCAGCTACTTTTCCCACACTTATCTCGTCTCTTAATCAAATCTGTGAAATGTGAGGTGCAAATCCCAAGCTAAAGAAGTCTCCTTGCAGTTATTATCAATCCCTCAAACGGATTAGGAAGCTCATCCCCGTAAAATGCGAGAAGAGATTCATATATTTATTCCGTATCTTTAAAGTTCTACAGGATACTCATCTACCACGCATTCGTAACATTAATAGTAATTTTATTTTTAGTATTATATCATGAGAAAATCTCACTACAAAATCGCATTTAAATGTAATCCATTACACCATAATTTTTCGAACTAATTTAATTTATTGTGTAATCCAACTGGATTTTTTGCAATATTATAAAACATAAATAAGCTAAATAATAATAATAATAATAATAATAAGTAGAATTTTTTTAAAAAATAATTAATAAAAGAAAAAAAATAGACAACCTCTGCGTTACTCCCCAAACTTACGTTATTAACCAGCTGACATTTCAATTTCCTCAAACTGTCAGCCCCTACAACCCAAGTTTGTAACTTTTTACAGCAATCTATAACTCGCAGGCTAAAATAAAACTAACTGCAATCCACTCTAATCATCTGCCCCCATAATTGGAAATTATGGTCCCTTCTTCTAGAATCATTTATAACCGTGAAAATTTCGTTTTCATTCATTTTGCTTATACCTCTTAGATTCTTAGACTCCCCAATCAAGACTCGTCTCAGGTGCCTAGTTTACAGCTGTGCAACCCATATATTCGAAGTCTTTCCTCATATGGATGCCTTTTTGTCGATCTCACCAAGCCAGTTACCCGTCTTTGGACCGTCCCTGAAGTTTATCTAGGTCACTCTCTAGGAGCTCTGCTTGGCGGTGATCATTAACTACTCTACTAAACTTTACATCTTCTGCAAATTTAGTCAACACGCCCTCTATCCCTTCATCAATGTCATCTATGAAAATCGAAAAAACCACTGGTCCTAATAGCAATCTTTGAGGAATCCCACTTCTTAGATCACCCCAATATGAAGAATAACCATTTATCACAACCCTCTGCCTCGTTACCTGAAGCCATCCAACTATCCATTTAACGAAACATTTCTGCCGTCGGAACATCTTGCTAATATCTTCTATCACGGTAAAAAAAGTACTCTTGAGCTATGTGCAGGAATTTTTTGATCAGTATTATCAGATAAACGCGTATTTCTATTAACCTTCCCACCACACACAAACTAGCAGTTTCCCTGAAATTTTAAGGTATCCTGAATAATTTGCAGTGTTCACCACCCTACATGATTATAGAAGATTTCTGCACTCACACGAATTGCGTTTCTTGCGATGGGGGCTGGAAATAATACATTTCATTCAGCAGGGCATATTTAGTTTGTTCCATCCCTACGTGGCGTGGACAGTTACTGAGAAGTAGCCTTTTTGGTGATCGTTGCTTCCTGACAGTTAAACGGACAGAAACAACTAAACAACACACTCACTGATAGAAGTTCATTCATTTGTGGCCATTGTACAGAGTTTTGTACATCATCACAGAGAACCATGGTGGATTTGAACTAACGTTTAGGGGCCACGTTACATAAAACCCAAACACAGCACACATAATCTTGTAGGAATGGAATCCTATATTCCATTCTCCACCGCAAAAGCTCGTCCTTTGTCTAAACCATTGTTTCCCAATAAATGTGTTAAGGCTGTTCAAGAAAAGAATGTTGCCTTCACATTTGGATTATATCGAAATCTCCAAGTTCATTTTCTGCCTATACCAAAGCTCGCAATAATTGTAAAGCTGTTATTAATCAGGGAAATAAGGCTAAGAGTATAAACGTTGCTTCTTGTCCAAATGGCAGTCGAGCATATTGGTCTCTTGTGAAGGAAATTGGCCGCAGCTTTAAGCCATCTCTTTTCTGACCTCTGTCAAAACCAAGCGGTTCTATTGCCAACTCAACCAAGAAAAAAGCTGAGGTGGTAGCTTCCTGTTTTTATACCAACTGGTGTATTAATGATATGGTAAACCCCCTCCTACAATTCTCCGTACGCTCCATTCAATTCTTCCTGTGTTCTTAGGTTAAAAGGAAGTAAGAAGAAATTTGAACAACCTGAATTCTAAGAATGTACCAAGCCCTGGTGGTATTTCTTCACTTGTTCTCATAATCTGTGCTCCTGAACTTTCTCCTACTTGCTTCTATTCTTTCGAATATAATGGAGAAATCAATTAACCACTAAATCTTAAAAAATTTACAAACCCTCAATTTGTTCAATGACCACCAGTAGAATTCCGTCAGTGTCCATCCACTGGTGATATTTGGGTTTATGTTACAAATCTATGGACAAATTCAATTAAATTGCTTGGAAAAACTCTATTAGTTTCTCTTTACATGTCCAAGGTTTTCGTTCGTGTTTTGCATAAATAAACTTCCATCCTATGATTTTCCAGCTATTCCGTTATTGGGTATCCAGGTTTCTCTGTTACTGCTCACTCCGTTTGATCATAGACGACTCTCTTTGTTCTCACTTACCCACTGACTCTTGTATTACTGAAGGTTAGTTCTTCCACCTCTCTTTTCTTCTTGCATATTAATGATCTTCTTCCATTTCCCGAAAATCCTATCTCCATAGTTTTGCTGTAGGCAGCACATTGCATTCCAATTTACATTTTGAGGAACCTTGCTCTGCATAAACAACTTAAAATTTTCGAATATTCACTTACAATTCCTTAAACGCTAATCTCTGGGTAATTTTCAAGAGTATCTCAAATAATTTAGTTGATTTTAATCCTAAAACTCAATCCTCGCAAATAATATCTCACAAACAGGATTCATCTGGGCAAGGTCCCATTTATAGGCAAAGTCCCATATCTCTGTTGCAGATTACACTGAATAATGCTGGAGAAAAACCTGAGGACCGGGAGAAAAAAAAAACATGCTCAATTCGCTTGTAACCGAATATCCCCGTTGTGTAAAAGGCCCATAAAAATTCCTCACTTCATCGAGGGACTCGAACTCATGTGTTTTCCCCACGGTTTGGGAAAATCTGCAATTCTGTCCGCGAGGGCCCCTAGAATGGATTGCTGATCGCCCATTGTGGACATGTCCCCAAAACCTCTCTCAGATTTCTAGATTCTGTTCAAAACACGGCAGTTAAATTAATGGATGAGTCATCATTCAGGACGTCTCTCAACTCTCAATTCATCACAGTTCATTAGGAAATGAATACAGACTGTATTAGTTGTGTATTTGTTTTTTTTACCTAAATATCAGAGAATAGGCGTAATTTATTTTACCAGAATTTTCCAGAATTTTATGTTCTAAGAAATCATATGTTTAAAGAACATGATATACTGAATAGTAGCATATTAACAGCATCATATTCATACGGTTCAAAATTAGAAAAATATACTTATACAGTTCTATTTGTTAATAAATTAATTGTAATCTGGGTGTGGATTCCATTTTAAGTGAACTTTAAAGGGGTAGATTTGAAATCATAATTTAAAAGAATAATTGAAAATATTCAAATCTGAAAATATTACTTACAAAGTTTTAGAGTATTTCAACGGACGTTTTATAAATTTCATGTAATGGTGCATAAAACTTATTTTAAATTATTGAAAATATTTTAAAAATATTGCGTATAGTTTAACTTATGTTAAATTAACTCTAAAAGATACCATTTCATTTTATATTCATTTTTTTGCAAAATTTATTTACAGTTATTGGAAAGACGAGCAATTATCCTTATTCACGAGAAAAATGAGTTCCAATTTTAATATGTTTTCCCTGAAATTGCATATTCCCGATGCAATCTTCATACTCTCAAATGGTGATATTGCAATTTCTGTACCACCTCCGCGATACAGTTAGCCATTCGTCGGGCACCCACTATCATCCCTCTTTCAAAGTCGGTTCACTCACGACGTTTATCCATACTGACATCGAGTTACCGCCTACGTGAATGAAGTGCACTTATACAATGTAAGAAGCAGCAGGACTGTCTTGTGCTTTAAACTGATAATCTGGTCAAAAAGAAACGGCATAGATAATGCATGGAATTATTTTTGAATGCAAAGTAAATTTGCCTTTATAACGAGTTTCAATGGCATTGTACTACTTTTACACATACCGATTTTTATCCGTATGTTTCGATTCCAAAATAGAAACTTTCACAGCCAGTTTTTATTTTGGAATCGAATAACCGCCAGGATTAGAAGTTTTCAGACAGAAGGAAAAGAAAGGCATTCATCAAGCGTGAATTGGCTGTCCGAAACGGAAAAATCCAGTCCCAACTTTCACATCCTTGCAATTAACAGCCACCGTTCTCACACGTTCGGTATTAAAGTCTCGTCCGATTTCGCAGACTTAAATCTATGTCGAGATATCGACGACTCACCAACACTGTTCAGAAGGAGCTGCTATCCTGGTTCACAAACTGTTCACCTCTTTCAATCTTTAGACCGCACAAGGACTAAGTCACGTCCCTGAGAAGACCAGAGAGCAGCATGATACGGCTCACTCTCCCAAACAGTGCAACCAAACCCCAACTAACTTCTACTTTAAAGTTGGAAAAGTGTAAAAGAGTAAACTATTACCCCAGGAACATCGGAGTTTCTATTCTATCCACATAAAACACCGAACTGTAACCAGCTTCGTGGAATTCACAGACTAATACATCAAAAAAAGCCGAAGGCAGATGTGAAAGGGATTCTTGCACTGCCTCTATTGAAATGAACAGCAGATTGGCAAGCAAAGTGCTAGGGACTTCTAGAAGTAGTGGGAGTCATCATGGAACAAGTACAGTTAATACATTCAGGAATCTAACAGTAAGAACGGGTGGATGTTTAAAAAATCTTGATGTATTTGAAGGGCTGCTGAGGACATCAAAGGCAGGTATTGTTGGGATATCAGAGATGTAATGTCAGTGTGACATGACATCTCTGATATCCCAAAGTGGAATTTGGGGAGTACAGAAAGGCCGACAGGACAGGAACAGAAGAGATGTTATGCTGTTGGTTAGGAAACAAAATCTAAGTCAGTGCTTCCATTTCACTGGTGGACAGTGCGATGTTGAGTCTGTTTGGTGTGACAAAGACACTGGGAAAGAAAAAAATGAGGTTGGGAGTTTGTATAGGCCTAATGAATCTGATGAGTACAAGGAGCAACTGTGCAGAGAAACAGAGTGGGCCAGTCAATTACAACGTCTATTGTAATGGGAGTATTTTCCAGATATTAACTAACTGTTGGGTTGGTCACTCGCACGCAAGCAGCAGGTTAGGAAGGGAAGCAGAGGGAGTAATACTCTTGATCTGAGTATCAGCAGTGATTTAAGAATTTGCAGAAAAAGGAACCACTAGGTGGCAGTGATCACAGCGTACTTATGTGGAATTTACTTAGTAACTACCACAGGAGTAAAGGGAAGGGTGTTTGCTTCCATTAAGATGACTGCAACGTCTCCGAGAAGTTTTAAGTTCTATACAGTGGGACCAACTGATGATGTTGCCAACAGCAAATTCTAAATTGGAAATATTCAAGGAATTAAGCTTGGAAATTAATATGCTTTATGTTCCAACTAAGAAATACCTTTCAACTTGGAGAATTAAATAGATGTCAGTGAACTAATCAGACTCGTTCTAAAGAAGAAAAATGCATGGGGTGCATATAAATTATCAGGCGACACAGAAGCCTATAGGAGAAATAAACTAGACTGTAATAAACTGACGAAGGAAGTTAGACAGGCGAAAGCAGATTACTAGAAATCATTCTCAAAGGATGCAAAGACTTCTTTAGTTATGTAAAGCTCTAGAAGGATAACTCAGATTGGTCCACTTGATATCGATTGTTCAACTGTTGATGGTCCTATTCAAGTATCTGGTAAACAGAATGAGTACTTTGAAACTACAGTCACACATGAGGAATCTGTGGAGAAATGGAAGTCAGAATATTTATCCAACTGTAAATGATGATATTAAAACTGAGCGGGAGATTGGAGGCGAAATTATTGCAGTTAACACAAGAAAGGTAATCAGGTTATATGGGATCTATCCATGTATATTGAGTATATTGAGGGAGGCGTCAAAGGAAGTAAGCAAACTCTTTGCCTTAATTTTGAGAGCATGATTGCATTCGGGGGGGGGGGGGGTTCGCAACGGCCTCGAGAAGTGCAAATGTGTTCCCGATTCACAAAGGAGATCAAAGGGTGACACAAGTAATTACAAACCTGTTAGCTTAACTTCCGTTCCAGGAAACATAATGGAGTCACTGATTAAAGAAGCCCTGCAAGATCATCTAGACAAGACTGCAGTTATAGTTCAGACACAGCATGAGTTTGTTATCAGAAAGTGTTGTCTGGCAAATTTCATTGGATACTATGATGTGGTCACAAAGGAACTGGATGCAAAAAATAATTTTGATATCATATACATGGATTTTTAGTAAAGCTTCTGATACTGTTGCACATGGAAGACTGCTGGAAAATTGGAGCATTTTGGCATGAAAGGAGTGTTGCTAAATTGGATAAAAGGATGATTGCGCAGGAGAAGACAGAGTGGTAATCAATGGGTACTGCTCCTCATGAATTAATATTATTAGTGGAGTCCTCCAGATTTCAGTTTTGGACTCGTTCTTATTTTGTATATTCATTAATTATATTTATAAAGGTATATCAGGCTTAATGTGCAAGTTTGTAGATGATACAAACGTTGGCAGGGTGGGTAAGTGTGTGGGGGGGATTTAAAAATGCAATGAATAATATATATATATATATATATATATATATATATATATATATAATTTTAATTATATTTATTGATTCCCCTATTTAGATATATATCCCCTTTAAAATATCTCCCCACTTGCGCATCTGACTATTTAACTTCACAGAAAATTCCAAGTTCAAGGGGAAAAGCTCTTATATGTGTTTAATTCCCTTTGGATAGGCTTGTGCTCAGATCAACAAAAACACACAAATGTTGTATATAAAAAAAACAGTTTATTATACATTTTTTACATAAGTGTATTAAAACCATAATAATTGAATTCATACATATGACAACATGACTTAGTCTCACCTACATGTGTATATATATCATATTCATACATCACTAAAATCAATACTAACTGATATCAAAATCCCCTCCTTTCTCAATATATTTTATCCTGCATCAATTAAATACCATTAGTAAAAATTATCAATTCCATTCTATCCCTTTCTACATATGTTCAATACTGCATCAGTTAAATACCATTAATAAGAAACATCAATTCCATTCTATCCCTTTCTACGTTATCATATATCCAACATTCTAAATATCTTATAATATCTAAATATCTAATAAATTTTCCCCCTTTTAATGTTCTTCCTTCCTGATTCTTCCCTAAACTATCTTTACAATTAGGTATTTCTAAAGTCCTGCTGACCAATTTACTGGGTTTCTAGAGTTCTTTGTGCATGTGAAGATACTACTACAATCTAGCGATTTATTTGCAGGACTCGGCGGGGCGTCATCTTTCGTCCTTCCTGTCAGGTACAGTTTATCTTAACGTCTGGGGTGGCGTCTTACTATTCTCGAAGAATTTGGCACGGGCAGTAGGGCTGCCAGGTAGGTTTCGGCTTCATTTATTCAGCCCGCTTGATGCACTTCTTCTGTTCCAGAATGGCTACTCTCATGTCGGTCGGGGTACCGATTCCATCCGATCCAGCACTTTGCCTTCCAAGATTTCAGGAATCTTGGTGTTTAACGGCAGATTTGATTTACCTTTTCTTTGTGAGAGACTCGTTTTATCTTTCCCATATTCGTTCCTCCCAACTCCTAGATTTTCCAAAGAGCCAACATTGACTATGTTCCACTCAAAAAGAGAACTCTGACTTTCTCAACGACTAACCCATTCTCACTAGCACCGACCAAAATCTAAACTATGTGTCTGACTAACCGATTCTTACTCGCACCGACCAAACAAAACTCAACTATGTGTCCTCTAAACCATTTTCACTCACCCCCACAAATTCTCAACTTGGTGTCTCTAGATCATTTTTACTCACACAGACAAAAATCTCAACTTTGTGTCCCTCTGCAACCCTTTCACTGCCTTTTTCCTTCCTCTTACTCCCGATTTCGCCACGCCTATTCCCAGTGATTTCTACCAATCTTATAGTCATCTATGAATTATTCTCTTTTCATTTGTTGGAAAACTCTTATTCCGCCGGCCCAGTAGCACGTGATCAATACACCCCTATTTACAACATGCTGGATCTGCTGCCATCCGGTGTGTTCTTTAAAGTGGCCGATTGTCCAAAACAACTCTACTCTTCACATATAACGACTTGTCTCCATAGCGTTTTAAAACCACAAAACTTGACATTAGTGACCACAGCATCTATCTTTGGAAACTTGTGTGTCGTTTAAGAACCGACTTCCTGTTTGCGGTAAATTGCCAGTACTATTTCGACCCTGCATAAACATTAACTTGTTTGTCGCACGAAACCCCCTACTGGTTTTGCCTTAGTATTCTCCGTCTATTCCCTGCTTAAACGGAAGTTAATGCTAATGGCTCTGTTTTCATTTCTACTACCACTAATTTTATAATTCTTACTGAATAATGTTTGTTACTGAACTGACGATATTGCCATCTTATCCTACTAGCGGCAGAATCTCACAAGGAGAACAAACTTCCAAAGTCTAAAAAAATATATTTTATTTTTGTAAGATTTTCAAATCTTCCAAGTGTAATAAAGCTATGCGACTGTAACAGGAAAGTTGAGCAGATGGGCTAAGAAGAGGCAACAAGAGTTTAACTTTGACAAATGCAAAGGAATGCATATAGATAGCAATTACCGAAAAATAACAAAACAACAGTGAGTTATTAAACTCACAGTAGTAGAGAATGAAAATTACCTTTGAGTAATTGTTTAATCCAATATGAAGTTTTCAGAGCTGTTCAGGCAGGCTGCCCGCGCCTACCTTGGTGTCTTATCAATGATATAAAGGAATTTTGCTAGAAGAGATGAGTCAGTGATTATCTCTCTATGTAAGGAAATGTCAGACCACTTCTTGAGTACTACATACACATCCCCAAACTGTCAGCCTCCACAACCCATGTAGAAAACTCACTCCAGTAATTTATAACTCGCTGGCTCAAATAAAATTTCCTGCAATCCCCTTTAAACATCTCCCCCCCCCGTAACTGGAAATTATGGCGCCTTGTTCTAGAATCATTTATAACCGTGGAAATTTCGTCCTCATTCATTTTACTTTTGCCTCTTTGATTCTTAAACACCTCAAAGGTAATAAAGTGCTAGTTTCCAAACTGTACAACCCACATTTCGAAGTCTTTCCTCATATGGAAGCTTTTTTGTCGATCACACCAAGCGAGTTACCAGTCTTTGGATCCTTTCAAGAAGTAAAATATCTTTCTTACGTGCGAGATCCCTACTCGAACACCCTACTCCAAGTGTGGTCTAACAATAGCTTTATATTATGTGGATTATGACGTCCTTATCTGTACTAGCAATTGCTCATTAAATCATCGAGAGGACACCATGTGCTTTCCTTGCAACCTGTCTAGAAAGCTTGGAGAACTTCATGTCATATCGTATCGTAACGCCCAAGTCTCTTTCTTCCACTAGCTCAATTCCACCGAGTGTATAATTTATTTTGGAATCAGTGGTCCCCAGGTGGAATACATCTTGCTGGATTAAAGCATAGCTGCTATTTTTCGGACCATTCCTGAAGAAGTTTGTCTAGTCACTCTGTAGGTGCTCTGCTTGGCGGTGATCATTAACTACTCCAATAATCTTTACAACTTTTTCAAATTTAAACATCACGCCACTGTAACCCTTTAACAATGACAAGTGAAAATTAAATACAACAGTGGTCCTAATAGCGATCATTGAGGAACCCCACTTCTTACATAACCCCGATCTGAAGAATGACCATTTATCACAACCCTCTGCCTCTTGCCCTGCAGCCATACAGCTTACAATCTAAGTAATTTCCCAGGAGTTTCAGCTTATAAAGAAACCGCTCACATGGGACACAGTCAAACGCTTTTCTTAAAGCAAAATAAACAATGTCCAAATTATTCCCCAAGTCCAGCCCTAGAGTGACCCTGTCACAAAATAGCTAACCAGATTAGCTAAATACAATTTTCGCTTTACAAAACCCTGCCGAGTATCCTCCAGAATTCCATTTGTATCTAAATGATCCTGAATTCCAACTTTGATCATCATCCCCATGATTTTCTCTACTACTGAAGTTAGCTCGGTCTGTAATTTTCCACTTCACTCTTACAACAGCTGTTATGTATTAGAGATAAACTGGCACTTTTTCTAATCCAACTGAATCACTCCGAAGTCCAGTGAAGCTCTCATAATTAGCCTCAATGGCTCAATAAACTAGCTTTCCGCCTCCTTTAAGATTATAGGGTATATGCCATCAAACGGAGAAGCCTTATTGCCCTGTGGCTTGAATGTTTTTTCATTAAATAAACATGAAATTTCAACATCATTAATTACATTTTTTTTCAACATTACTCTTATAATTTCTCATTGATGTTAAGTCATTTTCGTCTGTAAATATCGAGGCAAAGTAACTGTAGGGTTCAATCTGCAACTTCAGCCGGGGTAGCTAATATATCCCACGTACATTACATAAGGGTCCGATCTGTTTGTCCTTCTCTTCTTTGCATATATATGTGAAGAATTCATTATCCCCCTCTTTTCTTTCTTTGCCAGCCAAATCTTTTTTGTGGCACTATTATAGTTCAATTTGTGTCTGCTATAGTCTTCTGTACTCTCTGCAAGATTTCCATGCCCTCTTTTTTCTGCTCAAATAATTTGACAACTTCATTATTAATCCAACTTGGAATCGTCCTCGTGGAGAATTTTTAATGACTATCTTCATCGTCCACCGTAGAACCCCATAATCACTTTCTGCTAGTGGTGCCTGTAATGTCACCACTATGATTTCATCTGGTTCATTGATGATAATGAAGTCGAGCATTCTTTTCCTGAGTACTTTCCCTGATATGTTGATACCAATAGCAATCATCAAGTTGATTTAAAAATTTTGTCCCTCGTGGGGAGTTTCTCTCCCATTTGCTGCAATCAATTAGAGGTAAATTGAAATCACACACAATAGGATATCGATACTTACTTGCACATTCCATTTGCATGTAGAGGCTCTCATCATAATCTTCACAATCACCTTGGCTGTAGATTACTCGCACTCTCATCATACCTTTGCTTCTAACGATCTCACAGATTCTATATTAGCATAAGAAATGTCTGAATCCGGGAAAGCTTTCGTTTCGCTGAGGCTGCTTTTGATAACAAGCAAGAGCCCACGACCCCTTCTATCTGCCCGATCCTTCCTGTATACATTATGCTTGTGTACTGAAACTCATCGTCCCATAATTTCGGAAGTCACCACGTTTCTGTAAGTCCAATTATGTCAGTTTAACTTGTCCTAATCAGCAGTTCGAATTCGCTCATTTTGTTAACGACGCTTTTCTGTATTGTACAAACAATTCCTTAATTGTTTGTACAATACTGTACAAACAATTAAGACTCAGTGTTCTTGTGTAGTTAGCTACCCTGACTCACCCCTTAAAGTTATTTAGGCTCGCTTCCCTGGAATTACGTACCCACCCATTTGAAACGTTTCAGCCATCAAAAAATCCTGCAAAAATGTGCTGTTGGAGTAACAAACAAGAACTGTTGAGGTATGTGCTCGCGTTCTTTGACAAAGGCAATAAACCACGCATGCGCCTTTAACAAATGACCAGTATTGTTGAAAACAATACCTAGCGGAAGTAAATGTAAAAAACAATGAGTCCGATTGTAGAGTTCCTCTATATATAAGTGTCGACAGCTCAGACTATATGCCATATTGGTCGAAGTCTGATGCTTTGGATCATGGTGTAGAGTTAACCATCTTCAAAACCAATGCAAGGATTTCGTTAACTGACGTGGTGGCGCTTCGTGAGAAGCAAAGTGGACAGTGAATCTGCGATCTCACATTGGGTGAATACAGCTTGGTTCAGTTTCTTTTGGAACCTAAAACTGAGTGATGCTTTCCTTATAGAAAGAGGTTTCATGCTGTGTTCACTAGGTTATAGAATTAGTTGGTGTCTGCCGAGGTATGGCATGGTTTCTCCTCCCGGAAACTTGGGTTTTTCTTCCAGCACAACAGACAAATCGACAATAGGAACACACGGGTGAGTATGAGTAAAGGCGGCTTTACTAGATTTGGGGACAAAGTGCGATTGGGTGTTACTCGTGGTCTTGCATATTCCGTAGAAGGCCAATGCTGGGGACTTAGTTCATTGAGAAAGCCAACTCTCAACATTAAAGCCATAGCAGAGTCGTTTCTTTGTTTAATTTAAAGAAAGCAAATCCCTTCAGGACTCCTTCCCCGAAACATAAAAATTGGCAAAAATGCTTCTATCTTCCTTATTTCCCACAACACTGTAGTATACACCACAGCAGGAAGAACGAACTTATCTGATGGCTCAAAGTGCGAATCGGTGTAAGTCGTGGTCTCGAATATTCCATGCCTGCCCAAACCTCAGATTTTGTTGCAATGAGGTAACCAGCCCTGGAAGTAAAGATAACAATAAATTTTGGATGGACAGTATTCAGGTAATATGGTCACATACTGAGGAGCAATATTCCAGTTTGTCTGAAACGTAAAATAATGAACCAATGTATACTCCCACCATCAGTTATTGAAGGGAACCTTGGGCACTCACCAAATCAATAGAAGAGAAGCTGAGAACTACACAGCGAAGAATGGAACGAATTATATTGGGAATCAGACTGTTAGATGACAAGCGAAACACGTGAATTAGGCAGCAAACTCAAGTAAAGGACATTCTTATCAAAACTAAAGAACTAAAATGGTCTTGGGCAGGACACAGCTTGAAGACATGATGAGAGATGGACTAAACAAATAACAGAATGGTACCCAAGAGGAGCTAGAAGAAAACATGGAAGACAAAGGCGGACATCGACAGATAACATTCATGAGTTTTTGGGTAGTAAATGGATGGCAAGTGCACAAAACAGAAGGAAATGGAAAGTTGCTGGAGAGGCCTTCATCCTGCAGTGGATTGAAAATGGCTGATCATGATGATGATGATGAACCGGCCCACAATATTGGGTTCAGTGCAAAATCTAATATTTAAAGGAAACAAATCCCTTGAGGTTGTTTCCCCGAAACATGACAATTGCAAAAATGCTTTTATCTTCTTTTGGTCCCCTCAAAAGGAAGAGTAAAGGAAGATAATTTGCTTGCTTCTATTCCCCAGAACACTGTAGTGTACACCACTGTAGGAAGCATGAACTTGTCTGATGGGACAAAGTGCGAATCGGCGTAAGTTCTAGTCTCGCATTTTTACTCCGTGGCCAAACCTGAGGTTTTGTTGCAAGGAGGTAACCGGCCCACATTATTGGGTTCTGAACAGAATCTAATATATAAAGGAAACAAATCCCTTCGGTATTTTTGCCCGAAATATAAAAATTTGCAAAAATGCTTTTATCTTCCTTTGGTCCCCTGAAAAGGAAGAGTAAAGGAAGATAATTTGTTTGCTTCTATTCCCCAGAACACTGTAGTGTAAACCACTGTAGGAAGAATGAACTTGTGTGAAGGGTCAAAGTGCGAATCGGCGTAAATCCTAGTCTCGCATATTTCCTGCCTGGCCAAACCTGAGGTTTTGTTGCAAGGAGGTAACCGGCCCACAATATTGGGTTCTCAGTAGAATCTAATATATGAAGGAAACAAATCCCTTGAGGTTCTTTCCCCGAAACATGAAAATTTGCCAAAATGCTTTTAACTTCCTTTGGTCGCCTGAAAAGGAAGAGTAAAGGAAGATAATTTGCTTGCTTCTATTCCCCAGAACACTGTAGTTTACTCCACTGTAGGAAGAATGAACTTGTCTGATGGGTCAAAGTGCGAATCTGCGTAAGTCGTAGCTCGCAGATTTCCTGCTTGGCCAAACCTGAGATTTTGTTGCAAGGAGGTATCTGCCCACAATATTGGGTTCTGAGCAGAATCTAATATATAAAGGAAACAAATCCCTTGAGGGTTTTTCCCCGAAACATGAAATTTTGCAAAAATGCTTTTAGCTTCCTTTGGTCCCCTGAAAACGAAGAGTAAAGGAAAGTAATTTGCTTGCTTCTGTTCCCCAGAACACTATAGTGTACAGCACGGTAGGAAGAATGAACTTATCTGATGGCTCAAAGTACGAATCGGAGTAAGTCGTCGTCTCGCATATTTCCTGCCTGGCCAAACCTGAGGTTTTGTTGCAAGGAGGTAACCGGCCCACAATATTGGGTTCTCAGTAGAATCTAATATATGAAGGACACAAATCCCTTGAGGTTCTTTCCCCGAAACATGAAAATTTGCCAAAATGCTTTTAACTTCCTTTGGTCGCCTGAAAAGGAAGAGTAAAGGAAGATAATTTGCATGCTTCTGTTCCCCAGAACACTGTAGTGTACAGCACGGTAGAAAGAAAGAACTTGTCTGATGAGTCAAAGTACGAATCGGAGTAAGTCTTCCTATTGCATATTTCCTGCCTTGCCAAACCTGAGGTTTTGTTGCAAGGAGGTAACCGGCTCACAATATTGGGTTCTGAGTAGAATCTAATATATAAAGGAAACAAATCCCTTGAGGTTGTTTCTCCGAAACAAGAAAATTTGCAAAAACGCTTTTATCTTCCTTTGGTCCCCCGAAAAGGAAGAGTAAAGGAAGATAATTTGCTTGCTTCTATTCCCCAGAACACTGTAGTGTACACCACTGTAGGAAGAATGAACTTGTCTGATGGGTCAAAGTACGAATCGGAGTAAGTCGTATTCTCGCATATTTCCTGCCTTGCCAAACCTGAAGTTTTGTTGCAAGGAATTAACCAGTCCCCAATATTGGGTTCTGAGTAGAATCTAATATATAAATGGAACAAATCCCTTGAGGTTGTTTCCCCGAAATATGAAAATTTACAAAAATGCTTTTATCTTCCTTTGGTCCCCTCAAAAGGAAGAGAAAAGGAAGATAATTTGCTTGCTTCTATTCCCCAGAACACTGTAGTGAACAGCACTGTAGGAGGAATGAACTTGTCTGATGTGTCAATGTGCCAATCGGCGTAAGTCCTAGTCTCGCATATTTCCTGCCTGGCCAAACCTGAGGTTTTCTTGCAAGGAGGTAACCGACCCACAATATTGGGTTCTGAGTAGAATCTAATATATAAAGGAATCAAATCCCTTGAGGTTCTTTCCCCGAAACATGAAAATTTGCAAAAATGCTTTTAACTTCCTTTGGTCCCCTGAAAACGAAGAGTAAAGGAAGATAATTTGCATGCTTCTGTTCCCCAGAACACTGTAGTATACAGCACTGTAGAAAAAATGAACTTGTCTGATGGGTCAAAGTGCGAATCGCCGTAAGTCGTAGCTCGCATATTTCCTGCCTGGCCAAACCTGAGGTTTTGTTGAAAGGAGGTAACCGGCCCACAATATTGGGTTCTGAGTAGAATCTAATATATAAAGGAAACAAATCCCTTGAGGTTCTTTCAACGAAACATGAAAATTTGCAAAAATGCTTTTAACTTCCTTTGGTCCTCTGAAAAGGAAGAGTAAAGGAAGATAATTTGCATGCTTCTGTTCCCCAGAACACTGTAGTGTACAGCCCGGTAGGAAGAAAGAACTTGTCTGATGAGTCAAAGTACGAATCGGAGTAAGTCGTCCTATTGCATATTTCCTGCCTTGCCAAACCTGAGGTTTTGTTGCATGGAGGTAACCGGCCCAAAATATTGGTTTCTGAGTAGAATCTAATATATAAATGAAACAAATCCCTTGAGGTTGTTTCCCCGAAACATAAAAATTTGCAAAAATGCTTTTATCTTCCTTTGGTCCCCTCAAAAGGAAGAGTAAAGTAATATAATTTGCTTGCTTTTATTCCCCAGAACACTGTAGTGAACAGCACTGTAGGAAGAATGAACTTGTCTGATGTGTCAATGTGCCAAACGGCGTAAGTCCTAGTCTCGCATATTTCCTGCCTGGCCAAACCTCAGGTTTTGTTGCAAGGAGTTAACCAGTCCCCAATATTGGGTTCTGAGTAGAATCTAATATATAAATGGAACAAATCCCTTGAGGTTGTTTCCCCGAAATATGAAAATTTACAAAAATGCTTTTATCTTCCTTTGGTCCCCTCAAAAGGAAGAGAAAAGGAAGATAATTTGCTTGCTTCTATTCCCCAGAACACTGT
This sequence comes from Mastigoproctus giganteus, assembly GCF_048544385.1. Lineage (NCBI taxonomy): Eukaryota > Metazoa > Arthropoda > Arachnida > Uropygi > Thelyphonidae > Mastigoproctus > Mastigoproctus giganteus. Next base: position 19,660,221 of record NC_143585.1, read on the forward strand.
AGTGAACAGCACTGTAGGAGGAATGAACTTGTCTGATGTGTCAATGTGCCAATCGGCGTAAGTCCTAGTCTCGCATATTTCCTGCCTGGCCAAACCTGAGGTTTTCTTGCAAGGAGGTAACCGACCCACAATATTGGGTTCTGAGTAGAATCTAATATATAAAGGAATCAAATCCCTTGAGGTTCTTTCCCCGAAACATGAAAATTTGCAAAAATGCTTTTAACTTCCTTTGGTCCCCTGAAAACGAAGAGTAAAGGAAGATAATTTGCATGCTTCTGTTCCCCAGAACACTGTAGTATACAGCACTGTAGAAAAAATGAACTTGTCTGATGGGTCAAAGTGCGAATCGCCGTAAGTCGTAGCTCGCATATTTCCTGCCTGGCCAAACCTGAGGTTTTGTTGAAAGGAGGTAACCGGCCCACAATATTGGGTTCTGAGTAGAATCTAATATATAAAGGAAACAAATCCCTTGAGGTTCTTTCAACGAAACATGAAAATTTGCAAAAATGCTTTTAACTTCCTTTGGTCCTCTGAAAAGGAAGAGTAAAGGAAGATAATTTGCATGCTTCTGTTCCCCAGAACACTGTAGTGTACAGCCCGGTAGGAAGAAAGAACTTGTCTGATGAGTCAAAGTACGAATCGGAGTAAGTCGTCATATTGCATATTTCCTGCCTTGCCAAACCTGAGGTTTTGTTGCATGGAGGTAACCGGCCCAAAATATTGGTTTCTGAGTAGAATCTAATATATAAATGAAACAAATCCCTTGAGGTTGTTTCCCCGAAACATAAAAATTTGCAAAAATGCTTTTATCTTCCTTTGGTCCCCTCAAAAGGAAGAGTAAAGTAATATAATTTGCTTGCTTTTATTCCCCAGAACACTGTAGTGAACAGCACTGTAGGAAGAATGAACTTGTCTGATGTGTCAATGTGCCAAACGGCGTAAGTCCTAGTCTCGCATATTTCCTGCCTGGCCAAACCTCAGGTTTTGTTGCAAGGAGTTAACCAGTCCCCAATATTGGGTTCTGAGTAGAATCTAATATATAAATGGAACAAATCCCTTGAGGTTGTTTCCCCGAAATATGAAAATTTACAAAAATGCTTTTATCTTCCTTTGGTCCCCTCAAAAGGAAGAGAAAAGGAAGATAATTTGCTTGCTTCTATTCCCCAGAACACTGTAGTGAACAGCACTGTAGGAGGAATGAACTTGTCTGATGTGTCAATGTGCCAATCGGCGTAAGTCCTAGTCTCGCATATTTCCTGCCTGGCCAAACCTGAGGTTTTCTTGCAAGGAGGTAACCGACCCACAATATTGGGTTCTGAGTAGAATCTAATATATAAAGGAATCAAATCCCTTGAGGTTCTTTCCCCGAAACATGAAAATTTGCAAAAATGCTTTTAACTTCCTTTGGTCCCCTGAAAAGGAAGAGTAAAGGAAGATAATTTGCATGCTTCTGTTCCCCAGAACACTGTAGTGTACAGCACGGTAGGAAGAAAGAACTTGTCCGATGAGTCAAAGTACGAACCGGAGTAAGTCGTCCTATTGCATATTTCCTGCCTTGCCAAACCTGAGGTTTTGTTGCAAGGAGGTAACCGGCCCAAGATATTGGGTTCTGAGTAGAATCTAATATATAAAGGAAACAAATCCCTTGAGGTTGTTTCTCCGAAACATGAAAATTTGCAAAAACGCTTTTATCTTCCTTTTGTCCCCTGAAAAGGAAGAGTAAAGGAAGATAATTTCCTTGCTTCTATTTCCCAGAATACTGTAGTGTACAGCACTGTAGGAAGAATGAACTTGTCTGATGGGTCAAAGTGCGAATCGGCGTAAGTCCACTCTCGCATTTTGCCTGCGTGGCCAAACCTGAGGTTTTGTTGGAAGGAGGTAACCGGCCCCCAATATTGGGTTCTCAGTGGAATCTTATATATAAAGGAAACAAACCCTTGAGGGTTTTCCCCGAAACATGAAAATTTGCAAAAATGCATTTAACTTCCTTTGGTCCCCTGAAAACGAAGAGTAAAGGAAGATAATTTGCTTGCTTCTGTTCCCCGGAACACTGTAGTGTGCAGCACGGTAGGAAGAATTCACTTATCTGATGGGTCAAAGTACGAATCGGAGTAAGTCGTCGTCTCGCATATTTCCTGCCATGCGAAACCTGATGTTTTGTTGCATGGAGGTAACCGGCCCACAATATTGGTTTCTGAGTAGAATCTAATATATAAATGAAACAAATCCCTTGAGGTTGTTTCCCGAAACATGAAAATTTTCAAAAATGCTTTTATCTTCCTTTGGTCCCCTCAAAAGGAAGAGTAAAGGAAGATAATTTGCTTGCTTCTATTCCCCAGAACACTGTAGTGAACAGCACTGTAGGAAGAATGAACTTGTCTGATGTGTCAATGTGCCAATCGGCGTAAGTCCTAGTCTCGCATATTTCCTGCCTGGCCAAACCTGAGGTTTTGTTGCAAGGAGGTAACCGGCCCACAATATTGGGTTCTGAGTAGAATCTAATATATAAAGGAAACAAATCCCTTGAGGTTCTTTCCCCGAAACATGAAAATTTGCCAAAATGCTTTTAACTTCCTTTGGTCGCCTCTAAAAGGAAGAGTAAAGGAAGATAATTTGCATGCTTCTGTTCCCCAGAACACTGTAGTGTACAGCACGGTAGGAAGAAAGAACTTGTCTGATGAGTCAAAGTACGAATCGGAGTAAGTCGTCCTATTGCATATTTCCTGCCTTGCCAAACCTGAGGTTTTGTTGCAAAGGATTTAACCGGCCCACAATATTGGGTTCTGAGTAGAATCTAATATATAAAGGAAACACATCCCTTGAGGTTGTTTCTCCGTAACATTAAAATTTGCAAAAACGCTTTTATCTTCCTTTGGTCCCCTGGAAAGGAAGAGTAAAGGAAGATAATTTGCTTGCTTCTATTCCCCAGAACACTGTAGTGTACACCACTGCAGGAAGAATGAACTTGTCTGATGGGTCAAAGTACGAATCGGAGTAAATCGTATTCTCGCATATTTGCTGCCTTGCCAAACCTGAAGGTTTGTTGCAAGGAGGTAACCATCCCCGAATATTGGGTTCTGAGTAGAATCTAATATATAAAGGAAACAAATCCCTTGAGGTTCTTTCCCCGAAACATGAAAATTTCCAAAATGCTTTTAACTTCCTTTGGTCTCCTGAAAAGGAAGAGTAAAGGAAGATAATTTGCATGCTTCTGTTCCCCAGAACACTGTAGTATACAGCACTGTAGAAAAAATGAACTTGTCTGATGGGTCAAAGTGCGAATCGGCGTAAGTCGTAGTCCGCATATTTCCTGCCTGGCCAAACCTGAGGTTTTGTTGAAAGGAGGTAACCGGCCCACAATATTGGGTTCTGAGCAGAATCTAATATAGAAAGGAAACAAATCCCTTGAGGGTTTTTCCCCGAAACATGAAAATTTGCAAAAATGCTTTTAACTTCCTTTGATCCCCTGAAAACGAAGACTAAAGGAAGATAATTTGCATGCTTCTGTTCCCCAGAACACTGTAGTATACAGCACAGTAGAAAAAATGAACTTGTCTGATGGGTCAAAGTGCGAATCGGCGTAAGTCGTAGCTCGCATATTTCCTCCCTGGCCAAACCTGAGGTTTTGTTGAAAGGAGGTAACCGGCCCACAATATTGGGTTCTGAGTAGAATCTAATATATAAAGGAAACAAATCCCTTGAGGTTCTTTCCCCGAAACATGAAAATTTGCAAAAATGCTTTTAACTTCCTTTGGTCCTCTGAAAAGGAAGAGTAAAGGAAGATAATTTGCATGCTTCTGATCCCCAGAACACTGTAGTGTATAGCACGGTAGGAAGAAAGAACTTGTCTGATGAGTCAAAGTACGAATCGGAGTAAGTCGTCCTATTGCATATTTCCTGCCTTGCCAAACCTGAGGTTTTGTTGCAAGGAGGTAACCGGCCCAAGATATTGGGTTCTGAGTAGAATCTAATATATAAAGGAAACAAATCCCTTGAGGTTGTTTCTCCGAAACATGAAAATTTGCAAAAACGCTTTTATCTTCCTTTGGTCCCCTGAAAAGGAAGAGTAAAGGAAGATAATTTCCTTGCTTCTATTCCCCAGAACACTGTAGTGTACAGCACTGTAGAAAGAATGAACTTGTCTTATGGGTCAAAGACCGAATCTACGTAAGTCGTAGTCTCGCATATTTCCTGCCTTACCAAACCTGAGGTTTTGTTTCAAGGAGGTAACCGGCCCACAATATTGGGTTCTCAGTAGAATCTAATATATAATGGAAAAAAATCCCTTGAGGTTGTTTCTCCGAAACAAGAAAATTTGCAAAAACGCTTTTATCTTCCTTTGGTCCCCTGAAAAGGAAGAGTAAAGGAAGATAATTTGCTTGCTTCTATTCCCCAGAACACTGTAGTGTACACCACTGTAGGAAGAATGAACTTGTCTGATGGGTCAAAGTACGAATCGGAGTAAGTCGTATTCTCGCATATTTCCTGCCTTGGCAAACCTGAAGTTTTCTTGCAAGGAGTTAACCAGTCCCCAATATTGGGTTCTGAGTAGAATCTAATATATCAATGAAACAAATCCCTTGAGGTTGTTTCCCCGAAATATGAAAATTTACAAAAATGCTTTTATCTTCCTTTGGTCCCCTCAAAAGGAAGAGTAAAGGAAGATAATTTGCTTGCTTCTATTCCCCAGAACACTGTAGTGAACAGCACTGTAGGAGGAATGAACTTGTCTGATGTGTCAATGTGCCAATCGGCGTAAGTCCTAGTCTCGCATATTTCCTGCCTGGCCAAACCTGAGGTTTTCTTGCAAGGAGGTAACCGACATACAATATTGGGTTCTGAGTAGAATCTAATATATAAAGGAATCAAATCCCTTGAGGTTCTTTCCCAGAAACATGAAAATTTGCAAAAATGCTTTTAACTTCCTTTGGTCCCCTGAAAAGGAAGAGTAAAGGAAGATAATTTGCATGCTTCTGTTCCCCAGAACCCTGTAGTGTACAGCACGGTAGGAAGAAAGAACTTGTCTGATGAGTCAAAGTACGAATCGGAGTAAGTCGTCCTATTGCATATTTCCTGCCTTGCCAAACCTGAGGTTTTGTTGCAAGGAGGTAACCGGCCCAAGATATTGGGTTCTGAGTAGAATCTAATATATATAGGAAACAAATCCCTTGAGGTTGTTTCTCCGAAACATGAAAATTTGCAAAAACGCTTTTATCTTCCTTTTGTCCCCTGAAAACGAAGAGTAAAGGAAGATAATTTCCTTGCTTCTATTTCCCAGAACACTGTAGTGTACAGCACTGTAGGAAGAATGAACTTGTCTGATGGGCCAAAGTGCGAATCGGCGTAAGTCCACTCTCGCATTTTGCCTGCGTGGCCAAACCTGAGGTTTTGTTGGAAGGAGGTAACCGGCCCCCAATATTGGGTTCTCAGTAGAATCTTATATATAAAGGAAACAAACCCTTGAGGGTTTTCCCCGAAACATGAAAATTTGCAAAAATGCATTTAATTTCCTTTGGTCCCCTGAAAACGAAGAGTAAAGGAAGATAATTTGCTTGCTTCTGTTCCCCAGAACACTGTAGTGTACAGCACGGTAGGAAGAATGAACTTATCTGATGGGTCAAAGTACGAATCGGAGTAAGTCGTCGTCTCGCATGTTTCCTGCCTTGCCAAACCTGAGGTTTTGTTGCATGGAGGAAACCGGCCCACAATATTGGTTTCTGAGTAGAATCTAATATATAAATGAAACAAATCCCTTGAGGTTGTTTCCCCGAAACATGAAAATTTGCAAAAATGTTTTTTTTCTTCTTTGGTCCCCTCAAAAGGAAGAGTAAAGGAAGATAATTTGCTTGCTTCTATTCCCCAGAACACTGTAGTGAACAGCACTGTAGGAAGAATGAACTTGTCTGATGTGTCAATGTGCCAATCGGCGTAAGTCCTAGTCTCGCATATATCCTGCCGGGCCAAACCTGAGGTTTTGTTGCAAGGAGGTAACCGGCCCAATATATTGGGTTCTGAGTAGAATCTAATATATAAAGGAAACAAATCCCTTGAGGTTCTTTCCCCGAAACATGAAAATTTGCCAAAATGCTTTTAACTTCCTTTGGTCGCCTGAAAAGGAAGAGTAAAGGAAGATAATTTGCATGCTTCTGTTCCCCAGAACACTGTAGTGTACAGCACGGTAGGAAGAAAGAACTTGTCTGATGAGTCAAAGTACGAATCGGAGTAAGTCGTCCTATTGCATATTTCCTGCCTTGCCAAACCTGAGGTTTTGTTGCAAGGAGTTAACCGGCCCACAATATTGGGTTCTGAGTAGAATCTAATATATAAAGGAAACACATCCCTTGAGGTTGTTTCTCCGTAACATTAAAATTTGCAAAAACGCTTTTATCTTCCTTTGGTCCCCTGAAAAGGAAGAGTAAAGGAAGATAATTTGCTTGCTTCTGTTCCCCAGAACACTGTAGTGTACACCACTGTAGGAAGAATGAACTTGTCTGATGGGTCAAAGACCGAATCTACGTAAGTCGTAGTCTCGCATATTGGCTGCCTTGCCAAACCTGAGGTTTTGTTGCAAGGAGGTAACCGGCCCACAATATTGGGTTCTGAGTAGAATCTAATATATAATGGAAACAAATCCCTTGAGGTTGTTTCTCCGAAACATGAAAATTTGCAAAAACGCTTTTATCTTCCTTTGGTCCCCTGAAAAGGAAGAGTAAAGGAAGATAATTTGCTTGCTTCTATTCCCCAGAACACTGTAGTGTACACCACTGCAGGAAGAATGAACTTGTCTGATGCGTCAAAGTACGAATCGGAGTAAATCGTATTCTCGCATATTTCCTGCCTTGCCAAACCTGAGGTTTTGTTGAAAGGAGGTAACCGGCCCACAATATTGGGTTCTGAGCAGAATCTAATATAGAAAGGAAACAAATCCCTTGAGGGTTTTTCCCCGAAACATGAAAATTTGCCAAAATGCTTTTAACTTCCTTTGGTCGCCTGAAAAGGAAGAGTAAAGGAAGATAATTTGCATGCTTCTGTTCCCCAGAACACTGTAGTTTACAGCACGGTAGGAAGAAAGAACTTGTCTGATGAGTCAAAGTACGAATCGGAGTAAGTCTTCCTATTGCATATTTCCTGCCTTGCCAAAACTGAGGTTTTGTTGCAAGGAGGTAACCGGCTCACAATATTGGGTTCTGAGTAGAATCTAATATATAAAGGAAACAAATCCCTTGAGGTTGTTTCTCCGAAACATGAAAATTTGCAAAAACGCTTTTATCTTCCTTTGGTCCCCTGAAAAGGAAGATTCTGATTGATCCCTGATTGATTTGGTAGTTGTTGGCGCATCGGCTTCTATGGCCATATTGCACCTCCCAAGGTTTTTGCAGTACTTTGATCCAAGTCCGAGGCGGGAATCGAACCCGCGACCTTTGGGTTGCCGGGCAGGTACTTTACCCACTCGGCTAGCCCGGTCGGCCGAAAAGGAAGAGTAAAGGAAGATAATTTGCTTGCTTCTATTCCCCAGAACACTGTAGTGAACAGCACTGTAGGAGGAATGAACTTGTCTGATGTGTCAATGTGCCAATCGGCGTAAGTCCTAGTCTCGCATATTTCCTGCCTGGCCAAACCTGAGGTTTTCTTGCAAGGAGGTAACCGACCCACAATATTGGGTTCTGAGTAGAATCTAATATATAAAGGAATCAAATCCCTTGAGGTTCTTTCCCCGAAACATGAAAATTTGCAAAAATGCTTTTAACTTCCTTTGGTCCCCTGAAAAGGAAGAGTAAAGGAAGATAATTTGCATGCTTCTGTTCCCCAGAACACTGTAGTGTACAGCACGGTAATAATAAGAAATAAAGAACTAAGAAAGAAATAAGAAATAAGAAAGAACTTGTCTGATGAGTCAAAGTACGAATCGGAGTAAGTCGTCCTATTGCATATTTCCTGCCTTGCCAAACCTGAGGTTTTGTTGCAAGGAGGTAACCGGCCCAAGATATTGGGTTCTGAGTAGAATCTAATATATAAAGGAAACAAATCCCTTGAGGTTGTTTCTCCGAAACATGAAAATTTGCAAAAACGCTTTTATCTTCCTTTTGTCCCCTGAAAAGGAAGAGTAAAGGAAGATAATTTCCTTGCTTCTATTTCCCAGAACACTGTAGTGTACAGCACTGCAGGAAGAATGAACTTGTCTGATGGGTCAAAGTACGAATCGGAGTAAATCGTATTCTCGCATATTTCCTGCCTTGCCAAACCTGAAGGTTTGTTGAAAGGAGGTAACCATCCCCCAATATTGGGTTCTGAGTAGAATCTAATATATAAAGGAAACAAATCCCTTGAGGTTCTTTCCCCGAAACATGAAAATTTCCAAAATGCTTTTAACTTCCTTTGGTCTCCTGAAAAGGAAGAGTAAAGGAAGATAATTTGCATGCTTCTGTTCCCCAGAACACTGTAGTATACAGCACTGTAGAAAAAATGAACTTGTCTGATGGGTCAAAGTGCGAATCGGCGTAAGTCGTAGCTCGCATATTTCCTGCCTGGCCAAACCTGAGGTTTTGTTGAAAGGAGGTAACCGGCCCACAATATTGGGTTCTGAGCAGAATCTAATATAGAAAGGAAACAAATCCCTTGAGGGTTTTTCCCCGAAACATGAAAATTTGCAAAAATGCTTTTAACTTCCTTTGGTCCCCTGAAAACGAAGAGTAAAGGAAGATAATTTGCATGCTTCTGTTCCCCAGAACACTGTAGTATACAGCACTGTAGAAAAAATGAACTTGTCTGATGGGTCAAAGTGCGAATCGGCGTAAGTCGTAGTTCGCATATTTCCTCCCTGGCCAAACCTGAGGTTTTGTTGAAAGGAGGTAACCGGCCCACAATATTGGGTTCTGAGTAGAATCTAATATATAAAGGAAACAAATCCCTTGAGGTTCTTTCCCCGAAACATGAAAATTTGCAAAAATGCTTTTAACTTCCTTTGGTCCTCTGAAAAGGAAGAGTAAAGGAAGATAATTTGCATGCTTCTGTTCCCCAGAACACTGTAGTTTACAGCACGGTAGGAAGAAAGAACTTGTCTGATGAGTCAAAGTACGAATCGGAGTAAGTCGTCCTATTGCATATTTCCTGCCTTGCCAAACCTGAGGTTTTGTTGCAAGGAGGTAACCGGCCCAAGATATTGGGTTCTGAGTAGAATCTAATATATAAAGGAAACAAATCCCTTGAGGTTGTTTCTCCGAAACATGAAAATTTGCAAAAACGCTTTTATCTTCCTTCGGTTACCTGAAAAGGAAGAGTAAAGGAAGATAATTTCCTTGCTTCTATTTCCCAGAACACTGTAGTGTACAGCACTGTAGGAAGAATGAACTTGTCTGATGGGTCAAAGTGCGAATCGGCATAAGTCCACTCTCGCATTTTGCCTTCGTGGCCAAACCTGAGGTTTTGTTGGAAGGAGGTAACCGGCTCCCAATATTGGGTTCTCAGTAGAATCTTATATATAAAGGAAACAAATCCCTTGAGGTTCTTTCCCGGAAACATGAAAATTTGCAAAAATGCTTTTAACTTCCTTTGGTTCCCTGAAAACGAAGAGTAAAGGAAGATAATTTGCTTGCTTCTGTTCCCCAGAACACTGTAGTGTACAGCACGGTAAGAACAATGAACTTATCTGAGGGGTCAAAGTACGAATCGGAGTAAGTCGTCGTCTCGCATATTTCCTGCCTTGCCAAACCTGAGGTTTTGTTGCATGTAGGTAATCGGCACACAATATTGGTTTCTGAGAAAATCTAATATATAAAGGAAACAAATCCCTTGAGGTTGTTTCCCCGAAACATGAAAATTTGCAAAAATGCTTTTATCTTCCTTTGGTCCCCTGAAAAGGAAGAGTAAAGGAAGTTAATTTTCTTGCTTCTATTTTCCAGAACACTGTAGTGTACACCACTGTAGAAAGAATGAACTTGTCTGATGGGTCAAATTGCGAATCGGCGTAAGTCCTAGTCTCGCATTTTCCCTGCGTGGCCAAACCTGAGGTTTTGTTGCAAGGAGGTAACCGGCCACATTATTGGGTTCTGAACAGAATCTAATATATAAAGGAAACAAATCCCTTCGGGATTTTTGCCCGAAATATAAAAATTTGCAAAAATGCTTTTATCTTCCTTTAGTCCCCTGAAAAGGAAGAGTAAAGGAAGATAATTTGCTTGCTTCTATTCCCCAGAACACTGTAGTGTACACTACTTTAGGAAGAATGAACTTGTCTGATGGGTCAAAGACCGAATCGGCGTAAGTCGTAGTCTCGCATATTGGCTGCCTTGCCAAACCTGAGGTTTTGTTGCAAGGAGGTAACCGGCCCACAATATTGGGTTCTGAGTAGAATCTAATATATAATGGAAACAAATCCCTTGAGGTTGTTTCTCCGAAACATGAAAATTTGCAAAAACGCTTTTATCTTCCTTTGGTCGCCTGAAAAGGAAGAGTAAAGGAAGATAATTTGCATGCTTCTGTTCCCCAGAACACTGTAGTTTACAGCACGGTAGGAAGAAAGAACTTGTCTGATGAGTCAAAGTACGAATCGGAGTAAGTCTTCCTATTGCATATTTCCTGCCTTGCCAAAACTGAGGTTTTGTTGCAAGGAGGTAACCGGCTCACAATATTGGGTTCTGAGTAGAATCTAATATATAAAGGAAACAAATCCCTTGAGGTTGTTTCTCCGAAACATGAAAATTTGCAAAAACGCTTTTATCTTCCTTTGGTCCCCTGAAAAGGAAGATTCTGATTGATCCCTGATTGATTTGGTAGTTGTTGGCGCATCGGCTTCTGTGGCCATATTGCACCTCCCAAGGTTTTTGCAGTACTTTGATCCAAGTCCGAGGCGGGAATCGAACCCGCGACCTTTGGGTTGCCGGGCAGGTACTTTACCCACTCGGCTAGCCCGGTCGGCCGAAAAGGAAGAGTAAAGGAAGATAATTTGCTTGCTTCTATTCCCCAGAACACTGTAGTGAACAGCACTGTAGGAGGAATGAACTTGTCTGATGTGTCAATGTGCCAATCGGCGTAAGTCCTAGTCTCGCATATTTCCTGCCTGGCCAAACCTGAGGTTTTCTTGCAAGGAGGTAACCGACCCACAATATTGGGTTCTGAGTAGAATCTAATATATAAAGGAATCAAATCCCTTGAGGTTCTTTCCCCGAAACATGAAAATTTGCAAAAATGCTTTTAACTTCCTTTGGTCCCCTGAAAAGGAAGAGTAAAGGAAGATAATTTGCATGCTTCTGTTCCCCAGAACACTGTAGTGTACAGCACGGTAATAAGAAAGAACTTGTCTGATGAGTCAAAGTACGAATCGGAGTAAGTCGTCCTATTGCATATTTCCTGCCTTGCCAAACCTGAGGTTTTGTTGCAAGGAGGTAACCGGCCCAAGATATTGGGTTCTGAGTAGAATCTAATATATAAAGGAAACAAATCCCTTGAGGTTGTTTCTCCGAAACATGAAAATTTGCAAAAACGCTTTTATCTTCCTTTTGTCCCCTGAAAAGGAAGAGTAAAGGAAGATAATTTCCTTGCTTCTATTTCCCAGAACACTGTAGTGTACAGCACTGCAGGAAGAATGAACTTGTCTGATGGGTCAAAGTACGAATCGGAGTAAATCGTATTCTCGCATATTTCCTGCCTTGCCAAACCTGAAGGTTTGTTGCAAGGAGGTAACCATCCCCCAATATTGGGTTCTGAGTAGAATCTAATATATAAAGGAAACAAATCCCTTGAGGTTCTTTCCCCGAAACATGAAAATTTCCAAAATGCTTTTAACTTCCTTTGGTCTCCTGAAAAGGAAGAGTAAAGGAAGATAATTTGCATGCTTCTGTTCCCCAGAACACTGTAGTATACAGCACTGTAGAAAAAATGAACTTGTCTGATGGGTCAAAGTGCGAATCGGCGTAAGTCGTAGCTCGCATATTTCCTGCCTGGCCAAACCTGAGGTTTTGTTGAAAGGAGGTAACCGGCCCACAATATTGGGTTCTGAGCAGAATCTAATATAGAAAGGAAACAAATCCCTTGAGGGTTTTTCCCCGAAACATGAAAATTTGCAAAAATGCTTTTAACTTCCTTTGGTCCCCTGAAAACGAAGAGTAAAGGAAGATAATTTGCATGCTTCTGTTCCCCAGAACACTGTAGTATACAGCACTGTAGAAAAAATGAACTTGTCTGATGGGTCAAAGTGCGAATCGGCGTAAGTCGTAGTTCGCATATTTCCTCCCTGGCCAAACCTGAGGTTTTGTTGAAAGGAGGTAACCGGCCCACAATATTGGGTTCTGAGTAGAATCTAATATATAAAGGAAACAAATCCCTTGAGGTTCTTTCCCCGAAACATGAAAATTTGCAAAAATGCTTTTAACTTCCTTTGGTCCTCTGAAAAGGAAGAGTAAAGGAAGATAATTTGCATGCTTCTGTTCCCCAGAACACTGTAGTTTACAGCACGGTAGGAAGAAAGAACTTGTCTGATGAGTCAAAGTACGAATCGGAGTAAGTCGTCCTATTGCATATTTCCTGCCTTGCCAAACCTGAGGTTTTGTTGCAAGGAGGTAACCGGCCCAAGATATTGGGTTCTGAGTAGAATCTAATATATAAAGGAAACAAATTCCTTGAGGTTGTTTCTCCGAAACATGAAAATTTGCAAAAACGCTTTTATCTTCCTTCGGTTACCTGAAAAGGAAGAGTAAAGGAAGATAATTTCCTTGCTTCTATTTCCCAGAACACTGTAGTGTACAGCACTGTAGGAAGAATGAACTTGTCTGATGGGTCAAAGTGCGAATCGGCATAAGTCCACTCTCGCATTTTGCCTTCGTGGCCAAACCTGAGGTTTTGTTGGAAGGAGGTAACCGGCTCCCAATATTGGGTTCTCAGTAGAATCTTATATATAAAGGAAACAAATCCCTTGAGGTTCTTTCCCGGAAACATGAAAATTTGCAAAAATGCTTTTAACTTCCTTTGGTTCCCTGAAAACGAAGAGTAAAGGAAGATAATTTGCTTGCTTCTGTTCCCCAGAACACTGTAGTGTACAGCACGGTAAGAACAATGAACTTATCTGAGGGGTCAAAGTACGAATCGGAGTAAGTCGTCGTCTCGCATATTTCCTGCCTTGCCAAACCTGAGGTTTTGTTGCATGTAGGTAATCGGCACACAATATTGGTTTCTGAGAAAATCTAATATATAAAGGAAACAAATCCCTTGAGGTTGTTTCCCCGAAACATGAAAATTTGCAAAAATGCTTTTATCTTCCTTTGGTCCCCTGAAAAGGAAGAGTAAAGGAAGTTAATTTTCTTGCTTCTATTTTCCAGAACACTGTAGTGTACACCACTGTAGAAAGAATGAACTTGTCTGATGGGTCAAATTGCGAATCGGCGTAAGTCCTAGTCTCGCATTTTCCCTGCGTGGCCAAACCTGAGGTTTTGTTGCAAGGAGGTAACCGGCCACATTATTGGGTTCTGAACAGAATCTAATATATAAAGGAAACAAATCCCTTCGGGATTTTTGCCCGAAATATAAAAATTTGCAAAAATGCTTTTATCTTCCTTTAGTCCCCTGAAAAGGAAGAGTAAAGGAAGATAATTTGCTTGCTTCTATTCCCCAGAACACTGTAGTGTACACTACTTTAGGAAGAATGAACTTGTCTGATGGGTCAAAGACCGAATCGGCGTAAGTCGTAGTCTCGCATATTGGCTGCCTTGCCAAACCTGAGGTTTTGTTGCAAGGAGGTAACCGGCCCACAATATTGGGTTCTGAGTAGAATCTAATATATAATGGAAACAAATCCCTTGAGGTTGTTTCTCCGAAACATGAAAATTTGCAAAAACGCTTTTATCTTCCTTTGGTCCCCTGAAAAGGAAGAGTAAAGGAAGATAATTTGCTTGCTTCTATTCCCCAGAACACTGTAGTGTACACCACTGCAGGAAGAATGAACTTGTCTGATGCGTCAAAGTACGAATCGGAGTAAATCGTATTCTCGCATATTTCCTGCCTTGCCAAACCTGAGGTTTTGTTGAAAGGAGGTAACCGGCCCACAATATTGGGTTCTGAGCAGAATCTAATATAGAAAGGAAACAAATCCCTTGAGGGTTTTTCCCCGAAACATGAAAATTTGCCAAAATGCTTTTAACTTCCTTTGGTCGCCTGAAAAGGAAGAGTAAAGGAAGATAATTTGCATGCTTCTGTTCCCCAGAACACTGTAGTGTACAGCACGGTAGAAATAAAGAACTTGTCTGATGAGTCAAAGTACGAATCGGAGTAAGTCTTCCTATTGCATATTTCCTGCCTTGCCAAAACTGAGGTTTTGTTGCAAGGAGGTAACCGGCTCACAATATTGGGTTCTGAGTAGAATCTAATATATAAAGGAAACAAATCCCTTGAGGTTGTTTCTCCGAAACATGAAAATTTGCAAAAACGCTTTTATCTTCCTTTGGTCCCCTGAAAAGGAAGAGTAAAGGAAGATAATTTGCTTGCTTCTATTCCCCAGAACACTGTAGTGAACAGCACTGTAGGAGGAATGAACTTGTCTGATGTGTCAATGTGCCAATCGGCGTAAGTCCTAGTCTCGCATATTTCCTGCCTGGCCAAACCTGAGGTTTTCTTGCAAGGAGGTAACCGACCCACAATATTGGGTTCTGAGTAGAATCTAATATATAAAGGAATCAAATCCCTTGAGGTTCTTTCCCCGAAACATGAAAATTTGCAAAAATGCTTTTAACTTCCTTTGGTCCCCTGAAAAGGAAGAGTAAAGGAAGATAATTTGCATGCTTCTGTTCCCCAGAACACTGTAGTGTACAGCACGGTAATAAGAAAGAACTTGTCTGATGAGTCAAAGTACGAATCGGAGTAAGTCGTCCTATTGCATATTTCCTGCCTTGCCAAACCTGAGGTTTTGTTGCAAGGAGGTAACCGGCCCAAGATATTGGGTTCTGAGTAGAATCTAATATATAAAGGAAACAAATCCCTTGAGGTTGTTTCTCCGAAACATGAAAATTTGCAAAAACGCTTTTATCTTCCTTTGGTCCCCTGAAAAGGAAGAGTAAAGGAAGATAATTTCCTTGCTTCTATTCCCCAGAACACTGTAGTGTACAGCACTGTAGAAAGAATGAACTTGTCTTATGGGTCAAAGACCGAATCTACGTAAGTCGTAGTCTCGCATATTTCCTGCCTTACCAAACCTGAGGTTTTGTTTCAAGGAGGTAACCGGCCCACAATATTGGGTTCTCAGTAGAATCTAATATATAATGGAAAAAAATCCCTTGAGGTTGTTTCTCCGAAACAAGAAAATTTGCAAAAACGCTTTTATCTTCCTTTGGTCCCCTGAAAAGGAAGAGTAAAGGAAGATAATTTGCTTGCTTCTATTCCCCAGAACACTGTAGTGTACACCACTGTAGGAAGAATGAACTTGTCTGATGGGTCAAAGTACGAATCGGAGTAAGTCGTATTCTCGCATATTTCCTGCCTTGCCAAACCTGAAGTTTTCTTGCAAGGAGTTAACCAGTCCCCAATATTGGGTTCTGAGTAGAATCTAATATATCAATGAAACAAATCCCTTGAGGTTGTTTCCCCGAAATATGAAAATTTACAAAAATGCTTTTATCTTCCTTTGGTCCCCTCAAAAGGAAGAGTAAAGGAAGATAATTTGCTTGCTTCTATTCCCCAGAACACTGTAGTGAACAGCACTGTAGGAGGAATGAACTTGTCTGATGTGTCAATGTGCCAATCGGCGTAAGTCCTAGTCTCGCATATTTCCTGCCTGGCCAAACCTGAGGTTTTCTTGCAAGGAGGTAACCGACATACAATATTGGGTTCTGAGTAGAATCTAATATATAAAGGAATCAAATCCCTTGAGGTTCTTTCCCAGAAACATGAAAATTTGCAAAAATGCTTTTAACTTCCTTTGGTCCCCTGAAAAGGAAGAGTAAAGGAAGATAATTTGCATGCTTCTGTTCCCCAGAACCCTGTAGTGTACAGCACGGTAGGAAGAAAGAACTTGTCTGATGAGTCAAAGTACGAATCGGAGTAAGTCGTCCTATTGCATATTTCCTGCCTTGCCAAACCTGAGGTTTTGTTGCAAGGAGGTAACCGGCCCAAGATATTGGGTTCTGAGTAGAATCTAATATATATAGGAAACAAATCCCTTGAGGTTGTTTCTCCGAAACATGAAAATTTGCAAAAACGCTTTTATCTTCCTTTTGTCCCCTGAAAACGAAGAGTAAAGGAAGATAATTTCCTTGCTTCTATTTCCCAGAACACTGTAGTGTACAGCACTGTAGGAAGAATGAACTTGTCTGATGGGCCAAAGTGCGAATCGGCGTAAGTCCACTCTCGCATTTTGCCTGCGTGGCCAAACCTGAGGTTTTGTTGGAAGGAGGTAACCGGCCCCCAATATTGGGTTCTCAGTAGAATCTTATATATAAAGGAAACAAACCCTTGAGGGTTTTCCCCGAAACATGAAAATTTGCAAAAATGCATTTAATTTCCTTTGGTCCCCTGAAAACGAAGAGTAAAGGAAGATAATTTGCTTGCTTCTGTTCCCCAGAACACTGTAGTGTACAGCACGGTAGGAAGAATGAACTTATCTGATGGGTCAAAGTACGAATCGGAGTAAGTCGTCGTCTCGCATGTTTCCTGCCTTGCCAAACCTGAGGTTTTGTTGCATGGAGGAAACCGGCCCACAATATTGGTTTCTGAGTAGAATCTAATATATAAATGAAACAAATCCCTTGAGGTTGTTTCCCCGAAACATGAAAATTTGCAAAAATGTTTTTTTTCTTCTTTGGTCCCCTCAAAAGGAAGAGTAAAGGAAGATAATTTGCTTGCTTCTATTCCCCAGAACACTGTAGTGAACAGCACTGTAGGAAGAATGAACTTGTCTGATGTGTCAATGTGCCAATCGGCGTAAGTCCTAGTCTCGCATATATCCTGCCGGGCCAAACCTGAGGTTTTGTTGCAAGGAGGTAACCGGCCCAATATATTGGGTTCTGAGTAGAATCTAATATATAAAGGAAACAAATCCCTTGAGGTTCTTTCCCCGAAACATGAAAATTTGCCAAAATGCTTTTAACTTCCTTTGGTCGCCTGAAAAGGAAGAGTAAAGGAAGATAATTTGCATGCTTCTGTTCCCCAGAACACTGTAGTGTACAGCACGGTAGGAAGAAAGAACTTGTCTGATGAGTCAAAGTACGAATCGGAGTAAGTCGTCCTATTGCATATTTCCTGCCTTGCCAAACCTGAGGTTTTGTTGCAAGGAGTTAACCGGCCCACAATATTGGGTTCTGAGTAGAATCTAATATATAAAGGAAACACATCCCTTGAGGTTGTTTCTCCGTAACATTAAAATTTGCAAAAACGCTTTTATCTTCCTTTGGTCCCCTGAAAAGGAAGAGTAAAGGAAGATAATTTGCTTGCTTCTGTTCCCCAGAACACTGTAGTGTACACCACTGTAGGAAGAATGAACTTGTCTGATGGGTCAAAGACCGAATCTACGTAAGTCGTAGTCTCGCATATTGGCTGCCTTGCCAAACCTGAGGTTTTGTTGCAAGGAGGTAACCGGCCCACAATATTGGGTTCTGAGTAGAATCTAATATATAATGGAAACAAATCCCTTGAGGTTGTTTCTCCGAAACATGAAAATTTGCAAAAACGCTTTTATCTTCCTTTGGTCCCCTGAAAAGGAAGAGTAAAGGAAGATAATTTGCTTGCTTCTATTCCCCAGAACACTGTAGTGTACACCACTGCAGGAAGAATGAACTTGTCTGATGCGTCAAAGTACGAATCGGAGTAAATCGTATTCTCGCATATTTCCTGCCTTGCCAAACCTGAGGTTTTGTTGAAAGGAGGTAACCGGCCCACAATATTGGGTTCTGAGCAGAATCTAATATAGAAAGGAAACAAATCCCTTGAGGGTTTTTCCCCGAAACATGAAAATTTGCCAAAATGCTTTTAACTTCCTTTGGTCGCCTGAAAAGGAAGAGTAAAGGAAGATAATTTGCATGCTTCTGTTCCCCAGAACACTGTAGTTTACAGCACGGTAGGAAGAAAGAACTTGTCTGATGAGTCAAAGTACGAATCGGAGTAAGTCTTCCTATTGCATATTTCCTGCCTTGCCAAAACTGAGGTTTTGTTGCAAGGAGGTAACCGGCTCACAATATTGGGTTCTGAGTAGAATCTAATATATAAAGGAAACAAATCCCTTGAGGTTGTTTCTCCGAAACATGAAAATTTGCAAAAACGCTTTTATCTTCCTTTGGTCCCCTGAAAAGGAAGATTCTGATTGATCCCTGATTGATTTGGTAGTTGTTGGCGCATCGGCTTCTGTGGCCATATTGCACCTCCCAAGGTTTTTGCAGTACTTTGATCCAAGTCCGAGGCGGGAATCGAACCCGCGACCTTTGGGTTGCCGGGCAGGTACTTTACCCACTCGGCTAGCCCGGTCGGCCGAAAAGGAAGAGTAAAGGAAGATAATTTGCTTGCTTCTATTCCCCAGAACACTGTAGTGTACAGCACTGTAGGAAGAATGAACTTGTCTGATGGGCCAAAGTGCGAATCGGCGTAAGTCCACTCTCGCATTTTGCCTGCGTGGCCAAACCTGAGGTTTTGTTGGAAGGAGGTAACCGGCCCCCAATATTGGGTTCTCAGTAGAATCTTATATATAAAGGAAACAAACCCTTGAGGGTTTTCCCCGAAACATGAAAATTTGCAAAAATGCATTTAATTTCCTTTGGTCCCCTGAAAACGAAGAGTAAAGGAAGATAATTTGCTTGCTTCTGTTCCCCAGAACACTGTAGTGTACAGCACGGTAGGAAGAATGAACTTATCTGATGGGTCAAAGTACGAATCGGAGTAAGTCGTCGTCTCGCATGTTTCCTGCCTTGCCAAACCTGAGGTTTTGTTGCATGGAGGAAACCGGCCCACAATATTGGTTTCTGAGTAGAATCTAATATATAAATGAAACAAATCCCTTGAGGTTGTTTCCCCGAAACATGAAAATTTGCAAAAATGTTTTTTTTCTTCTTTGGTCCCCTCAAAAGGAAGAGTAAAGGAAGATAATTTGCTTGCTTCTATTCCCCAGAACACTGTAGTGAACAGCACTGTAGGAAGAATGAACTTGTCTGATGTGTCAATGTGCCAATCGGCGTAAGTCCTAGTCTCGCATATATCCTGCCGGGCCAAACCTGAGGTTTTGTTGCAAGGAGGTAACCGGCCCAATATATTGGGTTCTGAGTAGAATCTAATATATAAAGGAAACAAATCCCTTGAGGTTCTTTCCCCGAAACATGAAAATTTGCCAAAATGCTTTTAACTTCCTTTGGTCGCCTGAAAAGGAAGAGTAAAGGAAGATAATTTGCATGCTTCTGTTCCCCAGAACACTGTAGTGTACAGCACGGTAGGAAGAAAGAACTTGTCTGATGAGTCAAAGTACGAATCGGAGTAAGTCGTCCTATTGCATATTTCCTGCCTTGCCAAACCTGAGGTTTTGTTGCAAGGAGTTAACCGGCCCACAATATTGGGTTCTGAGTAGAATCTAATATATAAAGGAAACACATCCCTTGAGGTTGTTTCTCCGTAACATTAAAATTTGCAAAAACGCTTTTATCTTCCTTTGGTCCCCTGAAAAGGAAGAGTAAAGGAAGATAATTTGCTTGCTTCTGTTCCCCAGAACACTGTAGTGTACACCACTGTAGGAAGAATGAACTTGTCTGATGGGTCAAAGACCGAATCTACGTAAGTCGTAGTCTCGCATATTGGCTGCCTTGCCAAACCTGAGGTTTTGTTGCAAGGAGGTAACCGGCCCACAATATTGGGTTCTGAGTAGAATCTAATATATAATGGAAACAAATCCCTTGAGGTTGTTTCTCCGAAACATGAAAATTTGCAAAAACGCTTTTATCTTCCTTTGGTCCCCTGAAAAGGAAGAGTAAAGGAAGATAATTTGCTTGCTTCTATTCCCCAGAACACTGTAGTGTACACCACTGCAGGAAGAATGAACTTGTCTGATGCGTCAAAGTACGAATCGGAGTAAATCGTATTCTCGCATATTTCCTGCCTTGCCAAACCTGAGGTTTTGTTGAAAGGAGGTAACCGGCCCACAATATTGGGTTCTGAGCAGAATCTAATATAGAAAGGAAACAAATCCCTTGAGGGTTTTTCCCCGAAACATGAAAATTTGCCAAAATGCTTTTAACTTCCTTTGGTCGCCTGAAAAGGAAGAGTAAAGGAAGATAATTTGCATGCTTCTGTTCCCCAGAACACTGTAGTTTACAGCACGGTAGGAAGAAAGAACTTGTCTGATGAGTCAAAGTACGAATCGGAGTAAGTCTTCCTATTGCATATTTCCTGCCTTGCCAAAACTGAGGTTTTGTTGCAAGGAGGTAACCGGCTCACAATATTGGGTTCTGAGTAGAATCTAATATATAAAGGAAACAAATCCCTTGAGGTTGTTTCTCCGAAACATGAAAATTTGCAAAAACGCTTTTATCTTCCTTTGGTCCCCTGAAAAGGAAGATTCTGATTGATCCCTGATTGATTTGGTAGTTGTTGGCGCATCGGCTTCTGTGGCCATATTGCACCTCCCAAGGTTTTTGCAGTACTTTGATCCAAGTCCGAGGCGGGAATCGAACCCGCGACCTTTGGGTTGCCGGGCAGGTACTTTACCCACTCGGCTAGCCCGGTCGGCCGAAAAGGAAGAGTAAAGGAAGATAATTTGCTTGCTTCTATTCCCCAGAACACTGTAGTGAACAGCACTGTAGGAGGAATGAACTTGTCTGATGTGTCAATGTGCCAATCGGCGTAAGTCCTAGTCTCGCATATTTCCTGCCTGGCCAAACCTGAGGTTTTCTTGCAAGGAGGTAACCGACCCACAATATTGGGTTCTGAGTAGAATCTAATATATAAAGGAATCAAATCCCTTGAGGTTCTTTCCCCGAAACATGAAAATTTGCAAAAATGCTTTTAACTTCCTTTGGTCCCCTGAAAAGGAAGAGTAAAGGAAGATAATTTGCATGCTTCTGTTCCCCAGAACACTGTAGTGTACAGCACGGTAATAAGAAAGAACTTGTCTGATGAGTCAAAGTACGAATCGGAGTAAGTCGTCCTATTGCATATTTCCTGCCTTGCCAAACCTGAGGTTTTGTTGCAAGGAGGTAACCGGCCCAAGATATTGGGTTCTGAGTAGAATCTAATATATAAAGGAAACAAATCCCTTGAGGTTGTTTCTCCGAAACATGAAAATTTGCAAAAACGCTTTTATCTTCCTTTTGTCCCCTGAAAAGGAAGAGTAAAGGAAGATAATTTCCTTGCTTCTATTTCCCAGAACACTGTAGTGTACAGCACTGCAGGAAGAATGAACTTGTCTGATGGGTCAAAGTACGAATCGGAGTAAATCGTATTCTCGCATATTTCCTGCCTTGCCAAACCTGAAGGTTTGTTGAAAGGAGGTAACCATCCCCCAATATTGGGTTCTGAGTAGAATCTAATATATAAAGGAAACAAATCCCTTGAGGTTCTTTCCCCGAAACATGAAAATTTCCAAAATGCTTTTAACTTCCTTTGGTCTCCTGAAAAGGAAGAGTAAAGGAAGATAATTTGCATGCTTCTGTTCCCCAGAACACTGTAGTATACAGCACTGTAGAAAAAATGAACTTGTCTGATGGGTCAAAGTGCGAATCGGCGTAAGTCGTAGCTCGCATATTTCCTGCCTGGCCAAACCTGAGGTTTTGTTGAAAGGAGGTAACCGGCCCACAATATTGGGTTCTGAGCAGAATCTAATATAGAAAGGAAACAAATCCCTTGAGGGTTTTTCCCCGAAACATGAAAATTTGCAAAAATGCTTTTAACTTCCTTTGGTCCCCTGAAAACGAAGAGTAAAGGAAGATAATTTGCATGCTTCTGTTCCCCAGAACACTGTAGTATACAGCACTGTAGAAAAAATGAACTTGTCTGATGGGTCAAAGTGCGAATCGGCGTAAGTCGTAGTTCGCATATTTCCTCCCTGGCCAAACCTGAGGTTTTGTTGAAAGGAGGTAACCGGCCCACAATATTGGGTTCTGAGTAGAATCTAATATATAAAGGAAACAAATCCCTTGAGGTTCTTTCCCCGAAACATGAAAATTTGCAAAAATGCTTTTAACTTCCTTTGGTCCTCTGAAAAGGAAGAGTAAAGGAAGATAATTTGCATGCTTCTGTTCCCCAGAACACTGTAGTTTACAGCACGGTAGGAAGAAAGAACTTGTCTGATGAGTCAAAGTACGAATCGGAGTAAGTCGTCCTATTGCATATTTCCTGAATTGCCAAACCTGAGGTTTTGTTGCAAGGAGGTAACCGGCCCAAGATATTGGGTTCTGAGTAGAATCTAATATATAAAGGAAACAAATCCCTTGAGGTTGTTTCTCCGAAACATGAAAATTTGCAAAAACGCTTTTATCTTCCTTCGGTTACCTGAAAAGGAAGAGTAAAGGAAGATAATTTCCTTGCTTCTATTTCCCAGAACACTGTAGTGTACAGCACTGTAGGAAGAATGAACTTGTCTGATGGGTCAAAGTGCGAATCGGCATAAGTCCACTCTCGCATTTTGCCTTCGTGGCCAAACCTGAGGTTTTGTTGGAAGGAGGTAACCGGCTCCCAATATTGGGTTCTCAGTAGAATCTTATATATAAAGGAAACAAATCCCTTGAGGTTCTTTCCCGGAAACATGAAAATTTGCAAAAATGCTTTTAACTTCCTTTGGTTCCCTGAAAACGAAGAGTAAAGGAAGATAATTTGCTTGCTTCTGTTCCCCAGAACACTGTAGTGTACAGCACGGTAAGAACAATGAACTTATCTGAGGGGTCAAAGTACGAATCGGAGTAAGTCGTCGTCTCGCATATTTCCTGCCTTGCCAAACCTGAGGTTTTGTTGCATGTAGGTAATCGGCACACAATATTGGTTTCTGAGAAAATCTAATATATAAAGGAAACAAATCCCTTGAGGTTGTTTCCCCGAAACATGAAAATTTGCAAAAATGCTTTTATCTTCCTTTGGTCCCCTGAAAAGGAAGAGTAAAGGAAGTTAATTTTCTTGCTTCTATTTTCCAGAACACTGTAGTGTACACCACTGTAGAAAGAATGAACTTGTCTGATGGGTCAAATTGCGAATCGGCGTAAGTCCTAGTCTCGCATTTTCCCTGCGTGGCCAAACCTGAGGTTTTGTTGCAAGGAGGTAACCGGCCACATTATTGGGTTCTGAACAGAATCTAATATATAAAGGAAACAAATCCCTTCGGGATTTTTGCCCGAAATATAAAAATTTGCAAAAATGCTTTTATCTTCCTTTAGTCCCCTGAAAAGGAAGAGTAAAGGAAGATAATTTGCTTGCTTCTATTCCCCAGAACACTGTAGTGTACACTACTTTAGGAAGAATGAACTTGTCTGATGGGTCAAAGACCGAATCGGCGTAAGTCGTAGTCTCGCATATTGGCTGCCTTGCCAAACCTGAGGTTTTGTTGCAAGGAGGTAACCGGCCCACAATATTGGGTTCTGAGTAGAATCTAATATATAATGGAAACAAATCCCTTGAGGTTGTTTCTCCGAAACATGAAAATTTGCAAAAACGCTTTTATCTTCCTTTGGTCCCCTGAAAAGGAAGAGTAAAGGAAGATAATTTGCTTGCTTCTATTCCCCAGAACACTGTAGTGTACACCACTGCAGGAAGAATGAACTTGTCTGATGCGTCAAAGTACGAATCGGAGTAAATCGTATTCTCGCATATTTCCTGCCTTGCCAAACCTGAGGTTTTGTTGAAAGGAGGTAACCGGCCCACAATATTGGGTTCTGAGCAGAATCTAATATAGAAAGGAAACAAATCCCTTGAGGGTTTTTCCCCGAAACATGAAAATTTGCCAAAATGCTTTTAACTTCCTTTGGTCGCCTGAAAAGGAAGAGTAAAGGAAGATAATTTGCATGCTTCTGTTCCCCAGAACACTGTAGTGTACAGCACGGTAGAAATAAAGAACTTGTCTGATGAGTCAAAGTACGAATCGGAGTAAGTCTTCCTATTGCATATTTCCTGCCTTGCCAAAACTGAGGTTTTGTTGCAAGGAGGTAACCGGCTCACAATATTGGGTTCTGAGTAGAATCTAATATATAAAGGAAACAAATCCCTTGAGGTTGTTTCTCCGAAACATGAAAATTTGCAAAAACGCTTTTATCTTCCTTTGGTCCCCTGAAAAGGAAGAGTAAAGGAAGATAATTTGCTTGCTTCTATTCCCCAGAACACTGTAGTGAACAGCACTGTAGGAGGAATGAACTTGTCTGATGTGTCAATGTGCCAATCGGCGTAAGTCCTAGTCTCGCATATTTCCTGCCTGGCCAAACCTGAGGTTTTCTTGCAAGGAGGTAACCGACCCACAATATTGGGTTCTGAGTAGAATCTAATATATAAAGGAATCAAATCCCTTGAGGTTCTTTCCCCGAAACATGAAAATTTGCAAAAATGCTTTTAACTTCCTTTGGTCCCCTGAAAAGGAAGAGTAAAGGAAGATAATTTGCATGCTTCTGTTCCCCAGAACACTGTAGTGTACAGCACGGTAATAAGAAAGAACTTGTCTGATGAGTCAAAGTACGAATCGGAGTAAGTCGTCCTATTGCATATTTCCTGCCTTGCCAAACCTGAGGTTTTGTTGCAAGGAGGTAACCGGCCCAAGATATTGGGTTCTGAGTAGAATCTAATATATAAAGGAAACAAATCCCTTGAGGTTGTTTCTCCGAAACATGAAAATTTGCAAAAACGCTTTTATCTTCCTTTTGTCCCCTGAAAAGGAAGAGTAAAGGAAGATAATTTCCTTGCTTCTATTTCCCAGAACACTGTAGTGTACAGCACTGCAGGAAGAATGAACTTGTCTGATGGGTCAAAGTACGAATCGGAGTAAATCGTATTCTCGCATATTTCCTGCCTTGCCAAACCTGAAGGTTTGTTGCAAGGAGGTAACCATCCCCCAATATTGGGTTCTGAGTAGAATCTAATATATAAAGGAAACAAATCCCTTGAGGTTCTTTCCCCGAAACATGAAAATTTCCAAAATGCTTTTAACTTCCTTTGGTCTCCTGAAAAGGAAGAGTAAAGGAAGATAATTTGCATGCTTCTGTTCCCCAGAACACTGTAGTATACAGCACTGTAGAAAAAATGAACTTGTCTGATGGGTCAAAGTGCGAATCGGCGTAAGTCGTAGCTCGCATATTTCCTGCCTGGCCAAACCTGAGGTTTTGTTGAAAGGAGGTAACCGGCCCACAATATTGGGTTCTGAGCAGAATCTAATATAGAAAGGAAACAAATCCCTTGAGGGTTTTTCCCCGAAACATGAAAATTTGCAAAAATGCTTTTAACTTCCTTTGGTCCCCTGAAAACGAAGAGTAAAGGAAGATAATTTGCATGCTTCTGTTCCCCAGAACACTGTAGTATACAGCACTGTAGAAAAAATGAACTTGTCTGATGGGTCAAAGTGCGAATCGGCGTAAGTCGTAGTTCGCATATTTCCTCCCTGGCCAAACCTGAGGTTTTGTTGAAAGGAGGTAACCGGCCCACAATATTGGGTTCTGAGTAGAATCTAATATATAAAGGAAACAAATCCCTTGAGGTTCTTTCCCCGAAACATGAAAATTTGCAAAAATGCTTTTAACTTCCTTTGGTCCTCTGAAAAGGAAGAGTAAAGGAAGATAATTTGCATGCTTCTGTTCCCCAGAACACTGTAGTTTACAGCACGGTAGGAAGAAAGAACTTGTCTGATGAGTCAAAGTACGAATCGGAGTAAGTCGTCCTATTGCATATTTCCTGCCTTGCCAAACCTGAGGTTTTGTTGCAAGGAGGTAACCGGCCCAAGATATTGGGTTCTGAGTAGAATCTAATATATAAAGGAAACAAATCCCTTGAGGTTGTTTCTCCGAAACATGAAAATTTGCAAAAACGCTTTTATCTTCCTTCGGTTACCTGAAAAGGAAGAGTAAAGGAAGATAATTTCCTTGCTTCTATTTCCCAGAACACTGTAGTGTACAGCACTGTAGGAAGAATGAACTTGTCTGATGGGTCAAAGACCGAATCGGCGTAAGTCGTAGTCTCGCATATTTCCTGCCGTGCCAAACCTGAGGTTTTGTTGCAAGGAGGTAACCGGCCCACAATATTGGGTTCTGAGTAGAATCTAATATCTAAAGGAAACAAATCCCTTGAGTTTCTTTCCTCTGAACATGAAAATTTGCAAAAATGCTTTTAACTACCTCTGGTTCCCTGAAAAGGAAGAGTAAAATATGATAATTTGCTTGCTTCTATTCCCCAGGACACTGTAGTGTACAGCACGGTAGGAAGAATGAACTTATCTGATGTGTCAAAGTACGAATCGCAGTAAGTCGTCGTCTCGCATATTTCCTGCTTTGCCAAACCTGAGGTTTTGTTGCATGGAGGTAACCGGCCCACAATATTGGGTTCTGAGTAGAATCTAATATATAAAGGAAACAAATCCCTTGAGGTTGTTTCCCCGAAACATGAAAATTTGCAAAAATGCTTTTATCTTCCTTTGGTCCCCTCAAAAGGAAGAGTAAAGGAAGATAATTTGCTTGCTTCTATTCTCCAGAACACTGTAGTGTACACGACTGTAGGACGAATGAACTTGTCTGATGGGTCAATGTGCGATTCGGCGTACATCGTAGTCTCGCATATTTCCTGCTTGGCCAAACATGAGGTTTTGTTGCAAGGAGGTAACCGGCCTTGGTCGTCAAGAGAAAAATAAATTTTGGATAGATAGCATTCAGGAAATATAGTCACATACTGAAAAGCAATATCTCAGTTTGTTTGAAACGTAAAATAATGAACCAATGTATACTCCCCACCATGAGTTATTGAAGTGAATCTTGGGCACTCACCAAATCAATGGAAGAGAAGCTGAGAACTACACAGCGAAGAATAGAACGAATTACATTAGGAAAGAGACTGTTAGATAAGTAGCGAAACACATTGATTAGGCAGCAAATTCAAGTACGGGACATTCTTATAAAAACTAAAGAACTAAAATTGTCTTGAGCAGGACACATAGCTGGAATAACATGATGACGGATGGACTAAAAAACAACAGAATTGTACCCAGGAGGAGCTAAAAAAATCCTGGAAGACAAAGGCGCAGATCGATAGATGGAATTCATGAGTTTGTGGGTAGTAAACGGAGCGACAGTGCTCAAAACAGAAGAAACTGAAAGTGGAGAAGCTTTCGTCCTGCAGTGGATTGAAAATGGCTGATGGTGATGATGAACCGGCCCACAATATTGGGTTCAGTGCGGAATCTAATATTTAAAGGAAACAAATCTCTTGGGTTTTTTTCCCCGAAACATGAAAATTTGCAAAAATGCTTTTATCTACCTTTCGTCCCCTGAAAAGGAAGATAATTTTCCTGCTTCTATTCCCCACAACACTGTAGTTTACTCCACTCCAGGAAGAATGAATTTGTCTGATTGGTCAAAGTGCGAATCGGTGCATTTTTGCGAATTTTCGTGTGTCGGGTTGCTTCCCCGAAATATGAAAATTCCAAAAATTATTTTATCTTCCTTTGGACCCATGAAATGGAAGAGAAAAGGAAGATAATTTTCTTGCTTCTATTCCCCACAACACTGTATTGTACACCGCTGTAGGAAGAATGAACTTGTCTGATGTGTCTAAGTGCGAATCGGCGTAAGTCGTAGCTCGCATATTTCCTGCCTGGCCAAACCTGAGGTTTTCTTGCAAGGAGGTAACCGGCCCACCATAATGGGTTCTCAGTAGAATCTAATATATAAAGGAAACAAATACCTTGAGGTTTTTTCTCTGATACATGAAAATTTGCAAAAATGCTTTTATCTTCCTTTGGTCCCCTGAAAAGGAAGAGTAAAGGAAGATAATTTACTTGATTCTATTCCCCAGAACACGGTAGTGTGCACCACTGTAGGAAGAATGAACTTGTCTGATGGGTCAAAGTACGAATCGGAGTAAGTCGTAGTCTCGCATATTTCCTGCCTTGCCAAACCTGAGGTTTTCTTGCAAGGAGGTAACCGGCCCACCATAATGGGTTCTGAGTAGAATCTAATATATAAAGGAAACAAATCCCTTGAGGTTGTTTCCCCGAAACATGAAAATTTGCGAAAATGCTTTTATCTTCCTTTGGTCTCCTCAAAAGGAAGAGTAAAGGAAGGTAATTTGCTTGCTTCTGTTCCCCAGAACACTGTAGTGTACAGCACTGTAGGAAGAATGAACTTGTCTGATGGGTCAAAGTGCGATTCGGCGTAAGTCCTAGTCTCGCATATTTCCTGCCTTGCCAAACCTGAGGTTTTGCTGCAAGGAGGTAACCGGCCCACAATATTGGGTTCTGAGCAAAATCTAATATTTAAAGGAAACAAATCCCTTCGGGTTGTATCCTCGAAACATGAAAATTTGCAAAAATGCTTTTATCTTCCTTTGGTTCTCTGAAAAGGAAGAGTAAAGGAAGATAATTTGTTTGCTTCTATTCCCCAGAACACTGTAGTGTACGCCACTGTAGGAAGAATGAACTTGTCTGATGGGTCAAAGTGCGAATCGGCGTAAATCGTAGTCTCGCATATTTCCTGCTTGGCCAAACCTGAGGTTTTGTTGCAAGGAGGTAACCGGCCTTGGACGTCAAGAGAAGAATAAATTTTGGATTTATAGCATTCAGGAAATATAGTCACATACTGAAGAGCAATATCTCAGTTTGTTTGAAACGTAAAATAATGAACTAATGTGTACTCCCCACCATGATTTGTTGCAGTGAATCTTGGGCACTCACCAAATCAATGGAAGAGAAGCTGAGAACTACACAGCGAAGAATGGAACGAATTACATTAGGAAAGAGATTGTTAGATAAGTAGCGAAACACGTGGATTAGGCAGCAAATTCAAGTAACGGACATTCTTATCAAAACTAAAGAACTAAAATTGTCTTGGGCAGGACACATAGCTCGAATAACATGATGACGGGTGGACT
This sequence comes from Mastigoproctus giganteus, assembly GCF_048544385.1. Classification (NCBI taxonomy): domain Eukaryota; kingdom Metazoa; phylum Arthropoda; class Arachnida; order Uropygi; family Thelyphonidae; genus Mastigoproctus; species Mastigoproctus giganteus. The sequence goes on from NC_143585.1 coordinate 19,689,207, forward strand.
ACAAAACAACAGAATTGTACCCAAAAGGAGCTAGAAGAAATCCTGGAAGACAAAGACGGAGTTCGATAGATGAAATTCATGAGTTTGTGGGTTAGTGGGAAACAGTGCTCAAAACAGAAGAAACTGAAAGTGGAGAGGCTTTCGTCCTGCAGTGGATTGAAAATGGCTGATGATGATGATGATGAACCGGCCCACAATATTGGGTTCAGTGCGGAATCTAATATTTAAAGGAAACAAATCTCTTGGGTTTTTTTCCCCGAAACATGAAAATTTGCAAAAATTCTTTTATCTACCTTTCGTCCCCTGAAAAGGAAGGGAAAAGGAAGATAATTTTCCTGCTTCTATTCCCCACAACACTGTAGTTTACTCCACTCTAAGAAGAATGAATATTTCTGATTGGTCAAAGTGCGAACCGGTGCATTTTTGCGAATTTTCGTGTTTCGGGTTGCTTCCCCGAAATATGAAAATTCCAAAAATTATTTTATCTTCCTTTGGACCCATGAAATGGAAGAGAAAATGAAGATAATTTTCTTGCTTCTATTCCCCACAACACTGTAGTGTACACCGCTGTAGGAAGAATGAACTTGTCTGATGGGACAAAGTGCGAATCTGCGTAAGTCGTAGCTCGCATATTTCCTGCCTGGCCAAACCTGAGGTTTTGTTGCAAGAAGGTAATCGGCCCACAATATTGGGTTCTGAGCAGAATCTAATATATAAAGGAAACAAATCCCTTGGGGTTGTTTCCTCGAAACAAGAAAATTTGCAAAAATGCTTTCACTTCGTTTGGTCCCCTGAAAAGGAAGAAAATTGTCTTGCTTCTATTCCCCACAATACTGTAGTGTACACCACTGTAGGAACAATGAACTTGTGTGATATGGGTCAAAGTGCGATTGCGTGTAACCCGTAGTCCCGCATATTCTGGGCCTGGCCAAACTCTGTGGTTTTTTTTTTTTTTTCCTATGTAAATCCCAATCACGAGAGGTATTAGAACCTATAGAAGTTAGTACTGTGCTTGGGTTGGAGGTTGAAAAGACGAATGAAGATATTTGTTGATATTGGACTTGGACTTCTGTAGATTGTAATTTTCAGGAAATACGTATGAAGGAAGACTGTTCCAGAAAACGGCAGATGAATGAATAAATGAGGGAGATGAAAAGTTGGTTCTTGGAATTTGATGTTCAGCAGTAAATGGATGTTGGCTGGTGGATGCACCAGTTCCGACTGTTTTGAAAGAGAGAGCAGGAATTCTAGAAGCCAATTCAGAAGAACAGTGCCCATGGAAGGATCTGTAGAAGAGGCATGCAGCAGAAACAGTGCGTCTATGAGGAAGCGAGTGGAGAGACTCTGTTAGAGATGAATCATTAATTAACCTAACTGCCCTCTTCGGAATATAATCAAGAAGCCTGAGAGAGGTTTTGGGGGCACCACCCCAGAAACAATATTCCATGGCAGGGCAGATTTGCGATTTATACAGAGTGTGCAGCTGTTTGGAAGAAAAGTAACGCCGAGAGCGAAAGAGAAAACAAAGTTTTTTAGATGCAGAGGAAGCAATATTTGTAATGTGCTTGTGCCAAGAGAGATTAGAAGTCAGGGTAATCCCCAAAAGAGATATATCATTTTGCCTAGAAATCGGAGTGTCACTAAAGATAAGCATAGGAGCAGAAGAACCCTTTTTGCGAGATATAAGACAAGATTGAATTTTAGAAGGGTTGAAATCAACTAAGTTGTCTTTGCCCAACTGGAGAATTACCTGAAGATCGGCATTTAAGGAATTGGTAGCAGATTTTCGAGAAATTGAATCTGATTGAGCAGGACAAGGTTTCTCAAAATGGAAAGTAGAAGCAATGTGCTATCATCGGCAAAACTATAGATAGGATTTCCAATCAATGGAAGAAGGTCATTAATATACAAGGGGAAAAGAGTGGGGGAAAGAACTGAACCTTGGGGGACACTAGCATTATTGGAGAAGTTACAAGACAGAGAGAATCTACCATCACCCTCATTACGCGATCAGAGAGAAAACCTGATAACCAATTACTAAAAACAGTTGGCAAACCGTAAGATGGAAGCTTGTTTAGAAGACCTTTATGCCAAACGCGATCGGAAGCCTTTGAGATGTCAAGAGCAACTACTTGTGTGTCACCGAACCTTTCCTTTGAATTAGTCCATAATTCGGTAACATAAGCCAGAACATCTCCACTGGATCGACACTGACGGAATTCATACTGGCGATCGTTGATCAGATGGAAGGTTTCTAGGTAGTTTAAGAGTTGGCGGTTAATTAGTTTCTCCATTACTAAATGAAGAGTAGAAGTAATTGCAATGGGACGATAATTGGATGGGAGGGATTTGTCACCCTTTTTAGGAACTGGCTGGATATGAGCAAATTTCCAAGCAGAAGGAAAAACACCTTTGGAATAAGAAAGTGAAAAAAGGCGGCAAAAATAGGAGTAAGCTCAGGAGCACAGGTTTCGAAAACAAGTGGAGAAATACCATCGATACCTGGAGCTTTCTTAGCATCAAGATTCGTCAAAATCCTTCTGACATCCTTTTGACGGAAGACGACAGGAGGCATTGAATGGAACGTGTTCGGAATTGTGGGGGTGTTGTACCAAGATCATTAATACATGAGTTGGAAGAAAAAAGGGATGCTAGCAGGTCAACTTTATCCTTGGCTGAAGTGACAACAGAACCATCTGTTTCTGTTGTCACTTCAGGTTCTGTTCTGTCTGGTTCAGATGGGCAAAAGTTGCAGCCAATTGCTTTGGCAATTGAGAACAGAATGCTCGGCTGCCATTAAGGAAAAAGCAAGTTTTATACTCTTAACCTGTTCAAACTCTAGTTTGGACTGATTAATAACTGCTTTACAATTGTTGCGAGCTTTGGTGTAGGCAGAAAATGAAACTGAAAAATTAGAAACAAGCCAATTACGATTTTCAACATTCTTCTCTTGAACAGCCTTTGCACATTTATTGGGAAACCAAGCATTAGATACAGGACGAGATTTTAAAGTGGAGTGTGGGATAAAGGATTCCATTCCTGCAAGAATAGTTTCACTGACATGATCTGAGCAAATGTTGACATCAGAAGTTTTGAAACAGCAATTCGGCCAAGGAAAAGAAAAGAAGTCTCGCAGGTGATCCCACTTTGCATTCTTTTAATGCCAAACAACATGAGGTTGGTTATAGCCATGAGATAAAGGTTCCATTGGAAAAGAGACAATCACCAAGTTGTGATCTGAGGTGCCTAAAGGACCTCCCAATTCGACCGTGTACTTAGAAGGGTTGTTTGTGAGAAAAAGATCATGCGTATTGGCTGTATGAGTAGGACTGTCCGGTATTATGGTAGGTAAATGAACAATCTGTACAAGGTCATTAGTAATTGCAAAAGCCTCAGCATCTCGACCAGCTGGGTCGGTGTGACTTGAAAACGGAAGTCAGCTGGATTGGTTGGTTGGTTGGTTTTGTTTTTATTGGCGCATTAGCTACTAATGCTATAATGCGCCAAGACCAAGTCAGCTGGAGCTGTGAACATTAAAATCACCAAGGAAATTACCTCACTGTTAGGAAACTTGGACTGGAGAATGTCAAGTTTCAAAGAGAGGAAGTCAAAGAGCTCCAAATAATTAGTGCAGTTGGGAGAACGGTACAGACAACAGATGAATTTTACACAATGATGTAGTGAGATTTTAAGCCAGAGAAGATCAGAGAGAAGAGATTCCAAATTGCCAAGTCTCTGACCGGGAATATCAGAACGGCCATATGCACAAGTACCACCTTTGAGGCGAAAGGAATCATACAGCGAATAATTTGGGCATCTGAGATGAGCAGTAGTTGAATCAAGTGATAACTGAGATGCTGTGAGAAAAAGTACATGGGGTTTGGCAGACTGCAAGTGGAAATGAACATCATTGAGATTACAAATGAGACCACGTATATTTGTGAAATGAATTAGGAAGTAGGAGGTATTGGAGCAAGCTGGTAGCCGGCCCACGATATTGGGTTCAGTGCAGAATCTAATATTTAAAGGAAGCAAATCCCTTGCGTGTTGCTTCCCAGAAACATGAAAATTCGCAAAAATGCTTTTATCTTCCTTTGGTCCCATGAAAGTAAGATAATTTTCTTGCTTCTATTCCCCACAACAGTGAGGTGAATCACTATTGTTGGAAGAATGAACTTGTCTGATCTTGAAATTATCTTGTCTAAAAATTATAAAATTGTGCATTAAAAATGTATCCCTTTTACTAAGGACTAGACTCATACAATAAACTATTTTCAGTGAGCATATAACAAGTGATTTGTGTTTTTTTAAACGAATCTCAATTTTATTTTTTTTTAAATAAATGCAAACTAATTTTCATGTTTATTATACGCAATATAAAGATAACTCAATATTACATAATTCAAAATTTATTCTTTCTTCACAACAAATTGTATTTGTTTATTAGTCAAAATTAAGCTTCATATCGATTTACAGCAGTTTTTATATCAATTTTAATGATACACTTAGATATCTGGATAATTCAAATTAAATGGGGAATAGTGGTAAATGCGATTTATTAAGAAAGATAAAAAAGTGTATGATAAAAAGTGTATTTGATAATTGTTATTATTTGCGAAGGCTCATATTCTTCTATCTATTTATTGCTTGTGTAAATTGTTTTGAAACGTAAAGAATAAAACTCTACTTAATCTACCACCTATTTGAAACATTAATAGTAATTTTACAGGTACTATTATGTTTTAAGAAAATGAAATTATAAAATATCTTTTTAGTGTAATTCAATACACCATAATTTTTTGAACTTCGTTCATTTATTGTTTTATGAAATTAAAAAATTTGCAGTATCAGTATTAGCAATCCCAAATAATGCAAGGAAGACTAAAGTTTATGCTGCAAGCCAAAATAAAAAAAAAATTACTAAATTAAATAAAATAAGAAGAAGAAAAAATTAAAAATTATAATTTAAAAAGGCAATAAACAACCTAAGCCTTTCCCTCCACACTTACAAAAATCAAATTATTATATTACAGTCTGCCGTAAATGATCACATATACCCGTTTATGTATTATGTCTGTATATTGCTTGTTTTTTCTGGTCGGTTTGCCTGTTTGCTGGAAGAAAAAACCGCAGTTTCTGGGGGAAAACCTTGCTATCTAAATCTCAAACCCACTAACTCAGCCACGGAGTGAAAAAAGCCCAATAAACGTTCTCGCGTCATCGACTCGATTCGTACACGGGCCTTTTTCACGCAGTGTGGGGAGGACGGTGATACCACTTGAGCTACCCGTGTATACCCCCACACTTACATAATTATCCAGCTGACCTTTAAATTTTCACAAACTACGAGACTCCACCACCCTTGTAGGTAACTTATTGCAGTAATTTATAACTCGCTGGCTAACATGAAACTATCAGCAATCCAAACTAATCCTCGATAAACTTCAATTTATGGCCCCTAATTGTGGAATCATTTTTAACGGGAAAATGTGGTTCTCATTCAATTTACCTTTGTTTCTCAGAACTTTAACAACTCAGTGTAGTCCCTCTGATGTGCCAAGTTTCCTTTATCTGCAACCCACATATTCGAGGTCTCTCCTCATAACGACGCCCGTTTGCCGATCTCAACAGGCGAGTTACTCATCTGCTGACATTCTCAAAAAGCACAATGTCCTTCGTTAGATGCGGTCTCCACATTCAAACGCAATATTCCAAATTTGGTCTAACAATAGCCTTATATAATAGGATTATGACGTCCTTATCTATACTAGCAATTATTTGATAAATCATTGATATGACACTCCGACTCTTCCTTGCAACCTGTGTACAATGCTCGGAGAATTTCATATTTGACCGTATCCTATCTCCAAAGTCCCTTTCTTCCTGTATAGACCTTAGCTCAACTCCACCGAGCGTATAAGTTTTTTTGGGGTTTCTGGTCCACAGAGGTTAATATCTCATACGTTGCTGGATTAAAGTATAGCTGCTATTTTTCGGGCCACCCCTCAAGTTGATCTAGGTCCCTCTGTAGAGTAGTTAATGATTATTACTCTGCTTGGCAATGATCATTAACCACTCTACCAATCTTTACATCATATGCAAATTTAGATATCACACCGGCTATACTTTCATCGACGTCACTTAAGAAAATCAAAAACAGTAGTGTTGAGTGGTTCCAATACTGATCCTCGAAGACCCCCACCTCTTGCATGAATTCTATCCGCGATCTCACTCCCTATGAAAATAGCTTCTGTTCTCTTTCTATTGGAACCTGAAACTGAGTGATGCTTTCCTTATAGAAAGAGGGTTCATGCTGTTTTCAGTAGGTAGTAGAGTTAATTGGTCTCTGCCGAAGTATGGCATGGTTTTTCATCCCGGAAACTCGGGTTTTTCTTCCAGCAGAACAGGCAAACTGACCATAGGACACACACACGGATCTGTATCAGGTAAGAAAGCATTACTATTATTTTGGGTCAAAATCGTAGTTTTGCTTATTCTGTCCCTGGCGAAACGCAGGGGTATTGGAGCTAGGAGTTAGCCGGCGCACAGTATTGGGTTCAGTGCAGAATCTAATATTTATTTAATTTAAAGGAAGCAAATCCCTTGCGGGCAGCTTCCCCGAAACATGAAAATTAGCAAAAATGCTTTTATCTTCCTTAGGTCCCACGAAAAGAAAGGAAGATAATTTTCTTGATTCTATTCCCCACAACAGTGTAGTGTGCACTATTGTAGAAAGAATGAACTTGTCTGATATCTAAAGTTATTTGTTATTAATTTTAAAAAAATTATAAAATTGTGTATTAAAAATGTATTCCTATTATTAAGGATTAGACGCATTCAATAACCATTTGTCAACTATTTCCAGTGAGCATTTAACAAGTTATTTGTGTTTTTTTAAAAGAATATGATTTTATTTTATTTTTTCTAATAACAGCAGCAAAGTTTCATCTATTATCCCATCCGTGTATTATACCCGGATATGAAGATCGATGCAAATTTCAAAATTTCTTCATTCTCCACAATTATTGTGTTGGGATATTAATTAAAATTAAGCTTCATATTGGTTTATAGCAGTTTTTATATTAATTTTAATGAACACTTTGAGATTTGTATAATTAAAAGTAAATGGAATATACTGGTAAATGGAAGGATTTTATTAAGAATGATTAAGAAGTGTATTTGATAATTGTACTGTTAAAAATTGCGAAGAATCACATTCTTCTGTTTATTTCCGGTATAAATTGTTTTGAAACGTAAAGAATATATAACATTTTTAAAACTATTATTTACCTCCAATTTCGTTTCCTCAATTATTTTAAATTTTTCACGTTTTTGGCACCAGCGAAAAAAAAAGGATTAAATGGAAGAGGCCAACAGTTTCACCTTTATTTTTAAATAATTATTAAAAATAATTATTTTGTTCTTTTTCTGATAAGTGGTATGAAAAGGATGGCGATTATTTGACTGAAGTTAATCAAGCATAAAACAAAAAGTTCAATATATTATGTAGACATTGTGAAGTTTTGTCTGAAAGACGGATTATTTAAACAATCTTTGCTAAAACACGAGATATTTTCTGTCCGGAAAATTAAAAATACTTTGGCTCTTAAAGACTTCAGCTCCATCTCTGCATCATCTTTCCTTTGAAGATCAAAAAGATGCATAAATGCAATACTTTGGATACACATCCATCAGATCCTACTGGTTGAATTCGCAAATATTCCCTGTGGGAAGGAGTCGTTACTGTTACCAAGCTTCTAAACCATCGTTTTCGTCACTAGGGCGCTTCATCAAAAGGCTCAAATTGATATCTATTTCGACATCGTTGCTGCCTTTCTTTCTACTTGTTTTCCTAGAATTATTTCGTCCCTTAATCAAATCTGTGCAATATCAAGCGCAAATTCTCAGCTAAAGAAGCCTGCTTGCAGTGATTGTCAACTCCTCATCGGGATTATTATTATTATTATTATTAATATCAATTTATTTCCGAAGAAATGTCCTTTTACAGCTATGCAGCTAGAGGACATGAGTTATATACAGAGAAAAAAACATAAAATACAGACATATGCATTGCATACAGAGCCAGATACAATATACGGCCTTAAACAGCCACTGGTGAAGATACAAAAACATAAAGTTATACCAAATACAAAAACATAAAGTTACAACAAATACAAAAACATAAAGTTACAACAAGTACAAAAACATAAAGTTACAACAAATAAAAGTGCATCCGGATACATCGAAGCGTGGATATTGCGGTATCACAGGGAGTCCACCTAGAGCATGACTAAGGCATACATGTCTGCAAGAATGGAAGATCTGTAGGTTCTGTCCTTGCAAAGTTTCTCAGCGTCTATGGCTAATCTGTTAAATATTTGGAAGGAGTTGTGTGGAAACATGTTGTCCAAGGAGGACATGCTACGCAGCTTCGATCTGTATGGGGAGGTGTTGGACTGGCATCTTCTCCTGTCGGACGGTCTGGCGATGATATCCCAAATATCGGGTGACCTCAGTTTTCCGGATAGAAGCTGAGAGAGGGTAAGAAGGTTCCTAGAGATGATGTGATACCTCCAAGGAAGCGTATTTAGATTGGTGACCAGAACAGATTTTGAGATTGTAGGTGTTAGCCCGGCAACCCTATTTAGCCATTTCAAGATCCAGAATTCCAGGGAGAGGAACCTGGCTTGGTATGATGAGGGTGCTGAGGACCATATAGTCGAGGCATATAATGGAATTGGGAAAATACAACGAAGAATGTATTTGATGATAAGGTCCGGGTTATGGAAGTTGGAGATCTCTTGTTTTACTGCCCATAAAGCCGAATATGTTTTCGTTCGAGTGGCATTAAAGTGAGGCAAGAAGTGGCACGTGATGCAAGAAAGCAAGTGTAGGAGCTTATGCAGCATCAGCCAAAAAAAAAAAAAAAAACACACCATTCCCTCCAAATGCTTGTCCAGTTCCTCTTTAAATTTATTCAACCTATCAACTTCCACAACGACAGATGGAAGTTTGTTCCAGCAATTAACCACCCGCTGGCTAAAGGCAAATTTCCGCACATCTATTCTACATCTGTCCTTGCTTAATTTGAATTTATGCCCACTTAGGTTCCTAATCTGAACAAGTGGAAGGATCCCATCAGAATTCAGCGTGCTCAACCCATTCAAGGCCTTATACACCTCAATCAGATCACCGCGCAGGTGCCTCAGCTCCAGCCACTGCAATTTGCAGAACTTAAGCCTCTCTTGCTAAGAGGATCCCTTCATTCCCCTCACAAATCTTGTTGCCCTTCTCTGTACACGCTCAAGTAAATCTACATCCTTCCTAAAATGAGGCCTCCAGACCTGTACGCAGTACTCAAGGCGTGGCCTGACCATTGCCTTATACAGAGGGACAATCACCTCCTTTTCCCTGCTAGCAAAATTCCTATATATCATTGACAAAACCCCATGACCTGCCCTAGCAGCCTGTCTGCATTGCTCAGAAAACTTCATATCTGACTGCACAATTACTCCCTGTTCTTTTTTATTTTCTACCACCTTAAGTGTAGTACCACACAGTTGGTACGTTTCTCTGGGGTTACTTCTACCCATATGTACCTAATACCTAATCATACCTTTCAAAGATATGATTAAGTAAATTATACCTTTGAAATGTGCTAAGAGTTGATATATTTATACTTATTCTAACATGTATTTGTAACATTAATTGTAATCAAATTATATCTATTTAGTGTAATTGAATACACCATAATTTTTTTAACTTATTTAATTTATTGTGTTATGCAACTGGATTTCTTAAAGTATTAGTACCGTATTAGCAATCACCAAATGGTTCAAGGCTTATGACTAGGCTTGCACCAGCAAAAATAAAAAAATATATACTAAATAATTAAAATAAAAAAAAAATAAAAAATAAAAAAATAATAATCAATAAAAGAAAAGGAAATAGGCAACCTATGCATTTCTCCCCACACTTAGGTAATTATCCTGCTGACCTATAAATTTCCCCAAACTGTCACCCCTCTACAACCCATGTTTGTAACTTACTGCAGCAATTTATAGCTCGATGGATAACAAAACGACCTGCAATCCATTCTAAGCATCTCCCAGCTTAATTTTAAATTATAACCCCTTGTTCTAGATTCATTTATAACGTGAAAATTTCGACATCATTCGTTTACTTTTGTCTTTCATAGCCTTAAAAACCTCAATAAAGTCCCTCTAATACGCCAAGTTGCCAAGCTCTGCAACCCACATATTCGAAGTCTTTCCTCATATGGACGCCCTTTTGCCGATCGCACAAGGTGAGTTACCTGTCTTCGGACCCTTTGAAGAACAGTCTTTCTTTAGGTGCGTCTCCATACTCGAGCAAAGTATTCCAAATGTGGTCTGACAATAGCCTTATATAGTGGGATTATGACCTCCTTATCTCTACTAGCAATTACTGGATAAATCATTGATAGCACACTATGCGCCTTCCTTGCAACCTGTCTACAATGCTCGGAGAACTTCATGTCTGACTGTATCGTAACACCCAAGTCCCTTTCCTCCAGTACTGGGTTTAGTTGAACTCCACCAAGTGAATAAGTTATTTTAGGGTTACTGGTCAGCAGAGGTAATACCTTACACTTTGCTGGATTAAAGCATAGCTGGTATATTTTGGATCATCCCTCAAGTTTCTCTAGATCCCTCTGTAGAAGCTCTGCTTGGCGATGATCGATCTCTGCTGGTGTTCATTTCCGGCTGGACCACGTCAGACCACAGAGCGATCACATTCTCCCTTGTTCGCTCTGTGGAACGCGTCGCATCGATTCCAAAGGACATTGTGCGTTATAATACCAAAAAGTGGATTGGCAACGCTTCCTTGTGGAATTGTCCAGAAGGCTACCAGATGATGTTCCTCTACCGGCTTCACTCTCTCTGGATCACTGTGTACGCAATATTACTGCCATCATCAAAAGTGCCTGTGATCTGTCCATTCCACCGGTAGATCTTTATTAAAGATTCACCGGCGGAATGGTCTGAATTTCACAGGCACAGAAGGTCTGAATTCCACCAGGGGACAGCATAACGCTATGCTATCCCCTGGTGGAATTCAGACCTTCGGGACTTAAGAAAGAGGGCACAACAAGCTAGGAAAACTTACCAACGTGCGCGTGCCCATCTTCCTCCACATGAGGTTGAAGCTGCCCGGGAGGCATATCGGGTGGTTAGAAACATGTACACCAAGGAAATAAATTCGTAAGTGCAAGAAGGAGTCATGGCACAACCTGGTCTCCACTATTGGCAATGAAGACACATGGGGCATCGTTTTCCGCATCGTCACCAATAGGCTGCCTAGAGGTGAGGTTCTTAGTACAACTCTCAAACCGGATGGCTCTTAAACCTTTACCTGGTCTGACTCAATAAACGATATTCTTGATTCCATTTACCCTTTTGAAGTTTCAGCCATGTCACTGGAGCACTATCAATTCATCGACAGTAATCAAGCTTATCAGCCAGAGGCTACGGAACCACCCTTCACTATGTTAGAGATGAATATGGCTCTGGCTAAAATGAAAGATGGCAAAACGTCAGGTGCTGACTTACTCGAAGTCGACGTAGTACGAAATTCGCTGAAGGCTACCCCACCACACTCTTGATCCTCCTCAACAGGTGCCTTGCTGAAGGAACTTTCCCTGTACCCTGGAAGACTGCTACTCTCAAGCTGATCCTGAAAAATCCAGATAAACCGCCCCAAATTCCTGCCTCCTATCGACCAATTGCTCTGCACTCTGTTTTGGCCAAGCTTCTAGAACGACTTCTGCTGTATCGCTTCTCCACCTGCTATACCGATAAGCAACTCACCTCACCATGTCAGTTTGGATTCAAGACAGGCTCCAGCACTGAAGACGCTGTTCACAACTTGATTACCCAGGCCACACATACAACTTCAAAGTATACTCTAGCCATCATGGTGGACTTTTCTGGTGCCTTAGATCAACTGTGGTGGCCCAGTGTCCTTCGGAGGCTTCGGCATGCAAACACGTCCAAAAACCTATATACAATAGTCTAAAATCCTATCTCAGCAATAGAAAATTACAAGTTGTAAACAAATACCAGACTATCACAAGATGCTTTCACCGGGGTTGCTCGCAGGGCTCTGTGATTGGGCTATTCCTCTGGTCCATTGCTTTGGACGAGTTCCTGGGGTTTGACCTGGGCGGGGCGAGGCCCTTAGCCTTCGCTGATGATCTCGTGCTCGTGGTTCAAACTGACACAAGAGCGGCACTGGAAGCAAAAGCAAATAGAGCTCTGGAAAAGCTCCAAAACTGGACAGTACTCCACAACCTCTCAATTTCTGGTGAGAAAACAAAATCGATTCTCCTCAAGGGAGAGCTACAAATACGCAGGCCTCCAACAATGAAGTTAAATAACATCCCCATCCGTCTCTACACAGAAGTCAAATACCTGGGAATCTACATTGACACCGGTCTTACCTTTCACTCTCATCTGAAGTACTTATCCACAAAAATCCGAAAGTATACGGCCATGATAAGAAGAGTCAGCAGAGCGGACTGGGGCTTGAAGCAAAAAGCTTTGTCTCTCATCTATAAAGCGGCGTTTCTCCCAATTGTGTGTTATGGAGCCTCAGTTTGGTGTACAAAGGCCATCCTGGAAAAGAACAAGCGTAAACTTGACTCAATATAAAGATTCATGCTGTTTTCTATCTGCAGGGCATGTCGCGCTGTCAGCACCCCTGTCCTACAAGTTATTACTGGATGCTTGCCACTCTATCTTGAGGTGACTCTGCTTACGATGATTGTAGGCTCAATTTTTTTACTGAAATCCAAGGGAAGCCTCGTAACCATGAAACATACCTGCTTCAGAATGAAACAAAATACAAAGCCCTAACGAGTTACGCGAAAGCTGTCTTTACCATCAGACGGGCAAAGTTTGCTGAACTTAGAGCTGCTCAGAACAACGACCCTCAAGTGCAAACACAAACTGGGGTCGGATAGCATTTTCCCAACTGATAAAAGAGTAAGACTTCAGATTAAAATACTATGCTGGCATCATCATCGTTGGCATTCCTTGGAAAGCTGACTCCCAGAGAGTTCTTGGTCTTTGGCACTCGCACAGTGGCGCCTGCCCCTGTGACTTTTGATCCCTCTCCCCATCCCCTATATTTCTCCCTACTCGGGTGGACTGCCTTCTCTATCTGTCCACTTTAGCTTTTTCCTCACATTCCGACCCCCCTTCCTCTTGTTCCCCAGGCCTTCCTTCTCTTCCTTTTTTTTTTTTTTACTTGGTCTTCGTCCGGGACGCTGAGGCGACTCTGGCAGAGACCAGCCAGAGAATAAAAGGCAGCCTGGCTACCTCCTAGCGGTGTATGCGGGCAACGTGAGGTCCCACCATTGGCCCTGCGGCGAAATGCCAGGACACCCAACAGAACCTAACGTAATATGTCTTATACAACAGACAACACTTTTCTGGCATTTACAGTAGTTCTGTATTTCTTCACAGCGTACATATGGCGCAGATGTGAGAAATTGCAGGTGTCGCCTGACCCTAACACTATGCACACTATGGGTCTAGCGTTCTGTTTCGGCCAAACTCCAAGAACGTCTTTTGCTCTCCCGTCTCACCGACTACTACACAGTGAAACAATTACCATCTCCGCATCAATTTGGATTTAAAACAGGCTGCAGTCCAGAAGATACTATCCACAGATTAATCTTTCTCGCTTCCCAGACAGAATCTAAATATTCTCTAGCCATAATGGTGGACTTTTCGGGGCCTTCGATCGACTATGGTGGCCCAGCATACTTCAAAGGCTTCGGCAGGCCAAGACGTCCAGCAGTCTATATAACAGTATTAGGTCCTACCTCAGCAATGGAACAGTGCAGGTAACCAACAAATACCAAACAGTCACCAGGAATATACTACGAGGCTCTCCTCAGGGCTCTGTTCTTGGGCCATTTCTTTGGTCCATTGTCTTGGATGAGTTCCTGGAGATGGATCTTGGCGAGGTCAAGCCCCTGGCTTTTGCTGATGATCTCGTATTGGATGTTCATTCTGGTACAAGAGCCAATTTTGCACTGAGAAAACTTCAAGACTGGGCTGCCATGCACAAATTAACAATCTCCAGTGAAAAAATAAAGTCAATCCTTCTGAGAGGAAAGCTTCATATCCGACGGCCACAAGTGATGAAAATTAACAACACCCCGATCCGTCTCTACACAGAAATCAAGTATCTGCGCCTGTATCTAGATGCCAACTTATCCTTTCACCCCCACTTAAAATACCTGTCAGCTAAAATCCGAAAATACACTGCAATCATAAGGCCGATTAATAGAGCGGATTAGGGCCTAAAGAATAAAGCTCTATCATTAATATATAAGGCAGTATATGTCCCGATTGTGTGCTATGGAGCTTCCATCTGGTGTGAAAGGCAATCCTGGAAAGGAACATGCGCAAGCTTGAAGCCATTCAAAGATTTATGTTACTATCGGTTGCCAGGGTGTGCTGTACTGTCAGCATCCCTGCATTACGAGTCATTGTAGGATACTTACCTCTCTATCTGGAAGTTGTCAAGAGGGTCTCTTCCAGCGCCTGAAGAAGGGAATCCCAATGCAATTGTTAAATCTGCAATTGAACCATGCAAATGACCCTAAGAAGGAAAGAAGAAAAATTGCAGACCACCTACAAAACCTCTGGCAAGAAACATGGGACACAACGCCGAAAGGAGCAATAACCAAAATGTTTATTCCCTCAATAAGTCGGACTTCCCCAAAGCCTCCTCCCTGGTACTCGCCTGGATTGCAAGTCACCTTCCTGCTTACAGGCCATGGACCGATCCAGCAAAAACTAACAGCCATGGGAATAGAAAATAACCCATATTGCCACTGTGGTGAAGAGGAGTACTGGGAACACCTTATGTACGAGTGTCTCACTTACGACAACGACAGACTTCAATTTCTCACAGAGATTCAAGGAAACCCCTGAAATCAGGAGTCAACTTTACTTCAAGAAGAGGCCATATACCTAGCCTTAACACGCTACGCCCAGGCTGTTTTAAATTCTAGAAGAGCAAGACTTTCAAAACTCAGGGCAGAACAAATTAATGTGCGACCCCTGAGATCCCTGACTGGGGAAGGACAATGCAAGCACCCTGGCTTCAGGATTCACACAGGAGCACCTGCTCCTGTGATTTTCAACTTCCTCCTCCATCCTCTACCATAGAGTAGACTGCCGTCCCTATTGATCCACTCCAACTACTGTTCCCCACATTCTGACTTCTTCTTCTCTTACTCCCCCGTATGCTCTCTTCAGAAAAAAAAAAAACTTTTATCTATTTTTTTTT
The DNA here is from genome assembly GCF_048544385.1 of Mastigoproctus giganteus. Taxonomy (NCBI): domain Eukaryota; kingdom Metazoa; phylum Arthropoda; class Arachnida; order Uropygi; family Thelyphonidae; genus Mastigoproctus; species Mastigoproctus giganteus. The sequence goes on from NC_143585.1 coordinate 19,704,555, forward strand.
CTTTCTATAGCCTCTACTTTTTTTTCTTTTTCTTTTCTTTTTTTTATGGCCTCTGTCTGGAAGCTCAGGCTACCCTGGCAGAGGCCAGCCAGAGTATAATGGTCGGCCTGGCTCACCTCCCAGTGGTTGCGGCGGGCGACGTAGGGTCCCATTAGGGTACCCGCGGCCAAGCAGCCAGAAGCACAATACTACATTAACCAGACATTACACTTTTTTTCTGGCTGTGCAGTAGATAAATGCCATAAATGCCATCTTGGACCAACTGCTGCCTAATGATGATCTCACTATTGAAACTTCACACCATCTATCTATTCGAGATTTAAACCAAAAATACCTTCCTTTAGAAGAAACAAGTCCATTCACTGCAGAAGAACTTACTTCAATCTTGAATAAAATTCAGTCAAACAAATGTCCTGGCGATGACCTGATTGACAATATATTTATCAAACATTTCTATGACCTAAGGCCCAAAGTTCTACTTAAATTATTCAACAACTGCTTAAATACTGGAACGTTTCCCAAACCATGGAAACACGCCATTCTTAAGATTTTACATAAACCTGGTAAGCCACTAGATAATGCCAGATCCTACCGCCCCATAGCCCTGCTCTCTCACCTGGGAAAAGTGTTAGAGAGATTAATCGCGAATAAAATAACCACACTGCAGGAAGCCACAAGCTCCACATCCTCTCTTCAATACGGATTCAGGCAAGGGCTTGGATGCGAAGATGCCTTATTAGAACTCCACCACCTCATTGACTGCTCCACTTCCAAGTACGTTATGGCAATCTTTATCGATTTTGAGGGCGCTTTTGATACTTTATGGTGGGAGAGTGCCCTCAGTAGACTCCGTTCCAATCACTGCTCTATTCAGCTTTATAAACTTGTTAGAAACTACTTTGCCGATCGCACCGTCACCGTCATCACTAAAAGCACGAAGATTCACAGATCTGTCTCCCGTGGTTGCCCCCAAGGATCAATTTTGGGTCCCTTGATTTGGAACCTAGTTCTCGATGATTGGCTGCTTAGGACGACTGAATTTCAAAATGTGCAACAACTTGCGTATGTAGATGACATTATCATTTTAGTGAATGGAAACTCAAGATCTGAATTAGAACTCTATGCCAATAAAGTACTCCTTGAACTATCGTCCTGGTCCTCTAAGAACAAATTAAAATTATCCCCAACAAAATCGAAGATAATGATTTTTAAACACAAATTAGACTATCGCAGACCACCAGTTGTAAAACTTGACAAGAAATCACTTCCACTTGTCGAAGCACCAAATTTTTAGGAGTCATCATCGACGACCGCTTTTCCTTTACTGAGCATATTCAACATCTGTCCGTCAAAGTTAAGAGTTTTACCGCAATGCTGCTCCAAATTACCAGACAAGACTGGGGACTGAACACTAAAACCCTACATCTATTTTATAATGCTGCCATAATCCCAATTACAACCTACGCTGCCAGCCTTTGGTTTAGACGTACTGCACTGAAAACAGTACAAACCAAGTTATCCACTATTCAATGTTGTTTTCTCCTTAGCCTACTTCACGTTTGCCGAACAGTATCAACTCCAGCTTTACAGACTCTTGCAGGCACCATACCACTTGACCTGCATGTTGTGTTTAGAGGGCTTTGCTTTTACATCCGCAAAGGCATTTCTACGGAATTTCAGGGAATCATTGTTAACCCTCAGGCTGATACCAAAACTGAGCGGACCAGATGCTGGAACTTGTTAGCGAACACCTGGCAGAATAGATGGAATTCTACCGAAAAAGGAGCTATCACCAAAAACTTCGTTCCCGGCGTAACTGCACTACGCTCATCATCCACCAGAAAATGGTTTTCACCCTCACTGTTTACCTCCTACATACTAACTGGGCATGGTTCGCTAAACGCAAAACTCTACCAATTTAGACTTTCCAATACAGTCTCCTGTCGATGTGGGCTACGGGAAGACTCTCCTCACGTACTTTTTGAATGCTCCATTTACGAGGATCTAAGATCGGCTCTTAAGGCAACAGTACCCAACTTGTGTCCCGGAGGTGAGAAGATACTCATTTCTGTCAACAATTTCCAGGCCCTTCAAACCTTCTGCAATTCAGCTTTTAATCGCAGGAAGGCTCTCAACCTCAATGTTAATTCAAGAAATCAAACTCAAAACACATCATAAATCATAATTCAACTGTGCGCTGCCTCGTCGTCCTGATGACGTCATATACAAAATTGTTGTGGCTTTCAAGAACACGCAAAGATTTTAACAGATGCTGCACTTCTCTGACTCATTCTTTATCAAGACTCTCTGCAACTAAACCTCTGCTCAGTGATACCGTCATCGACCAGAGACTTCTGACACCACTCCAGATTAACAGAATTCAGAATTACATCTAGAATTTGTTCCTGTCGATCAAGATTGAATGACATTACTACTTCTGGTTGACAATACACCTCTTTCTCTTTGTGGACCACTTTAGCCAGCACTGCATAAAGACGTGGGCAAGAAATGGACAAAGATTTAATTTCCTATTTTTTTTTTTTTTTTTTATTTACTTTATGCTATTGTCATCCTTATTTCTTCGTCTTCTGCTGTCCTGTCTCCTGGGAATGTGTGTGTGTGTGTGTGTGTGTGTGTGTGTGTGTGTGTGTGTGTGTGAGAGAGAGAGAGAGAGAGAGAGAGAGAGCGCATGCGCTGTTGCCGGCTTGCTGGCACGGGGTTCTTTTGAATGGCTCCAAACCCTCTTTGGACATTCAGTACGTGAGTGTTGAGGTTGGCCATGGTTCTTGCGCAGTTGTGGCCTACCTCCCCGTGGTGTAGACGGACACTGCGCAGGCTTTCCAGGTGATCGTCTGCCTGGTGACAAAACGGCCGGAAACAACTATTTTGCCAGAAATAGTTGTTTCTGGCAAAATAGGCCAGAAATGCGTGTAACATAACGTTACACGCATTTCTGGCCTGTTACAGTGCTTTCTGTAACCACCACAGTGTACAAAGACGGAGTTGAACTTTCGTTCAGGTGCCGTCCTACATAAGATACTATACATGTCTACATGGCTGTGCAGTAGTTCTGCATTTCATCACAGAGTACATATGGCGCAGTGGTTTCAGGCGCCACCGGTGGTTCAGGCACCGGTGGCGCCTGAACCTAAATATTATGCCCCTATGCCACTATGTGTCTATCTTACTTCGACTTTCTGCCTGCTACGAGGAACACCAATCTCCTCAGAAAAACAATATGTCTTTAAAACAGGCTGCAGCACTGAAGAAGCTATCAACAATCACTGAAGAAGCTATCAACGATCTAATCACCCAAGCAACGCACTCAGCTTTCAAGTTTCCTTTTGCTATATCGGTGGACTTTGCTGGAGCTTTCGACCGCGTGTGGTGGCCCAGTGTTCTTCGGAGACTTCGGCAATCAAATGTTTCTACAAATCTGTATAACAGTTTGAAGTCTTACCTAACCAACAGAAAAGTACGAGTTACTAATAAATATCAGACAGTTACCAGATTCATCCACTGGGGTTGTCCGCAGGGCTCTGTGCTTGACCCGTTCCTCTGGTCTATCGTCTTATACGATTCCTGGGCTTGGACCTTGGGGGGCTGAGCCCTTGACCTTTGCGGACGACCTTGTCCTGCTGGTGCGTGCGGACACTAGGTCGTCCTTGGAAATTATTGCAAATGCAGAGCTTGTGAATCTGCAGAACTGGGAAGTCTTGCACAACCTTACCATCTCGAAAAAAAAAAAACAAAATCCATTCTCCTCAAAGGTAGACTACAAATTAGAAGACCACCTACGATGAAATTAAACTTCACTCCCATCCGACTGTTCACAGAGGTAAAATACTTTGGTATTTACATTAATTCGGGTCTTACTTTCCATAACCATGAATATAGTCGCTTGAGCGTCGGCGCCGACGCAAACTCTATGTGCTCCGTGTTTGCGTTTAATAGTGATGGAAATTCTCTATGAACAGTTCCATGTGTAGTATCTACATGATCCTAAGGATACCAATTACATAGTGATACTCTTCGTTGACCTGTGCCTTAATTAGGTAATTGTATATTAATATTTTTATATTAATAGTAATTTTACTATGGACACTAGCCATAAAACCGCCTGACCTTGTTTCAAGGTTATCGTTGATCCTGCATGAATACAGCTATTTGACCAGTTAGCCTCAGGAGTCGAAAACGGCCGCTACCCTTCCTCAGGGATTTTTTTAATCTTTTAATTCAGCAATTACAGGAAGCTGCTTGCTAACGGCAATGATGACTAAGAACACAACACTCACAGTAACTGCTGGGACATGTGACCTCTGTCATACTTCTGCAGACGAAACCTTAATCTGCAGCAAATCAAAGCACAGAATATGCCTGTTATGCTCGGGGTATTCAAGCCTCTCTCGCTTGTCACTGAACAAAAGGAAAGGGTTTCTGGGAAAATGTTGTGTAAAGGGAAAAGAAATAGGAACCACAGCAACGGCCAGTAGGAAGGATGATACCCCCCTCCCCGAAGAGAAAGCAATGCATCGGTAGAAATACTTACTACTTTGGAAGAGGGCAATTCCGTAACCCCCTCACCGTTTCACTGATATGAAAAATAATGACATTCAGAATAAAGAAAGTAATTTGGATCAGGAAGGAAGACTTCAATAGAGGAACAAGATATTGCATTGAACACCCCTCTGAGAAAGCTAAATCATATTCAAATGTGCTCGAGCTAAACCTGCCCAAGGAAACAAACGGTGCTCATGTGCCACCCGACCAAGTAAGTCCTGATCAGTACAGAAACCAAAATGCCACATCACACGCCCTTGAACTGCACGCAGAAATTCACTCGTCACTTAGTCCTAAACAAACCCGGACCACTACCAGGTCTGCCACCAACTTGGTGTTGGGTGCCAAACCGGAAATTGCCCAGACTACCAATCAAAACAGTTCGAATAGGAAGAAAACACTTTGACGGGAACCGCACTAGTTTCGAAGCTTCAGCCTTTCAAACCGGTTGGCTCATCACACCGACTCTTCCCAAGCAGTTTGTATCGCGTTTGGCCCGGACACGTCAGCAAAACTCGTCACTGATGTACTGTTTGAGGAACTCCAGTTGGATTTAAAGATTCAGAAACTGAACACTCGTAGCACATCTTATGCTTCTTTTCGCATCTATTGTGACAGAAGCCAGTTTGAAACGATTGGAACGTGTACCAAATGACCCCTCGGCACCATCATCAGGCCATTTTATGAAACACGAAGCAGAAAAGAAGCGATACCCTCAAATACCCCTGAGAGGGGTCCACAACAGTCCAGACTCTGACTAGACGATGTATTTCTATTCCCAACTAACAACCGAACTGCTCTACATGGGATTGGCCATAGCAAAAAGGTAATTCCAAAAATTCGCCCTTAACATACCTACGGAAAAGGGACTCTCAACGGTGATTGAAAATTACTCAAAATCTCCGTCAACTCTATCTCCGAATTTTACGATCCCTGTCATGGTTTCAACATATCGAAAACCAGCAAGGCATCACAGACGGAACAGACAGTGTACATCCCTCATCAAGGTCAAGAGACCAGCTTCATTCCAACCCCTATTTCAAAATGTGCGATCCATGAAGAACAAATTGAATGAAGTTGAGGAGCTCTTGCTGTCCAGTTCAATGTACATAGTTTTCTTCACAGAAACATTGCTTGATCCCAGTGAAGAAACACTTTCTTTTACTTGGCCTGCAGGATATCAGATGGTGTGTACGTCTAGAGAAAACCGCAGGGGAGGAGGAGTAGCAATTTTGTTCAATGAGCAGGTATTTTCTATCCTCCACTCAGTATCGAGCCAGTCCGATTCTTTCGAGGCAGTTCTAGTCACACTAAAACCTAAAAACAACAACAGCCAGAACGTTTCTCTCGACATTGCCGCAGTGTATATCCCACCAGTTCCAGACGCACAAGTAGTTGATGAACTCCTCAATTGTCTGATTAACCATCTCCATTCATCACTGAAGCATATCGTGTGTGGGGATTTCAAACTCCCAAATACCCTGGGGAGCCTCAAGAGAAGACTGAGTCAGCATTTAGACATATTATCTCTTAAACTGGTGAGCACAACACCCACGAGGGGTGAAAGAACATTGCACCTCGCGTTCGCGTCAGCAAATTGTGTAGCTAATCAAAATCCGACAAGCAACATACAGTCTGATCATAACCTCATCATTCTCTCTGTGCAAACAGAAATGCCCATCACTTCTGGCAGGAGGAAAGTCACAGCCAAAACTATTACAGCGCCCAAATACCTCGATCCTGAAAGGTGTGTTTATGCAGCCCAGGAAATTCCATAGGATGTCCTTGAGGAATGCAACCCTGAACTCGGAATCGACCTAATGACAAGATGGATAGCCACTGTCTCTCTCTCTATGCTGCAACAATGAAGCTAACCATTACAGAGCATTCAAGGGCCTGGTGGAGTCCAAAAGTCTCTGAAAGCTTCCACGTCAAACAGAACATGCACAAGCGGTGGAAAAACTCTGGCTCACCCTCGGACAGAACTGCATTCTCCCGAGCTAGGGCTCTTTTTATTAGGAACAAGAGGGAGGCAATAAAACTTCACCTAGAGGCTACCATAAATAAAGGGAAGCCCTTCCATAGAAGCAAATCAGAGGACGCCATCCACTCACTCAATCTGAGCAGTTGGCTCGACCACATAACCAGGTTTGCGGCTCAGCCAGAATCCACTACACCAATGGCATTACCAATCAATCCGATTTCAACCGACCTCTTAAATTCAGTTCAACTCACCAAATATCAACTGATTGATGCAATAAATAGTTTAGCACCTACGGCCGCATCCGGCGCAGATGGGATTCCTCAGTTTATGCTGAAATGCCTCAGTACATTTATCGTTGATCTCATTCTGTCGTTATTCAACAAAATCCTTCTTCAAAAATTCTTCCCTCCTATGTGGCATGTCTATCTAGTAAGACCGCTGCCAAAAATACGCTCTGCTTCTCAGCCCAGTCACTTCCGTCCTAATACATCTGCATCAAGCCTATTAAAGATATTTGAGAAAGCTCTTCTGAAAACGTTAACCACCGAAATAATGCCACATCAGCCACCGCAGATCTACTATGCCACCAGATCAAGATCCACCGCTACAAATCTAGTCAGTACCACTACCAAGATCCTCGAGGCATTTGAGCACGGTTCGGAAATCTCCGTTACCTATATCGACGTTCAGGCAGCATTTGATTCCGTATCCGTTCACGCGTTGGTAAGGCTATCACTCACGTGATAGCCTTACCAACGCGTGAACGGATACGGAATCATTGGCGGAGACGTGCTCTGGTTTATTCAGACAATGCTTGAGAACAGGACTATTATTGTTCGCGATGCCAATCGGCGCTACACCAGAACTATTACAGCTGGAGTACACAGTGGATAACAGTGCAACCCACAAGGCTGAAAAGAACAGGCTGCAGAAATACTTAAAAGAAACTTGGCAATACCGCTGGACAAACACAACAAAAGGGAATATCACCAAAAAGTTCATCCCGGACGTAGACAGAGTTTACCCCAATCTTCCAACCTGGCTGCAACCCGGACTTTACACGACTTACCTCCTTACGGGTCACGGGGCTTTCAATGTAAAGCTTACAGCATTGGGAATAGTGGAGGATCCGCGTTGTACTTGCGGTGAACAAGAAAGCTGGGTGCACATTATGTTTGAGTGTGCCCAATACGAAGACCTTAGATGCAGACTAATAACTAGAGTTCACTATTTACCGAGGGATCTTGAGTCACATCTACTAGATACACAAGAGGAATATTTAGCCTTAACTGATTTTGCCCAGGGATTATTTACCAGGCACCAAACACTAACCGCCATATACAGAAGACCTTAAAGGAATGAGACAAAACGAACCTGAAAATAGCAGCGAGATGACACAGAGGAGCCAACTATACAGACCTTGGACTGAGTACAAAATGAACTGGGAAAAGACAAGTGACAATATATTGTCTAACCACAAGAGTCATGATTACCACCAATGGAAGCGAAAAAAAAAACACCTTTAAATAGTTGTGATATCAGAACAAAGGGACACTGCCCCCAGACCTTGCAGCACAGACCCACTATATAATGATAAAAGGTAGCGTGAGGACTATCAAACATCCCGGAAGGGATAAAACTCCATAATGACAGCCAGTAGACTTGATTATGACCCTAAGATAATGACCAGAAAATAGGACCCAGACCACATGCAGTCTGGAAGGATGACATCCCAGATTTAACCCCCTATTAGTGTCCCACCTAGATGAGACTCAACGGCCAGCTTTTTAGGGCCTGCAAACTGATGGAGACGACATACGGTGGCACTCTCTCGCCGGAACAGCCTATTGGCGACCCAAATCCGCACTCTCTTGAGCGGATCTTTCTTTCCAAACTCCTGGGGAGGAGAGGCTTGCCTCTCCTTGCCTCCCCAATTTTCTCACTCTGGTGGGGCACGGGCATGCCTTACTACCAGCAGGGTCTATCTACTCTGTCGGCCCCTTATTTCCAACTTCTTCCCCCCAGTCTTCATCCTTCACCCAAACTTTTGTCTTGCACAGCGTTTAGCCCTACATTTCAAAATCAAAAGAGAACATCAAAATTCTTGCCCGAACCTATTTGGTTTTTAAAACTCACTTTCACCGCACAGCCCCACGTCGCGTACTATTAATACTAACTTGCTAAGTATCACTAATATCAACCTCGATTTATTTATTTATTATAATTATTATTATTTATTTTTTTTTTATTTTATTTTATTATTTTATTTTATTTATTTGGTCCTAGCCACTGAAATCCCAGGAAAGTAAGTGGCAAGACCAGCCAGAGTACAAATATTGGTAACACCCGGCCGGCCTCCCTGTGGCAGGTATTGGTAACGTCGGGTCTCACTAGGGGCCCGGTGGCTAACAGACCGGATGAACAATGGGCACAACAAACTACACAGTACATATCCCACACACTTTTAAATCTCTGGCTTGTCCGATACAGAGAACATACGCGGAGATGGGAGAAATCCCAGGTGCCGTCAGACCCCGAACATACCTAATACCTAATACCTAATACAGCTGGAGTCCCACAAGGTGGAGTCCTCTCTGGTATTCTGTTCTCAGCTGTTCTTCTGCCTTTCGTGATGGGCCGAACCGATATTATCACCTTCGCTGATGATATAAAGCTATCACTTCTATTACTGATATAAAGCTATTCACTGCTATCAACCCCGAAGACACTGCTGACTACACAAATGTCTTAATCGAACATAAAATCCCGAACCTCGAGGCCTTCCTCTTCAGTTTCGGCCTTCACATCAATCCTGAGAAGTCGAAACAGTTGACTTTCTCGCTCAAACGGAACTCAACAATGGTGAAACCCAATATAAGAGGATCCGCGATTTCTGCTGCTCAGCAACACACCGACCTGGGCGTTATTTTTGACCAGAAGCTCTCCTTTATACCACACATAGACCACCTGCAAAAAAATTCTGTCGACTCCGGTGGATGCTTAAGCAACAACTTATGTATGTCCATGACCAGGCCGTTGAGTGCAGGTATATTAAGACATGTGTCTATCCGGTCATTCTTTATGGAGCAGAAGTCTGGACCTCAGCTGCCGCAACGCATCTAAGACGGATTTTTGCAGGCGAATTTTGGCTATTGAAGTGGGCCACATAGAAATTCCGGCTTCCCCCTGCACGAAGGACCACCCAGATGGCAGCAGCTCTAAACATCAGACGTCTTCCTGCCATTATCCATGAGAGAAGACTCGTCTTTGCTGTAAAAATGATGGTTGGCATTATTTCGGAACCAGACTTCTGGGTTAACTGCTGTTGGAGGATCCCAGTCCCAAGCATTTGGGCCAGTCCAGTCCTCCAGGAGACCCCAAACCGGTTAAAGTTATCCGATCGGTTCTTACCCGTCCCAAGGACCTGTCCATCACTCCCATGGATCCCTCACTAATTGTTCAAACTTTCTTCGCCTGCTCAGATGACTCCAGCACTGTAAAAGGACTGCTCCCTGGAGAATAATTGAACATGATGATATGCTGTTGCGTATATACAGGGTGTTTCAGTTAAACGTTTCAGAACTTCTAAGAGGGGTAGGGTACATCCTGACAACTCGAAATCATATAGCAATGTGGGGTCGGAAATGCTTTCCTGAAGCGGTGTTGTACACAGAAGCACCATAAAGAAAAGAGACCGTAAGTGAGAAATCGTTTTAATAATACATGAAAAGAAGCAAAAGGTACATGGATTAAAGTAAGTGTTCGAAGTTTCTTCCACGGGCTACAATGCACGCCTCACATCTCCGACGCATGGACATCCGAACATTCTGGAATACTCCAGGCGAATTTCGAATTTCTTCGGCAGCTACTGCGATTCTTGCAACCAGCTCCTCAGCATTGTCAACAGGGGTGTCATAAACTAGCGATTTCATATGACCCCAGAAATAAAAATCAAGACATGATAGGTCGGGTGACCGAGCAGGCCAACGCACGGGACCACCACGTCCGATCCACTGTTGACCAAATGTGACATCCAGGTAGTTACGAACATCTCCGCTATAATGGGCAGGGGCTCCATCGTGTTGGAACCACATTGTCTGTTGCGTCGATGCAGAAATCTGTTCATCTCTCAAAAGTTGTGGCAATACTTGCTGCAGAAAGATCAAGTAGATAGGTCCGGTTAGACGACACGGTAACAGGTAAGGTCCGATGAGGTGATCTCCCATAATACCGGCCCATACATTGACCGAATCTGTGCTGCACGACGTCGTATTGCATGCGGGTTCTCGACAGCCCAGATATGGTCGTTATGCGTGTTGAAAATTCCTTCCCTTGTGAAGGAATTTTCACGGTCATATGAAATCGCTAGTTTATGACACCCTGTTGACAATGCTGAGGAGCTGGTTGCAAGAATCGCAGTAGCTGCCGAAGAAATTCGAAATTCGCCTGGAGTATTCCAGAATGTTCGGATGTCCATGCGTCGGAGATGTGAGGCGTGCATTGTAGCCCGTGGAAGAAACTTCGAACACTTACTTTAATCCATGTACCTTTTGCTTCTTTTCATGTATTATTAAAACGATTTCTCACTTACGGTCTCTTTTCTTTATGGTGCTTCTGTGTACAACACCGCTTCAGGAAAGCATTTCCGACCCCACATTGCTATATGATTTCGAGTTGTCAGGATGTACCCTACCCCTCTTAGAAGTTCTGAAACGTTTAACTGAAACACCCTGTATATATATATATGCTCATATGTAAATTTAACATCTGTTGTGTATATATGTTCATATGTAAATATTTCATTTGGTTTCCTACACTTGTATAATTAGCAATATTATTTTTCTCCTATCTCATCCTTGTTTATTACAGTGTATTAGCCTTACTGTAATATTGTATTAGTCTTTGTAACCTTATATTAGAATTTGTAACCTTGTATTAGCCTTTACTGTAAACCCCTGGCTTGTAGCCGTGAAGGGTATTGTGTACGGCATGTGCGTTGTGTACACAATAAAGAGTTCTTCTTCTTCTTATATCTAGCCACCAAAATCCGGAAGAATGCCACACACTTTTCATATCTCTAGCTTTTCCGGTACAACGAACCCAGGCGGAGATGGAAGAAACCCTAGGTGCCGCTAGAACCCAAACATACCTCATACCTGGCTCTCTCGGACCTCAGCAAAATATACTCCAAGCAACCGACTTGATACTTTCTGGGCTCCCTCTGAAAGCACTTGACTTCGCCGCTTACTGATCATGGCTCCTTTAAGGAGAAGCTCCTCAGGTTTGGCCTTGTTGAGGACCACAACTGCACGTGTGGGAAAGTTGAGAACTGGAACTACTTTGTCTACGACTGCCCAGAATACGAAGATCTCAGAGGCATCCTGATCACAAACATATACTCCCTTCCGAAAGGACTGGAATCCCACTTCAATGACACAGAAGAGGAACACAGAGCACTTTCTCAAAATGCGCAGGATCTCTTCGAGAGGAGAAAACTGCTAATTACCATAAATCGTGTCTGACAAAAGACCACCACAAAATTAAACTGTACAAGACCATAAAATACCATCCAACGGAGTTATTACAAAGAAAAACCCTGAGACAAGAAAGTGAAAAACACAAGGACGGGGCCTTACCCATGACCGACTGGACTGAAATCGACTCGACACTGAAGAAAAGAGACAACGCAGCGCAGCTGCCAAACGCCATTTGGAGTCTTTAAAGGGGCGCCCTAGCCTCCACTTTTAATACCCTTATTCCCGGCGGGAGGGAGGAGACGGTCTTACTGTCTCCTTCCCACCTCACCGTTCCCACTTTTCCTTCCGGTGGGGTATGAGCATGCCCCAATCTGACTTGGGATCGCCTCCTCTCTCGACTCCATACTTCTGTATTTTCCCCGCACATTTCAGTCTCCCCACCCGCTCTACCTGCACATACGCAAGCGAATGCCCTACACGTCGAAATTGATTTAATCATCTCCAAATTCCTTTTTGGCCCATACACACGGTCTTTCAAAAATTTAGCGTTATTCCTCATCGAATTTACCAAAAGAAATATACACTGTGCTGCCACTTTATTAGGTACACCTACCTAGTAACGTGACGAGCCTCCTTTAGCTTTCAAAGCAGCCTGAATTCATTTAGGCTTGGATTGAACAAGATGCTGAAAACATTGCGCAGGAATGGAGTTCCATGTAGACATGAGTGTGTCACGCAGTTCCTTAAGATTTGACGGAGATTTAGGCCTGCAGCGAACAGCCCTTTCCAACTCATACCAAAAGTGTTCAATAGGATTGAGAATGTCGGAATTCAGCGGGCCACTGCAGCAAATAAAAGCCATTGTCACGTTCTTGGAACCATTCCATGGTGATTCGGGCTTTGTGCACCGGCGCATTGCCTCCTGGAAGTAACCATCTGACTGAGGATAAATTGTCAACATGAACGGATGCATTTGGTCAGCAATGATGTTTAGGTACGATGTGGCATTCAGACGTTAATCTGTGGTTTCAATGGATTCAACGAGTGCCAAGAAAACATTCCCCACACCATAACACTGCTCCCACCACCTTGCACAGTAGGCGTCAGGTCAGACATGACGGGTCCACGGATTCATGTTGTTTTCGCCAAATTCTGAGCCTTCCATCAACATGATGCACCAGGAACTTTGACTCGTCAGACCAAGCAACTGTTTTCCAATTCTCGATATTCCAGTGCTGGTGTTGCTGTGCCCACAGGAGGCGTGTTCTCTTGTTCTTCATTGATAACAAAGGTACGCAATGTGGCCATTGGCTGTTGTAGCCCATTCGCGACAAAGTGCGACTAGTGGTCCGTTGCGATATTTTGTTCTGCGCACGAAGGTTGTGGCCCGTCTATTTGCTAGCCATCCTCCTCTGACCTCTCTCATCAACCAGCAATTTTCTTCCACAGGAGTTCCGTTGAGAGAATGTTTTATGTTCGTTGCACCATTCTCGATACACCCTTGTAAGTGTGGTGCGTGAAAAGTTCAGAAAAACTGCCGTATCAGAGATGCTTTGTCCAGCACGTCTTGCACCTACAACCATGCTACGTTCGAAGTCCGTTAGATCACTCCTTTTCCCCATTCTTGCTACGGTTTGTACGCTGAACTGATACTAGAAAGGTTGTTCTGCTGCATTTATATATACAATTGTAGTCATGTGACTTGCAGCCTGTGGGACAAACCATTTGTGTGCACAGCGGGGGTGTACCCAACAAAGTGGCAGCACAGTGTACATATATATTTTTTTCTCTCGTTTTTTTTTTTAGGTGCTAGCCGCCAAAATCTCAGGAAATTAAGAGACAGTAACTGCCAGAGTAAATCTTAGTCTAACTGGTGTTTCCTGGTCTGCCTACACGGGGCGAAAGTGGGGCAACGTTGGCCTCAGTATGCGTCCAGCGGCTAAACGACCAGATGAACAACGGTAAAGTGTAAAGTGTGTTTGGGGTCAAACGGCACCAGGGGTTTCCCCCATCTCCGCGTAGTTTACTTTGTCGTGTGATACAGTACACTGTAAAGGCCAGAGATTTAAAAGTGTATGGATATTGTACATAACTAGTGTTGTGTACCGTTGTTCTTCTGGGTATATTTGTAATCACAATTTAAAAGAATAATTTGAAATATTGAAATCTAAAAATGTTACTTAAACGTTTTAGAGCATATTCAACGGTCATTTTATGAGTGTTATGAAATGGTGCATAAATCTTATTTTAAATTATTCGAAATATATGAAAAAATTACTAATAATTTAATATATCTTTCTTGACTTCTAAAATATATCATTTGATTTTATAATTACAATTATTAAAAAGGCGAGCAATTATCCCTATTCAAACCGACCATAGCACACACACACACATGAGTATGAGAAAGGAAGGTGTGAGAACAGAATTGGTGAAGGAATCGATGTTAATCGGTGAAGTAACATAAGTAATGTGGATGTTAATTGATAGCAGGTAGTTAATGTGTGGTGTTTATGAAATAATAATTTAGTTTTAGAAAATCTTTTTGATAACTGAATGTTATTAATACATTTTTAGATTTGCAAAAGATCACGTTGCAAACTGGAATTCATTCTATTTAACTCTGTCCCAATTGTATACAAAATTGTATGATCAGCATAAACAACAATAAAGACTCTAAACAACATTAAATATATAATTTATAAAATGTTAAATAATATGGGGCCTAATTAAGTTCCTTCTGAAAGACCATTTTTAATAGATATTTTGATACTCTTCTGAAACCTTGCTAAGATTATTACTTTCCACACTTCCTTGCACTGTCCACATCACACAGAAATGTTTTTTTTTTTTTCAAACTCTTGAATAAATTCAAGTATTGATAATTAAGGGGGGAGGGAGGAGGTCTATTTAAAGCAGGGTTCTACGAATCATTTCCCAATAACCGAAAAATGCAATTTTCAGAATAGGAACAGTTGTGATTTACACAGAGTGAACAGAAATGATGAGAACCTACCTGAAAAAGGGATATGCCCAACCATCGCCCGGATAATAGCAATCAGACGGCGAGGCATTGAGCCCAATAATTCATGAAAGTATTCAACAAATACCTGTTGGATGGAAATAATTCCGTCGCATTCCTGGGTGGAAGTCCAAACCTCGAAACAACCTTTCCTTTCCGCACCATGTTCAAACCTTGGTTGTCCTGCCAGAAGAGAGCAATGCTCAGTGGATGCACAATTACCATGAAGGGATGTAGATGGTCTTCAAGGAGGGACACGAAATTGGACCATACAGAGATGGGTCTAGACCTACCAGACGTTCCAACGTGTGCAAGTGGAACACGCCCCAGACCATTACCAATTGTTCACTCTCCACCTACCTTAACAGTTCCGTTTTGATATGACGGTTGCAGAACTCAGTGCAGCTTCTACCAGGTACGCACTCCCCTGCCCGCTTGAAATAACAGGAAACCGGACATATCGCACCAGGCGGCGAGTCGCCAGTCATTCAAGTTCCAGTGCCAATGATCTTTCGCCCAGTTTGAGACGTAGTCTTGTGTCGTGGTGTTAGGAATGCGACTCTGGTGGGTCGGAAACTCCCATCTAATGATCGCGTGATGGTCTTGATGGAGTTGTTTCTGGCACCACCGTCCTTGAAATCGGCGGTGATTTGTTCCACTGTCAGTTGGCTGAAACAGTGCGAGACAGAAAACGACGGCCAAGTTCGTCTTGTAAGATGTAAAATCTTACAAGTGTAATATTTTATAAAAAAGTAAGATTAATTTAAAGTAATGCTTCTGAAATAGCAATATGGGGCAGCAAAACATTACCAGTCACAAATATTACTAAGATAATGGGTCACTCGCAAGGGATTAAATTTATACAAGGTAATAGAGAAGAGAGCTGTAAGCTTGACAAAAGCTAATGGCAAATAGGGGTACATTTCAGGTCCCAGCACACGGGAAAATAACACGAAACAACGGGGACAGGTATAGCAGTGGTTACTGGCGAGTACGTGTGAATAATTAAGGCTCTGGAAAACAATGGCGCGGTGTACCATACTGTCGGGGACATCCCTTTGATCGGTGACATCTGCAGAAGAGAAAGGTAGTAAATCCGGGACAAATGCTCGGGTGAGATTTAAGACTGGCGTCTGGCTGTCGGTGATGGCAAGTTTTGAAGAACTTGTGAAATAAATCTGCTAAAGTATAACCATAAACGGCTGACTTCAAAGCGACGGACTGCCTGGGAAATTTAGAAATTTATTAAAATGAGGAGTCGGATTGAGCTCTGTAGATACAGCTGGAGAAAAATGGGTGTTTATGGAAATGAGTTAAAATGGGCGAATAGGACAGAGTGAAAGTTTGATAAAATGAGAAAGATTTGTTAAAACTCACAACAAGGATTCGCCTGACATATAGGGGCGGTACGTATTTCAGATGGACAAAAAGTGAGTGAACAGGGGGAGACAGAACCCGGAGTTGAGTTATATGTGGGTGTTTATGGAAATAAGTTAAGGGGAGACAAATTGAGATTCTTGTGGGTGTTTGGGAAAATGAGTTAAGAATGACAAAGTTGAGATTCTGATCGGTGTTTGTAAAAATGAGTTAGGACAGACAGTTGGGTTTTTCGTCGTTATAAGTAAAAATGAGTTAGTAACATGGACAGTTGAGTGTTTGGTCGTGGTAGAAAATAAGAGTTTGTAACAGTTGACAGTTGAGTTTTTGTCGTGTTAGAAAATATGGAGTGTAACGAGAATAAGCCTGCCCGTCATTGGAAGGCAGGAGCAGTGGCTGTTTTGCAAGTCTAACCGTCATGGAGGAAGGCAAGGGTAGTGACCCGTATGCAAACGAGCACTGTGAAATATTGCTTATTTTAATAAGAAGTTTTAATAAGGTGGAGCAGAGAAGGGTAGCGCCCTGTGAAGTTTTCTTCTTGTGAATGAACTTCTTAAAAGGTGGATCGGAGAAGCAAGGTTAGCACCCTGTGAGCTTTCTCCTTGTGGAAGAGTTTTAATAAGGTGGAGCAGAGAAGAGAAGCGCCCTGTGAGTTTTCTCCTTGTGAATAAGTTTTAAGAAAGGTGGAGAGAGAAGGAGCGAAATCCGCAGAATTAGTAGCTCGAGGGAAGGAGTGAAAACACGGAGTTAGTAGCTCAATGAGAAGGAAGGAAGCAGCGAATGGAAGGTAGCCCGATAAGGTGGAGAAAGAACGCCAGACCCATGCAGCCAAGAGTTCCATAAAATTATCCGAAGCAGATCCAGGTGAAAGCAGATGAAGGAGATCCTCAGAAATTAGCCTGAGAGCCTAAAATGGAAGCTTGAAAACTCCCCAGAAAAGAAAGTAAAGATAGCAGTAGGTGAGAGAAATAGATTAAATTGATGTACAAATAATTATAATGTGTTAGAAGGGTAGTAAGGTTTATAAAGAGGGATTCTGAATATGTTTTAATGATAGATAATTGAGCCTCTGCTGCACATACAAACCTCAAGCGGGTGTACACCGCTGAATACTGGTTACTGAAATGGGCCAATAACAAGCTTCGTCTACCTCCCGCTAGCACAACCACCATGATGGCACAAGCACTCGACATCCCGAGGTTGAAGTTCCCGATCGTTGAAAAGAGGCTGGTCTTCACAACCAAACTTATCACAGACCAAATATCATCTCCAAATATTTGGAACGCTTGCTCTTGGAGAATTGCACAGCCAAGCCTAAGGTCGGTACCAGCACTTGTGGCTCACCACAACAGGCTTGTACTCACCGAGAGATTTCTTCCCAAGCAGATGCTCGCTGCCCTCAACCGTGCGGACGCCGACATCGACACCATAATAAGTAAAAAGAAGGACAGACACAACTTTATCAAAGCTCTTGAAACCTGAATCACTGCCAAGTTGTATTTGTTTTTCTGTATTTGTGTTCAGCTCCGTGTTTTTATGATGTATTTGTATTTCTTTTTGCATTTGTAATCTGTATTTTGTAGCCTTTTGTATGTGTTCGCTATATTTTGTAGCCATTTGTATTTGTACGCCGTACTTATCTTTTCCCTAACTGCTATATGTGAACCCCTGGCGCTCGTCGCCGTGATGGGATATTGTGCTGTAACTCTACTTCACAATAAAGATTTATTTATTTATTTATTTATTTATATGAACAACTCTGAATAAGTTTTAATTGATGAAGATTTGTTGGTTTATCTGAAGGACTAATAACAAATAGAGACTTTAGGAAGGTTAAGATTGATCTACAAGTATAATGTAACAGAGTGGTGAGAAAACAGAGTATAATAATGAAAGTAGCATATTTGTTTGTTAATATATGGAACGGAATTGTACCCAGGAGTAAGTGAAATAGGTATAGGAATTTATAAGTGTTAAGTGTTAGTTAGGGCAAGAAGAATGAATCAGGTGTTTTCATGTAATGGTTAACTAAGTCTAGCTAGTGAAGAGAAATGAATGTGTAAGGAATTAGTTAGGGCAAGAAGAATGAATCAGATGTTGTCATGTAATGGTTAACTCAGATTAGTTAGTGAAAGGAAACAGGAATGAGAATATATATACAAGGTATCTTTGAATTAACTTTGTGTGTCATATTACATGCTATCCAATTCAGTTGTACATTATGTTGTACATATATGTAAATAAACTATGTTATGTTATATATTAATGTGTGTTGTTTGTCATTCTTGAAAACTCAGCCTTTCCGAAGGGAATTATACATAAATGAGAAGTTCCCTTGAATCTGGAATTCTCCTGTGAAGCAAAGTCAGATGTGTAAGTGGAGGATTAAGATAAAGAGGTCTATATAGTTATAAGGGAACAAAACAAAATTAGAAATAAGGAATATTATTAAATAAAGATATAGATATAACACTCTCTTTTCCACCCCCCCCCCCCCCACAGTCTACAACATATCCCACAGTGCCCTCAACAATGAGATGTTTTTGCGGAAATGGCGTATTCCCAATACACTCATGATCCTCTTGAAAGGTGATAGTGCAATTTGTATACCACCTCGGCGATAAAATGACACGTGCGTCGGGATCCCTGAGTCAAAGCCGGTTGACTCTCGACGTTTATCCATGCTGACATCGAATTACCGTCTATGATGCAGTGCATCTACACAATATAAGAAGCAGCAGGACTATCTCGTACTTTAATCGGATAAGCAAGAAACGGCATAGATAATCCATGGAATTATTTTTCATTGCAAAGCAAATTTGCCTTTATAAAGAGTTGCAGTGGTATTGCACTACTTTCAATCACGGATTTTTATCCACACGCTTCGATTCGAAAATAAAAACTTTCGCAGCCAGTTTTTATTTTGGAATCGAATAACCGCCATGATTAGAAGTTTTCAGATAGAAAGACATCAAAGACGTACGTGAGGCGTGAATGCGCTGTGAGAAACGGAAAAATCCAATCCCAACTTTCACATCCTTGCAATTAGCAGCCACAGTTCTCACACTTTGGGTATTAAAGCCTCGTCTGATTTCGCACACTCTGTCGAAATATCGATTCAAGAAGACTGAACAGAACAAACTGCGCTCCTGGTTCACAAATCGTACACCTATTTCAATCTTTAGCCCGCACAAGGACTAATTCACGTCCTTGAGAACACCAGAGATAACCATGCTAGGGCTCACTCTCCCAAACACGGCAATCATATCCCAAATAACTTCTGTTTTAAAGTTGTAAAAGAGTGAAACAATAAACTATTTCGCTCATAACATTGGAGTTTCTATTCAATCCACAAAAAGCGCCCAACTGTAAACAGCTTGGTGGGATTCACAGACTAATACATTTAAAAAAAGCCGTAATCAGATGTGAAAGGGATTCTTGCACTGCCTCTATTGAAATGAGCAGCAGATTGGCAAGCAAGATGCTAGGGACTTCTAGAAGTGATGGAGTCATCATGGAACAAGTAAATTCATGGGCTGACTTCGGTTAACTAACAGTAAGAACAGGTGGATGTTCAAAAACTTGATGAATGTCAAGTGGTGCTCAGGACATCAAAGGCAGGTATTGTTGGGAAATCAGAGATGTAATGTCACACTGATATTACGAATGCAGAAGTGGAATGTGAGGAATACAGAAATGCAGACAGAACAGGAAGGGAGGAGAGGTTATGCTATTAGTTAGGAAACACAAAACTTATGTCAGTGCTTCCATTTGAGTAATCGACAGTGCAATGTTGAGTCTGTTTTGTGTGACATAAGCACTCGAAAATGAAAAATGTGGTTATAAGTTTGTTATAGGCCTAATGATTGTGATGAGTACATCGAGCAATTGTGCAGAGAAACAGATTGAGCCAGTCAATCAGAAAGTTGTGTAATGGGAGATATTTTCCAGACATTAACTAACTCTTGGGTTGGTCACTCACACGCAAGCAAAGTGTTAGAAAGGGAACCGGAAGTAATAATATCCTTGATCTTAGAATCAGCAGTGATCATTCGTGTTTTAAGAATTGGCAGACAAAGGAACCACGAGGTGGCAGTGATCACAGTGTACCGATGTGACATTTACTTAAACAGGTAACTACCATCAGGGGTAAAGGGAAGGGTGTTTGCTTCCGTAAAGATGACTACAGCGTCTCAGAAAAGTTTCACTTTATATACATTGGGACCAACTGAGGATGTTACCAAAAGAAAACTGTAAATGGGAAGCATTCAAGGAATTAATCTTGGAACTAACTATGCTTTTTATTCCAACTAAGAAATACCTTTCAAGGTGTACACATAAATAGATGTCAGCGAAGTAATCAGACTGGTTGTAAAGAAGAAACATGCATTGATGCATATAAATTCTCATCGACAGAGACGTTTATTTCTACTATAGGCTTCTAGTCTGCAATAAACTGACGAAGGCCGAAGGCAGATTCCGAGAAATCTTTGTCAAAGGATGCAAAGAAAAACAGCAAAGACTTTTTTTTTTTTTTTTTTTTTTGATTTGGTAGTTGTTGGCGCATCGGCTTCTGTGGCCATATTGCACCTCCCAAGGTTTTTGTAGTACTTTGATCCAAGCCCGAAACGGGAATCGAACCCGCGACCTTTGGGTTGCCGGGCAGGTACTTTACCCACTCGGCTAGCCCGGTCGGCTACAACAGCAAAGACTCCTTTAGTTATGTGAAGCAGATTGGTCCAATTGATATCGATTTTTCAACTGTTCATGATCCTGTTCAAGTAGCTGGCAAACTGAATGAGTATTTTGCACCTACAGTCACACATGAGGAATTCTGTGGAGAAGTGTAAGTCAGAATATTTATCCAAATCTAATAGGGAGCTAAATGACCATGTAAAATCTGAGGTGAGAGTGGAGGCTAAATTCTTGAAGTTTAACAGAAGAAAGGCCACTGGGCTGTATGCAATCTATCCAAGTAAATTAAGTTAAGAGAGACAGCAAAGGAAATAAGCAAACCCTTAGCCAATCCTTCAGAGGAGGCCCCCACTGCCTCGAGAAGTGCAAACGTGTTTCCAGTTCACAAAGGGGATCAGAGACTGGAGTAATTATAGACCTGTTAGCTTAACTTTCGTTCCAGAAATAATAATGGCGTTACTGGTTAAGGAAGCCCTGCAGGATCATTTCGAGAGTTATAATTCAGACACAACATGAGTTTGTTAACAGAAAGTCTTGTCTGACAAATTTGATTGGATATTATGACGTGGTCACAAAGGAACTGGATAAAAAAAATTATTTTGATATCATATACTTCGATTTCAGCAAAGCTTTTAATACTGTTGCAAATGGAAGACAGCTTGAAAATTGGAGCATTATGGCATTAAGAGAAAGTTGCTAACAAGGATAAAATGATGACTGCGCGAGCCAAGACAGAGAGGAGTAATCAATGGACACTGCACTTAGTGGACTAGGCCAGGGTTCAGTGTTGAGTCCGTTGTTATTTTGTATATTTATCAATTATATTGATAAATATATATCCGGCTTAATGTCCAAGTTTGCAGATGACACAAAGGATTGCAGAGTTGTTAATGACAGTAATGGCAGTCTACTACTGCTAAAGGATCTGGAAATTTTCGACAAATGGACTAAGATAAGGCAACAGTAGTTTAACATTGACAAATGCAAAGGATGGCATATGGGTAGCAATAAAAGAAGAGTAACATAACCACAGTGAGTTACTAATCTCACAGTAGGAGAAAATGAAAGTTTTCTTTAAGTAACTGTGCCATCCGATATTAAATTTTCAGAGCAGTACAGACAGGTTCCGGGAGCTGCCCACGCCGATTTTTCAATTATATAAAGGAGTTTTGCTAGAAGGGATCAGTTAGTGATTATCGCTCTAATTTAAGCAAACGGTTAGACCACTCCTTGAGTACTACATACATATCCAGAAACCTCCTTTAAAGAAGGATGTAAAGTTGCTGGAAAACGCAGAGAGAATGGCAACGATGTTGGTGAGTTGGATGAAAGGCATGCTCATACCAGGAAATGCTTAAATCCCGCAAAATTGCAATGTCCGGATACTACACAGCTGCGAGGTAATCTAATTGAGGTGTTTGAATGGCTTGAATGAACTGGGCAAGCTCAAACCATTCGGAACATCATACGAAAAGGAAATGCTCTGCATACTCATCTCTCAGATTCTGCTGGTTGAATTCTAAACATTCACTGTGGGAAAAAGGGAGTCCTCACTCCGACTAAGCCTTTAAACCACCGTTTCCGTCACAAAAGCGCTTCATCAAAAGGCTAAAATTTATATATATTTCGACATCGTTGCTCACTTTTTTCACCTACTTCTCCTACTCTTATTTTGTCTCGTCTCTTAATCAAATCTGTGCAATATCAGGTGAAAATTCCAAGTTACAGAAGCCTCCTTGCAGTTAGCAACAACCCCTCAAACGGATTAGGAAACTTCTCCACGTAAAATATGCGAAACAATTCATATATTTACACCTTTTTTAAAGTTCTATGCGATACTGCTATATCATATATTTGTAATATTAATAGTAATTTTATTTTTATTACTAAACTCTGAGAAAATCACATTTTAATGTAATTCAATACACCATAATTTTTCAAACCAATTTAATTTATAGTGTTCTATAATTCAATATTATAAGAAAAAAAATAACAATAAGTGGAATTTTAAAAAAAATAATAATAATAAATGAAAAGAAAATATACAAACTCTGCGTTACTCCCCTAATTTAGGTTATTCTCCAGTTCACATTTCAATTTCTCCAAACTGTCTCCCTCCACAACCCAAGTTTGTAACTTTTTCCAGCAATTTACAATTCGCTGGCTAAAATAAAACTTTCTACAATCCAGTCTAAACATCTCCCCACTTAATTTGAAATAATGGCCCCTTGTTCTACAATCAATTATAACCGTGAAAATTTCATCCTCATTCATTTTACTTTTGCGTTTTAGAGTCTTAAGACGTCAATCAAGACGCGGCTAAGCTGCCTACTTTTCATGCTGTGCAACCGACATTTCCGAAGTCTTTCTTCATATGGAAGCGTTTTTGCCGATTTCATGACTCGAGTTACCCGTCTTTGGATCCTCTCAAGAGGCATAATATCTTTATTGAGGAGCGAGCACCCTACCCGGATGCAGTATTCCAAGTGTGGTCTAACAACAGCTTTATATTATGTGGATTGTCAACTCTTTATCTGTACTAGAAATTGCTCATTAAATCATCGAGAGGACGCCATGAGCTCTCATTGCAACCTGTCTCCAATGGTCACAGAATTTCATGTCTAACCGTATCGTAACGCCCAAGATACTTTACTCCATTAGTTCAATTCCACCTAGTGTATATGTTATTTTGGTTTTACTGGTCCCTAGGTGTAATACTTTATACTTTACTTGATTAAAGCATAGCTGCTATTATTCGGCCTATCCCTGAAGTTTATCTAGGTCACACTTTAGGAGATCTACTTGGCAGTGATCATTATCAAGTCTACTACTCTTTACATCTTCTTCAAATTTAGACATTAAGCCCTCTATTCCTTCATCAATGCCATCTATAAAAATCGAAAAAACTGCTCCTAATAGCGATCTTTGAGGAACCCCACTTCTTACATCAATCCAATCTGAGTAATAACCATTTATCATAACTCTCCCCCTCCTGCCCTGAAGCGATACAGCTATTCGTCTAGGGACTTTTCCAGTGATTCCAACCTGTACCAGATTATAAAGTAACTGCTCATATGGGACTCAGTCAAATGCATGCTTTGCTTAAATCAAAATAAACAATGGCGAAAATATTCCCTAAGTCCAGAGCTTGGGTGACCATGTCAAAATAGCTAACCAGATTAGTTAAACATGATTTTCCGTTTACGAAAGTATGCTGAGTATCCTCAAGAATTCCACTGTATCTAAATGATCCTGAATTTCAACTTTTATCATTGTCTCGATGATTTTCCCAACTATTGAAGTTAGACTCACCAGCCGGTAATTTCCCACTTCATTCTTAGAATTGCCCTTATGATTTGGAGATACATTGGCACTTTTCCAATCCAACGGAATCACTCCCAAGTCCAGTGAAGCTCTAATAATTAGCCTCAATGGTTCAATAAACTACCTTGCCACCTCTCCTAAGATTATGGAGTAAATACAATCAACCCCAGGAGCCTTACTGGCCTGTAGGCGTCAATGTTTTTTCATTAAATAAACTTGAAAGTTCACCATCATTAATTACTTTTCATTTTCAGCTTCACTTCTACTATTTCTCATTGAACTTAAGCGATTATATTCTGTAAATATCGAGGAAAAAATAACTGTTGCATTCATCTGCAACTTCATTGGGTATCTGATACTATCCCACATCCATTATATAAGGATCAGATTGGACCCTAGTGTAATGGATATATATGTGAATAATTCCTTATCCCTCTCTCCTGTTTGCCAGCAAAATCGTTTTTATGGCAATATTACAGTTCAATTTGTGGCTGCTATAGTCTTCTGTACTCTCTGCAAGATTTCCATTCCCTCTTTTTTCTGCTCAAATATTTTGGCAACTCCATTATTCATCCAACAGGGAATCCTGCTCGTGAAGTATTTTTAATGGTATACAAGCATTCAAGGCTTTTGTGGTTATTGTTTTAAAGGTATACCATTATTCAACAATTGAAATCGCTCTCTGTGAGATATCTACCCACTTAACAGAGGCGACGTTCCTTGACATGCTGATACAAATAGCAACCATCTTGTTGATATAAAGTATTTGTCCCCCATGTGGAGTTTCCCTCCCATCTGCTCCAATCAATTAGTGACGAATGAAAATCAACCACAATAAGATTTTGATGCTTATTTATTCATCCATTTCCATGTAGATGCTCGTCATACTCTTCACAATTATCTGGCGTGTAGATTTTTCCCACTCGCATTATACAATTGTTTCCAACGATTTCACACCATACACATTCTATATTGGTTTGCGAAATGTCTGAATCCGGGAAAGCTTTCGTCTCGCTGAAGCTGCTTTCAATAATAACAATCAAGACCCCTTCTAACTGCCCTGTCGTTCCTCTATACATTATACGTACTGTAGTGACACCGGTTATCTAACTTCTGGAGGCAACATGTTTCTGTAAGTCCAATTATGTCAGTTTTATTTGTCCTAACCAGCAGTTGGAATTCACTTATTTTATTGACGACACTTCTGACATTACTGTACAAACAATTAAGACTTAGTGTTCTTGTACAGTTACCTACCCTGACACACCCCTTAAAGTTCTTTAAGATTCTTTCCCTGGCATTAACTACCCGCTCAATTGAAGCTTCACCCATCAGAACATCTCGCAAATAAGTTCTGATGCGGCAACAAAAAAGAACTCTTGAGGTATATGCTAGCTTTATTGGCAAAGGGAATAAACCACGCAAGGGCGTGTAACAAATGAGCAGTATTGTTGAAAACAGAGGGTTAACCCGAAGTCAATGTAATAAACAATGAGTCCATTGTAGACTTCCTCTATATATAGATGTCGACAGCTCAGTCTATTTGCCATATTGGTCGAAGTCTGATGCCTTGCGTCATGGTGTGGAGTCATCTATCCACATAACCAAGGTAAGGAATTCATTAATTGACATGGTGGCGCCTCGTGAGAAGCACAGTGGACAATTGAATCTGCGATCTCACATCCTGTGAAAACAGTTACACTTAAGTTTCTTTTGAAACTTACAACTGAGTGATGCTTTCCTTATAGAAAGAGCATTCATGCTGTTTTTACTAGTTGGTAGAGTTAGCCGGTCTCTACCGAGGTGTGGCATGGTTTTTTCTCCCGGAAACTCGGGTTTTTCTTCCAGCACAACATGCAAACCGACCATAGGACACACATGGATGAGTTTGAGTGTAACACGTAGTCACGCAATATTCTGTGCCTGGCGAAACGCTGGACATTGGAGCAAGGACGCAGCCGGGACACAATATTGTGTTCAGTGCAGAATCTAATATTTATTTTTTTTAAAGGAAGCAAACCCTTGCGGGCAGCTTCCCCGAAACAAGAAAATTAGCAACAAGCGCTTTTATCCTCCTCCTCCGCTAAGGGAACGAAAGAGGAGAATGAATATTTAATTGCTTCTGTTCCTCAGAACCGAAGGGTGAGGACGGTTCTGAGAAGAATGCGTTTTTATGCTATCTACAGTTATTTGTAATTAAATTATAAAACTTTTAGAACTGTGTATTAAAATTTAGTTATATCCCTAAAGATTAGATTTATTCAATAAAGATTAATAAATTTTCGGTGAGCATTTAATGTTTTATGTGTTTTTTTTAAAAGAATGATTTTTTTTTTTTTTTTTTTAATAACATCATACAAATTTTCAACTATCATCACATCAGTGTATTATACACGGATATGAAGATAGGTGGAAATTTCAAATTTTCTTAATTTTTTACAAGAATTGTTTTGGGATATTAATTAAAATTAAGCTACATATTGATTTATAGTCGTTTTTATATTCATTTTAAAGAACACTTTGAGATCTGTATAATTTAAAGTAAATGGAGAATAGTGGTAAACAGGATTTATTAAGAATTGATAAAAGTGTATTTGATAATTGTTATTAATTGCGAACACTCATATTCTTGTGTTTATTGCATGTATACATTGTGTTGAAACGTAAAGAATAAAAAACATTTTTTAAACTATTATTTACCTCCATTTCCTCAATTATTTTTAAAATACATTTAAATTTGGCCCCAGCCAAAAACAATGGATTAAAGGAATATTAAAAATACAATATAAAATATTTTGCAAAATATTTATTAGCCTTCATCAAGCACATAACAGCAAATTTCATTAAGGATTATACAAAACACTCAAAAAGGTACTGTTTTTATGCCATTCTCAAACAGAAATTTGAGTATACATTTCGCAATATCACTTCTACTGTTACTAATGCTAATATGTACATGATTTTAATTACGAGTGGTTAACTATTTTTTTACGATGGAAAATGGAAGAGACTAACAGTTCCATCTTTTTTTTTTTTTAATTTTTAAAATAGATGTATATATATTTTTTTCTAATAAAAGATGTAAAACGGATGGCTACTATTTGACTGAAGTAAACTTAAAAACAAAATTTAAGCACAAACCAATCAATATTTTGATTTATTCCCAACTCAGAAATTTGTATTGAACTCTTATTTATTTATTTATTTATTTACTAAATCAGTTTATTGATCCAGTAAATATGGTCTGTACACCTTACACGGCCATTTAGCCAGGAGAGCGATGCATAATATATTTAATCATTTACATTATATAAACAAACAAGTTTATATTAAATATGAAAGATATAAATCAGTTTTAACAATCAGTGTATGCCAACTTACATAAATAACAGCCATAAATATGAAATACTTACAAATTTCAGTGGCCGATTCAACAGTAAACAAATTTATTTACAGCTTTTCCAGTAGGAGTAGATGTCAGAGCTCCATCCACTTGAAAGTTTCCTGTAGATTCTCTGTTCTGTATACTTTTGAGTCACAGAACTTTGGCTCAACCGTTAGTCTGTTGATCAGCTGTACAGCGTTTCCGCAGAACATAGCACTTAGGCGAACAAGATTGTCTAGCCCTGTTTGAAGAGGAAGCCGTGGGTCTGTCTGGTAGCGTCGTGCTCTCCTTGGAGTCCTAACGATGTCGTTCTTTCGGGGGCGTCTATGGATCTGGTTATGAGTTTAGTAAGTGTTAGAACATTTTGGGCAGCAATCTGAAGTGTCCAAGGCATCACGTCTAAATTCGAGTAGAGCACCGATCTAGAGATGGTATTTCATTCTGGGGGCATCTATAGATATGGTTATGAGTTGTAAGACACAAAGTCTTACAAGTTAAATTTAAATATCAATATAATTAAAGAAAGAACGCTAGGTAGAGTGATATTGTAAACCTTACAAGAAAACGCTTAAAATCATAAATATTGTTTAAGATAGTGGGTCTCACCCTAATGGAATTAATTTCAGAGAAGGTTAAATTTAATGTACAAGCAAATATACCGTGAAAATAAACATTACAAAGAGATGCACTACCTGAAGCAGCAAGTGAAGATATCGAGATGGAACAGTGGGGGGTTAATTGATGGAATGGCAAAAGGGATGGAGTGCTCCAGAGATTACAATAGGGGTACCAGGTGTAAGCGTTTTTGTTTACTGCAAACAGAGCGGCGCCTCCGTAGCCAGGTGGGAAGGAGCAGCAGTGCGTAGCACACGCTTCTTGATTAGACCGGGGTTCGAGCCCGTCACCACCAAATACGGAGGATGCGGAAAGGTCCGGGAATGACCACCGCATATCCCGGAGCAATATGGCCTTAGTTGCTAATGCTCCTAAAAACCAAATAACTAACTAACTAGCAAACAGAGCGGGTGTGGTCATTTTAAAATAAGGCGAGACGAATCAAGTAAACGGACGCAGATGTTTTCCCGATGGATTCCGAGCTCCAGAAATTTCTGGTCATTTCTAGAAGGATCGAGAATTCTCTATAAAACGGAAGTCCTTTCTACACCCGAGGGAACTCGGCCTTCCTGTCATGTGGAATAGGCAAATGAGAATGGAGGTGATGATGGTCAGATAGAAATGATTGGTTGAGAGAGGAAGGGGCGTTACGAAATTTTAGGAAATAAAAAGGGAAGAGCGGGCGAGAAAAGGGGGGGGGTGAAAAAAATGTTTTCGGAGATTAAAATTTTTTCGGAGATGTAGGCTCGGGAAACAGTCCCCGGAAGTGATCCACCAGGAGAACCAGTTATGGTGAGTTGACTAAGTTCTGATAGGTTTAGTAAGGTATAGCTAAGTTACAGTAAAGGGAACTTTCTCGAGATGGAACATAGAAGTCCGAAAGCGTCCACCGAGAGATATATTTGGAAGGAGGACAGCGAGATGACGCTTACGGAAGAACACTGGACCGTCCTGTAGCCTACAGAAAGAAATAAAGTAATGGGAAGCGACTCCCACTGAATGATCCGGCACAGCAAGGAAGAATATGATACCAGGAATGATCGGCAAAGCGAATAGTGTCCCTGGCAGAAGTTAGAAGTCCGGAATTGGAGAAGAGCGTTTCCAAACCAATGGTGGACCCCGATGCAGAGCAGAAAGTCACAGGCCAAACATTGTATTAGCGCTAGGATTCGAATCCCCAGAAGTAAGTGATTAAACAACGTATATACCTCTATGTAATTGCAAAGGACTGCTGGGAAGATTAGAAAATATTAAGTGAGATTTAGGGAAACATACAGTTAATTCAATGCATGTTGTATAGATAAGCAAAGAAATATCATAGAAACAGTTTAACGAAGGATTGTTTACGGTTATGGTTTATTTACTGAGTAATTAATGGAGGGAAAGTAATAATTTTGGACGGGTTAACCTATAGAGCAGGTACAGTTGTATGTTAACTCATATAATGTTACTGAAGTAGAGAAGTGGTGCAATTAGTCGCTAGATGCTGATATTTACCTGAGAGAATGAAGAAATAAATGAACCAATGTATATTTCATTAACGGGTAATTTGATTGTGTTAGGGTGAGGCTACCCTAGAATAATTTGTAAAGTGGACATTAAATTCCAGAAGAAGAATTGTATTAACCATGAAGAAGAAGAATGCAGGATTGTGCTAGATAAGTATGAATAATAAATAAAATGTCAATTGTATTTAAGAAAGAGTTAAGTTAAACTGTTTGTAGGAGAGTGATAGTGGTCCACTATTAAGAAGATGATGGATCGGAGAGCCTAATGACCAGGAACGTAATCCATGCCATGTACTTATATATGAAGTGAATAATGTGTAATGATTTGCTTGATCTTTTTATTTGTAATTATGTATAGTAAACTAATTGTATTTAACTTAATGCAAATAGTGTTTGGTCATTTCTGAACACACAGCAAAAATCCAAAGGAGGAGTGCTCTAATATAGAAACTCCCTCAGAACCGGAATTCTTCTGTGAGATAACAATTCAGATGCAAAGTGGGGAATTTTAAGAATATAAATAATAATAAAATAATAAAAATAATAAGAAAGTAAATATAAAATAAATAAATATAAAAAAGTAACCCCACCCACACAGAGTTCAGTAAGTGTTAGAACATTTTGGGCAGCAATCTGATGTTTCCAAGGCATCACGTCTAAATTCGAGTAGAGCACCGATCTAGAGATGG
Source organism: Mastigoproctus giganteus (assembly GCF_048544385.1). Classification (NCBI taxonomy): domain Eukaryota; kingdom Metazoa; phylum Arthropoda; class Arachnida; order Uropygi; family Thelyphonidae; genus Mastigoproctus; species Mastigoproctus giganteus. The sequence goes on from NC_143585.1 coordinate 19,735,191, forward strand.
TATACTGTCACCCTGTTATTCTGTTAAGACACTTAAGGATCCTGTACTCTAACCCGAGAAATTTGATGAAGTGGGTTTTGGGCGCTGAGGACCAGATGATGGAGGAATACAAAGGAATGACATGTATTCCTGTGAGCTCTTGGCGTAGCAACTACATTGATGCATAGGTCTTCTATTTACGCTTAGATGCTGAAGAAATGTGAAGCTCTCATCCCACGTTAAACCTAAGTCGTTAAGTAAGATGACTTTTGCTGCAGGTTCCCCTGCGATTCAGATTTGTATATTGATCCTTAACCTTTTGTTTGTAAAGGTAATTTGAGCTGATTTATCATGATTAAGTTCTAGACTGATTGAATATAGATACATTTCTTGTTGTTGTATTTTTTGATTGGCCAGTTTATTGATGGTAGCTGCTTGATTAGGATTAGATGATGTTATACAGAATTTAATGTCGTCCGCACAAGACAAAGTCCTGTTATGATGCAAGGAAGGGTTAAAGGGCTGCAGCAAACAGTGAGGGGGAGAGGACCCTCCCTTTGGTACTCCTCTAGTGACCAGGGTGGCCTGTGTTTGGATCAATGGTCTGAAAGCGCTGGCGTAATGGCCTTCTCGAAGAGTTTCAGGAATCCACAGCTGATGGCGATCGGCCTGTAGTCCTTCTGTCCCTCCAGATGCTTACATTTTGGTACTGGGTGCATAAAGTACGTGTTCAGATTTCTGTGGGATCTGCGCTAGTTATGAATTGATTAAAAATATGCACTAGAATATCAACAATGTAAACGCTGCATATTTGCACAATGAACAGTGGAAACTCGTCTGGACCTACTATTGACTTCAGCAGTAGCTTCTTTATGATCTCGATCAGTTGGTCTCTCGAGATAGCAAAATTAGAGAATACAGGGTAGCTCGTGGGTCCTACCACTGGAAAGACGGACTGATTATGCCGCTGATTGGGCTGCTCAAAGGTCAGTTTTGTCCATTCCATGAAAGTCTTCTCTTCCGCTGTAGACTGACTTGGCGTAAATGCGCGATTTCGTTTTGAGTGTCGCATCCTGTCGATAATCAGCTTCCTGTGAGCCGTTCTTTTTTGTTTTAAAAATAAAACTTTTTTTCTTTTATATTTGATGACATCTTGTTGATTATTCGTCCTTTGCCATCGTCGGTAGGCCTTTTGGTTGCGATGAAAAGCGAGTTTGACTTCTGAAATGAACCAAGGGAACGTTCATGATATTAATTTTCTCAATGAAAAAGTCATCTTTATAACACGTTCACATCTCCTGGAGTCTCTCGAGTTTTCTAGAGCATTGTACTGCGTGGTTTTGGCGATAATTTCCATGTTGGTTCCCCTGAAGGAGCCATTTTTCGGTAATGCAAATTAGATCGAACTCATCTAGACGTAGGAGAGACTGTAATGTCTCAAGATTGTTAACAACGCTTCTGTCATTTTGCATTAACAATTTCACTGGTATGTAGTCACTGATTGTGCTAGTTATCTCTGCTGGTTGCTATGCAGATGACCTGCTCATGCGTCTAGTAGTAGATGATTGAAAGTTCCTGTCCAAGTAGGGATTGTCCAGGGTTCGTGGGGACCACCGCTCGAGGTCTAGGACAATACGTTGTTTGTCAGGGGCACACTAGATGATGAAGAAGACATAAGTTAGGTGTCTCGTCTTCAAGACTCTTACTTCCACCTATACTTCAAAATCCTGAGCAAACAGGGACTTCATATCAGACCCCTTCGTGGACGAATTTAGTAGTGACACAAACACTTTACTCCTCGTTTGAACAGAGGCAATATTGTAGGCTAAGGTGGGATGCAGGGCCAGGGCTGAAGGGGCGCTATCCTTATTGTTTCTTTTCCAATGAGCTGATGATCTCTCAGTATTGAGGGATTTACCCTCTTCAGCCCTGTTTGCCCGTCTTGTTTGAAGAATCTGTGTGGTTTTAGTTACTTCATTTTGTGGAACCTTAGGGCACGCGTTTTCTTTTGCATTGGTCACCTGCCCGGTTGCAACCTGCGCATAGGAAGGATTTATGCTTGTGGAGCACGGGAATACTGATTGATTGTTAGTTGATTCTGGATCACAATGCTCTTTTTTGATTTAGGCTCATCTGGTTGCCATCACCTGAGATATTATGAGCAATACTACCTTTGGTCTGTGGGGGATCAGGTTGCTGAATTGCTAGTACCCAGTTATCACCTGTCGTTGCTTCTTTCGGAGTGTCAGTTAGGAAAAATCTGCTATATTATCCTGCTTTCTGGCAGTTTCGCGAATCTGAGGGCTATTTACAGCATCTTGTGGCTGATCTCTGCCAGAGATGTGGAGAGGGCCCCATTTGCAGTAGCACATATCTATACTGGGTTGACTTGCGGGTAAAGCAGTGCTAGTGACAGTTGTTTCTGTTCTGTTTTCTGTTCTGCAGTTTGAATTTCTTCTGTTTGGGAAGTACGTTTTAGTATTTTCTACGATTTCAGGGCGTATCTGTTCCCTGCGGGGGTCAGATTCGTGCAATACTGTTTTTATTTTGCCTGGGACGGTAGTCCTGCGACGAGTGTCATGCTCTTCCTTTGCTTTTTCAAGATAGGTAGCAGGGCCAGATCGTAGGAGTTCAGGTGTCTGGTTATCTTGTCTGTTAATGTCTTGTAACTGTGCAAGGGCGGTGTCTAATTTTTTATCCCTTAATTTCTCACTGGCAATTAGTTTCATGTTTTGTTCTCTTAGATCGTGATTTTCTGGAGGGTTTTGATAATGGGGAGCAGTACCTGTTATGTACAGGTACGACGTCAGGTCTTAAGGAACGCGTGTTCAGGAGTCCCTGTTATGCACCGAGAAGCCAATCCATCTTTTCAGTCACTTGGTTTCAATGAGGGGTTTCACTTTATTTGTCCCGACGATTCCTCCCTGAACTGAATCTCCCATCTTGGCCACAGAATAGGTATAAAAATATTCCCCACTAGTAACTTTAATTTATATATATAACTTTACCAACTTCTTTAATCCTGTGCATAGGCCTGACGCTAAATATCCGTGTAATTGTGCAAAAATTAAATCCCATTACCTCCATTTTAAAGCGATGACTGAAAAAAATTATTTACGCAATCTTGTCTAAAACAAAGTATTTTCTGTGCGGAAAATTAAAAAATACTTCGACTCTTAAAGACGTCAGCCCAATCTCTACTTCCTCTTTTCTTTTGAAGAAGAAAAAAAAGAGATGCATAAAAACAATGCTTCGAAAACTTATTCATCAGATTCTTCTGGTTGAATTGGCAAATATTCTCTGTGGGAAGGAATGCTCCCTTTTACTAAGCTTTTAAATCTTCGTTTTCGTCACTAGGGTGCTTCATCAAAAGAATCGAATTGAGATTACCTATTTCGGCACCGTTGCCTCATTCGATCCCTGTACTTTACCTAGATTTATTTCGTCTCTTAATGAAATCTGTGCAATTTCGAGCGCAAATTCCAAGCTAAAGAAGCCTGCTTGCAGTGAGTAACAACTGAAAGGGATTACGAAAATCATACCCTTAAAATGTGCTAAGAGATTGATAAATTTATACCTATTTTTTAAGTTTCTACAGGATATTAACTACCACTTATTTGTAACATTAATAGTAATTTTATATGTACTGTTATAGTTTGAGTGAATCAAATTATAAAATATCTTTTTAGTGTAATTCATTAAACCACTATTATTTGAACGTATTTATTCAATTCGTTATGCAACTGGAATTTTTGCAGTATTAGTATTGCAATTCCAAATAATGCAAGGAAGGCTATGGTTTATGCAGCAATAGCCAAAAGAAAAAAAATACAAAATAAATAAAATAAAATAAGAAGAAAAAATTTAAAAATATAAAAGAAAAGGAAATAGACAACGTATGCGTTTCCCTCCAAACTTTGATAATTATCCAGCTGATCTTGCAATTTCTGCAAACTGTCAGCCTCTACCACCGACGCAGGTAACTTATTCCAGCAATTTATAACTAGCTGGCTAAAATAAATCTACCTACAATCCACTCTAAACATCCCCCTGCTTAACTTTAATTTATGGACTCCAGTTCTAGAATCATTCAAAACCGTGAAATGTCGTCCTCATTCAATTTACCAGTCTCTCCGAGCCTTGAACACCTAAGTGAAGTCCCTGTGTGCCAAGTTTCCGAGCTCTGAAACCGACATATTCCAAGTCTCTCCTCATGTGGAAGCCTTCTTGCCGATCTTACTAAGGGAGTTATCCGTTTTTGGATCCTTTCAAGAAGCTCGATGTCTTTCTTTAGGTCCGGTCTCCATACTTGAACACAGTATTCCAACGGTGTTTTAACAATAGCTTTATGTAATGCGATTATGACGTCCTTATCTCTACTAGTAATTGCTCGGTAAATCATCGATAGGACACCATGGGCATCCCTTGCAATCTAACTGCAACGATCGGAGAACTTCACATCTAACCGTATCGTAACGCCCAAATCCCTTGCCTCCACTAGTTCAGCTCCACCAAGTGTATTAAGGTATTTTAGGGTTACTGGTTATCAGATGTAGTACACAGGTGGGCACAACTTAAGGACCAACAGTATTAGTAGTAGTAGTAGTAGTGGCACTTGATGCAAGAAAGCAAGTGTAGGAGCTTATGCAGCATCAGTCAAAAAAAAAAAAAATCACACCATACCCTCCAAATGCCTGTCCAGTTCCTCGTTAAATATATTTAACCTATCAACTTCCACAACGACAGATGGAAGTTTGTTCCAGCAATTAACCACCCGCTGGCTAAAGGCAAATTTCCGCACATCTATTCTACATCTATCCTTCCTTAATTTGAACTTATGTCCCCGTAGGTTCCTATTCTGAACAAGTGGGAGGATCCCATCAAAATTCAGCGTGCTCAACCCATTCAAGGCCTTATAGACCTCAATCAGATCACCGCGCAGGAGCCTAGTCTCCAGCCACTGCAATTTGCAGAACTTAAGCCTCTCTTGGTAAGAGGATCCCTTCATTCCCCTCACCAATCGTGTTGCTCTTCTCTGTACACGCTCAAGCAAATCTACATCCTTCCTAAAATGAGGCCTCCAGACCTGTACGCAGTACTCAAGGCGTGGCCTGACCATTGCCTTATACAGAGGGACAATCACCTCCTTTTCCCTGCTAGCAAAATTCCTATATATCATTGACAAAACCCCATGACCTGCCCTAGCAGCCTGTCTGCATTGGTCAGAAAACTTCATATCTGACTGCACAATTATCTTCTTAGCCCATCTGCCCAAATTATCTAGATCCTGTTGCAGTAGCACACTGCCATGACTGTCATTAACAACCCTGCCAACCTTCGTGTCATCTGCAAACTTCGACATTAAGCCTGATATACCTTCATCAATATCATTGATAAATATACAAAACAACAGTGGACCCAACACCGAACCCTGTGGGACTCCACTAATAACATTAGTCCACGAAGAGCAGCACCCATTGATTACCACCCTCTGTCTTCTCCCACTTAACCATCCTTTTATCCATTGTAGCAACTTACCCTTAATACCATTCTGCTCCAATTTGTACAGTAATCTTCCATGCGCAACAGTGTCAAAAGCTTTCCTGAAATCCAAATATATGATATCAAAATTATTTTTTGCATCCAGTTCCTTTGTGCCCACATCATAATAACCAATCAAATTTGCCAGACAAGACTTTCCCTTAACAAACCCATGCTGTGTCTGAATTATTGCTGCAGTCTTGTCTAGATGATCCTGCAATGCATCTTTAACCAGTGACTCCATTATTTTACCCGGAACAGAAGTTAAACTAACTGGTCTGTAATTACTCGTGTCACCCTTCGAACCTCCTTTGTGAATTGGGGATACATTTGCACATCTCCAGTCCGTGGGAACCTCCCCTGAATCCAAGGATGCTCTCATAATTATGGCTAAGGGTTTGCTTAGTTGCTTTGCCGCCTCCTTTAATATAACTGGATAGATCCCATCCACCCCAGGTGCCTTTCTTATGTTTATCTTCAACAATTTCTCCTCCACTTTGCTCTCAGTTATTACAAAATCATTAAGCACACTGCTACAATTTGATAACCTTCTTCCATTTTCAAACCTTAATAATTCCTCACGTGTGAATGTAGATGCAAAACACTCATACAGTTTGTTTGCTATCTACATCAACAGTCGCACCATCAACAGTCGCTACATCAACAGTCGCCCCATCGATATCAAGTGGACCAATCAGATTCATCCCCTTCCTTTTAGAGTTTATATAAGTAAAGAAATCCTTGCTGTTTTTCTTAGCATCCTTTGCCAAAGATTTCTCGTAATCCGCCTTTTGCTGCCGAACCTCCTTTGTGACCTGATTACAGACTAGCTTATATCTGCTACAGGCTTCTGCGTCGCCTGATAATTTATATGCATCCCATGCATTTTTCTTCTCTGTCACGAGTCTCATTAGTTCATTTGATAACCATTTAGGCCTAAACCTTGAACAATATTTCTTAATAGGCATGAAACATTTAGTAGTATCCACGATTAATTCCTTGAATGCTTCCCACTTAGAATTTACCGTTTGTAACATCGTCAGTTGATACCACTGTACAGAATTTAAAAACTGTCTGAGGCCACTGTACTCCCCTTTACGGAAGCAAAAACCCTTTCCTTTACCCCTGACGGTAGTTACTTCTTTGAGTAAATCCCACTTCAGCACACTGTGATCACTGCCACCTAGTGGTTCCTTTATCTGCAAATTCTTAATACACGAATGATCACTGCTGAGAACCAGATCAAGAGTATTACTTTCTCTGGTTGCCTCTCGAACATGCTGCTGCAGAAAACAATCATCCAATAAATCCACAAAAGTCTGACTAGTGTGTGAGTGACCAACGCACAAGTTCCAGTTAATATCTGGGAAGTTAAAATCCCCCATTATAAGACATTCTGATTTACTGGCCAACTCTATTTCTCTGTACAATTGTTCATTGTACTCATTCGAGTCATTAGGCCTATAACACACTCCTACTCTTATTTTTGCTTTTGCAGTGCTTATGTCACACCAAACTGACTCAACAGTGCACTGTCCATCTATATCAACTGGATGCACTTCTTTTGATTTTATGTTTTTCTTAATTAACAGCATAAAACCTCCTCCCTTTCTGTCCTGTCTATCCTTTCTGTACACATTGTACTCCCCAAATTCCAGTTCTGCATTCCCTATATCTTTGTGACACCACGTCTCCGATATCCCAACAATATCCGCCTTTGATGTCTTGACCAACACTTCAAATTCATCAAATTTATTTACTATACTTCTAGCATTGGTATACATGCAAGCATACATGCTCCTATGCCTATTCCTTGTTACCCTAACACATCCCATATACCCAACTATTCCAGGATGACTGCCATCCGTCCCTGAAACCCCCAACACCCCTCGCTCCAGGTCGCTTCTTATTCTAATAGAAGTTGTGCAAGAATCACCTTCACCTCTGCCTGCGGTTACTGTTAAACTATTAGTCTTTGTATCCCCCCAAGCTAGCAGTTTTCCGACCCACCTAACACTGCCTTGATAGCATCAGCAAATATTCTTGCACCCTTTCTATTTAAGTGTATCCCATCCCTGTAGAAGCAGTCTCTCCTGTTAACAAGTACAGTCCAAGCTGAAAAAAATTCTACCCCTTGAGCCTTGCACAATCTTTCCAGGGCCGAATTGATCGACAAGGCTCTCATCATATACACCCTCCTATCGTGTCTGGGCAGAATTGCAGACACTTTTCAACCCTAATTCTCGGCTTTTTTTCAACAGTGACCTGTACTTGTTGAATAATTCTGCCGGTCTCCTACTCTTAATATCATTAGTGCCAACGTGTACAACTATATCACCCTTTGTGCCCTTGAAAGATGATATCCGCTCTACAACGTCATCAACCTTTGCCCCTGGCAGACATACCCTGGTCCTGTTCCACCTATCCTTTTTACAAAGGATGTTCCCCGTTTCCCTGACAATAGAGTCACCAACAACTTATAGTTCCTGTGGGACCAGCGCATTCTGCCTTGGGGTTTGCCGCTGTGTTGCGCGATGACCAAGTGCAAGCTCTGGCGTTGATGTGGGCAGCTGAGAGCTTGATGGGCCCCTCAATTTATTTCCTTCGAGGGCATCCACCCTGTCCCTCAAACTCTCATGTCCTTCAAACTCTCAAATTGTTCGTATGGATTGGTCTGCCCGCTACATCGATCTAAATCCCATCGAACACATATGGGATGCTCTGCAAAGACACCTATCTGCACGTCCACACCCACGAGAAAATGTTCACAGTTGACGATGGGGCTGTCAGAGGAATGGACGATGTTATCGCAAGAACTTATCAACAACATTGTTCTAAATATGGACAGGCAGTGCAAAGCCTGCAATTAGGGGTGGCCATAACCCCTACTGAGGACCACCTTTTCCCTTTGTTCCATCTCTGGCAGTGACACATCTGTATCACGGCAGCCACTGCTATGATGCCAGTTTTTGAATAACGTCCCTCTGAACCGTTTTGTTTCCGTTGTCGTTTCTTTCATCGTTTCCGTTCCTCACGAGGTTTCTTTGATGTGCTTTTCCGATAACCAGGCCACTCCTATGAGAATATACCGGTGAAAACTAACTGGACCTTAGGTCTTTCTCACAAGTGTACCTGTTTTTTACTTAAACTTTACTGGATTAAAGAATAGCTACTATTTTCCGAACCACTCCTGACGTTTACTAGGTCACTGTGTAGGAGCTCTGCATCGCGATGTTCATTAGGTATTCTACTAATGTTTACATCATCTACAAATTTACAAAACAAGCTCTATGGCTTGATTGATACGATCTATGGAAATCAAAAACAACACTGGTCCCAAATGCAATCGCTGAGGAGCCCACTTCTTTCATCAACCCAATCTGAGGAATAACTATGTATTAAAACCCTCTGACCCCTGTCCTGAAGCCATTCAGCTAACCATCTAACGATTTTCCGTGAATCCAATCTGTTCTATCTTATAAAGTAACCGTTCATGTGGCAAAGAGGCAAAGGTTTAGCTTAAATCAAAATAAACAATATCGAAATTAATCGCAAAGTCCAGCTCTTCAATGACCCTTTCACAATAGCTAAACAGATTAGTTAAAAACGATTTTCCCTTTACAAAACCAAACCATGCTGAGTATCCTTCGCAATTCCATTTCTAAATTATCCTGAATTCTCTCCTTGATCATTGTCTGCACGATATTCCCAACTACAGAAGTTAGTCTAACCGGCCGGTAATTTCCCACTTCACTCTTAGAACTGCCCTTATGTATTGGAGATACATTGGTACTTTTCCAATCTAACGGAATCACTCCCGCGTGCTTTGAAGCTCTCATAATTAGCCACAAGGGTTCAATAAACTCACTTTCCTCCTCCCTTACGATTATAGAATATATGCCATCAACCCCAGGAGCCTTACTAGCCTGTAGGCTCGAATGTGTTTTCATTAAATAAACATTGAATTTTAAAATAATTATTTACATGTTTTTTAAACTTCATTCCCAGAATAAAAGCATTTTTCTTCTTTAAATATCGAAGCAAAGTAACTGTTGAGTTCATCTGCAAATTCAGATGGGGTATCTAATACTATCCCAAGACCATTATATAAAGGTTCGATCTGGTTTGTCCTTCTCTTCTTTGATAGATATATATTATATATATATGTCAAGAATTCCTTATCCCCACTTTTTGCGAGCCAAACATTTTCTGTGGCACTAATTCAGTTCATTTTGTAGCCGACATAGAATTCTATACCCTCTGCAAGATTTCCAAACCGAGTTTTTCTGTTCAAGTAATCTGGCAACTTCATTATTCATCCAAATTGGAATCCTCCTCGTGGAGTATTTTTAATGGTATATAAGAATTCAAAGCTTCTGTGATTAATGTTTTAAAGGTATACCATAATTGAATTGTATTTTCTCTCTGTGAGATATTTACCAAAAGAATAGAGGCCACGTAACACTTTTGAAATTATAACCCATTTCGTTGACTTTAAATTCTGCTACCACTGTTTTCATCGTCCACTGTAGAACCCCATGATCACTTCCTGCTACTAGTTCCTATACTTTCAACCCGATTATGTAATATGGTTCTTGGATGATGAAGTCGACAGTATTCTTTTACTGAGTTTATTTTATTTCTTCCAAAACTCAATCCTCGCAAACTATACCTCGCAAAAAGGATTCATCTGGGCAAGGTCCCATAAATCATGTTGCGATTAACCCTGAATATTGCTTCCTCTACATCTAAAAGACAACGTTGTCTATTTTCTTCCAAACAGCCGTTCACTCTGTAAAATTCACAAATCCACCGTACCATAGACTGTTCTTGTTATTGTTGGGTTTTCGGAGCATCAGCAGCTAAAGACATGTTGCTTGGTCTATATTGTGCGTAAATTGCATATATTCTGTGGTCGATTTTCTGTTTGCTGGAGAAAAAGCTGAGAGTCCGGTGGAAAAACTATGGTACCTTCGAATGTTACCGAATAACTCAGCCCCGTTGTGAAAAGGGCCCATAAAAATTCCTCCCATCATCGACGGGACTCGAACCCAAGTCGTTTCCATCCGGTGTGGGGAAGGAAGAAATTCTACCAACTGTGCTACCCAGGAGGGCCCTAGCTTGGAATGCTGATCTCCCACTGTGGACTTGTCTCCAAAACCTCTCTCAGACTTCTAGATTCTATTAAAAAGACTGCAGTTAAATTAATGGATGAATCATCTCTCAGAAGATCTCTCCACTCTCAATTCATCACAGGAATGAAGTACACAATGTATTACTTGTGCTTTTTATATTTATCTAGATATAAGAGAACACGCGTAATTTAAATTACCAGAATTTTAGGTTCAGAATGAAATCATATGTTTAAAGCACATAACACACTGTATAGCAGCATATTGACAGCATAATATTAATACGCTCCAAAATTATAAAAATATACTTAGATAGCTCTATTTGTTATTGAAAGAATTCTTATACGGGTGTGTGTGTGCCATTTTTAGTGAATTTTAAAGGGGTATATTTGTAATCACAATTTAAAAGAATAATTTGAAATATTGAAATCTAAAAATGTTACTTAAACGTTTCCGAGTATATTCAACGGTCATTTTATGAATGTTATGTAATGGTGCATAAAACATATTTTAAATTATTCAAAATATATGAAAAATTACTAATAATTTAACATATTTTTCTTGACTTCTAAAATATATCATTTGATTTTATATTCAGTTTTGGGTGGTATAATTACAGTTATTAAAAAAGCAAACAATTATCCCTATTCAAACCGACCATACAGACACACATGAGTATAAGGAAAGAAGGTTTGAGGACAGAATCGGTGAAGTAACATCCACATAAATAATGTCAATGTTAATTGATAGCAGGTAATTAATCTGTGGCGTTTATGAAATAATAATTTAGTTTTAGAAAATCTTATTGATAACTGAATGTTATGAATCCAATTTTGGATTTGCAAAAGATCACGTGGCAAACTGGAATTCATTCTATTTAACTCTATCCCAATTGTATACAAAATTATATGATCAGCATAAACATGAATAAAGACTCTGAACAACATTAAATATATCATTTACAAAAATGTTAAATAATATGGGGCCTAAGTGAGTTTCTTCTGGAAGACCATTTTAATTGATATTTTTATACTCTTCTGATTATCAATATTAAAACAAATTATTAATAACTTTCGTAAGTTATTAATATTGTCAACATTATCCACACTTCCTTGCACTGTCCATCATCACACAGAAATGTTTTTTTTTTTTCAAACTCTTTAATAAATTTGAAGTATTGATAATTAGGGGGGGGAGGTCTATATACAGCAGTGTTCGAAGAATCATTTCCTAATAACCGAAAAATGCACTTTTCAGAATAGGAACAGTTGTGATTTACACTGAGTGGACAGAAATAATGAGAACCTACCTGGAGAGGGGATATGCCCAATTATCGCCCGGATAATAGCAATCAGACGGCGAGGCATTGAGCCCAATAGTTCACGAAAGCATTCAAAAAATACCTGCTGGATTGAAATAATTCCGACGCATTCCTGGGTGGAAGTCCAAAACTCGAGACGACCTTTCCTTTCTGCACCATGTTCTAACCTTGGTTGTCCTGCTAGAAGAGAGGCAATGCTCTGTGGATGCACAATTACCATGAAGGGATATAGATGGTCAGCAAGGAGGGACACAAAATTAGACCGTACAGAGATGGGTCTAGACCTACAAGACGTTCCAACGTGTGCAAGTGGAACACTCCCCAGACCATTACCGATTGTCCACCTTCCACTCTCCAAGTGCCTTAACAGTTCCTTTTTGATATGACGGTTGCAGAGCACAGTGCATCTTCTACCAGGTACCCCCCCCGCCCGCTGAAATAACAGGAAACCGGATACATCGGACCCGGCAACTAGTCGCCAGTCATTCAAGTTACAGTGCCAATGATCTTTCGCCCAGTTTGAAACTTATTCTTGTGTCGTGGTGTTAGCCATATGACTCTTGTGGGTCGGCAACTTCCATCTAATGATCGCCTGATGGTCTTGGTGGAGATGTTTCTGTCACCACCCTCCTTGAAATCGGCGGTGATTTGTTCCACTGTCGGTTGGCTGACCCAATGCGAGACAAACAACGATGGCCAAGTTCGGCTACAACCTTTCACCGCCCACAGAGCTCTCAACAGTGGGATGTTTTTGCTGAAATGGCGTATTGCCGATACACTCATGATACTCTTCAAAGGTGATAGTGAAATTTGTGTACCACCTCAGCGATAGAGTGACACGTGCGTCGGGTTCCATGTTTCAAAGCCAGTTGAGTCTCGACGTTTATCCATACTGACACCGAATTACCGTCTATGAAGCAGTGCACCTACACAATATAAGAAGCAGCAGTACTATCTCGTGCTTTAATCTGAAAAGCAAGAAACGTCCTAGATAATTCCATGCCTTATTTTTTTAATTTCAAGGCAAAGTTGCCTTTATAAAGAGTTGCAGTGGTATTGCACAACTTTTAAACGGATTTTTATCCACATGTTTCGATTTGAAAATAAAAACTTTCGCAGTCAGTTTTTATTTTGCAATCGAATAACCGAATAACCATGATTAGAACCATAATCGAATTAGAACCATAACCATAATCGAATAACTATGATTAGAAGTTTTCAGATAGAAAGAAATCAAAGACATACGTGAGGCCTAAATGAGCTGTCCAAAACGGAAAAATCCAATCCCAACTTTCACATCCTTGCAATTAGCAGCCATAGTTCTCACACTTTGGGTATTAAAAGCCTCGTCTGATTTCGCACACTCTGTCGAAATATCGATTCAAGTAGACTGAACACAACAAGTTGCGCTCCTGGTTCACAAATCGTACACCTCTTTCAATCTTTAGGCTGCACAAGGACTAATTCACGTCCTTGAGAAGACCATAGATCACCATGCTAGGGCTCACTCTCCCAAACACGGCAATCATATCCCAACTAACTTCTATTTTAAATTTGTAAAGGAGTAAAACAATAAACTATTTCGCTCGTAACATTGGAGTTTCTATTCAACCCACAAAATTGGCCCAACTGTAAACAGCTTGGTGGGATCCACAGACTAATACATTAAAAAAAGGCCGTAGTCAGATGGGAAAGGGATTCTTGCACTGCTTGTATTGAAATGAGCAGCAGATTGGCAAGCAAGATGCTAGGGACTTCTAGAAGTGATGGAGTCATCATGGAACAAGTAAATACATGGGCTGAGTTCGGGTAACTAACAGTAAGAACAAGTGGATGTTGCAAAACTTGATGAATGTCAAGTGATACTCAGGACATCAAAGGCAGGTATTGTTGGGAAATCAGAGATGTAATGTCACACTGATATTACGAATGCAGAAGTGGAATGTGGGAAATACAGAAAGGCAGACAGGACAGGAAGGGAAGAGAGGTTATGCTGTTAGTTAGAAAACACACAACCTAAGTCAATGCTTCCATTTGAGTAATCCACAGTGCAATGTTGAGTCTGTGTTGCGTGACATAAGCACTCGGAAAGGAAAAATGAAGTTAGAAGTTTGTTATAGGCCTAATAATTGTGATGAGTACATCGAGCAATTATGCAGAGAAACAGAACGAGCCAGTCAATTAGAAAGTCGTGTAATGGGAAATATTTCCCAGATATTAACAAACTTTTGGGTTGGTCACTCGCACGCAAGCAACATGTTAGAAAGGGAACCGGAGGGAGTAATACTCTTGATCTTAGAATCAGAAGTGATTATTCGTGTTTAAGAATTTGAAGACAAAGGAACCACTAGGTGGCAGTGATCACAGTGTACTGATGTGGGATTTACTTAAACAGGTAACTACCATCAGGGGTAAACGGAAGAATGTTTGCTTCCGTATAGATGACTACAGCGTCTCAGAGAAGTTTTAAGTTCTATACAATGGGACTGTAAGATTTGAAAATCTTACAAAAATAAAATATTTTTTTTAGACTTTGGAAGTTAGTTTTCCTTTTGGATTCTTGCCGTTAGTAGGATACAATGGTAATATCCGCAGTTTCAATAACAAGAATTATTCAGTAAGAATTATAAAATTAGTGGGTAGTAGAAATGAAAACAGAGCCATTAGCATTAACTTCCGTTGTAAGCAGGGAATAGACGGAGAATACTACGGCAAAACAGCAGGGGGGGTTTGGCGCAACAAGCAACTTAAGGTTTATGTAGGGTCAAAATAGTACGGCAATTTACTTCAAACAGTCGCAAACTGGAAGTCGGTCTTAAACAACACAGACAAGTTTCCAAAGATTGATGCTGTGGTCACAAATCTCATTTTTTGTGGTTTTAGAATGCTATGGAAACAAGCCGTTATATGTGAAGGGTAGAGTTGTTTTTGGACAATCGGCTACATCAAAGGGCACACCGGATGGCAGCAGATCCAGCAGGTTGAAAAAGGGAGAGTATTGATCATGTGCTACTGGGCCGACGGATTAAGGGTTCTCTGACAAATGGAATGAGAAAAGATCCGAAAGTAACTATAAGATTGGTAGAAATCACTGGGAATAGGCGTGGCGAAATCGGAAGTAAGAGGAAGGAAAAAGGCAGTGAAAGGGTGACAGAGGGACACAAAGTTGAGATTTTCTCGGGGTGAGTGAAAATGGTTTAGGAACAATAGTTGAAGTTTTTTTTGGTCGGTGCGAGTAAGAATGGGTTAGTCAAACACACTTTAGAATTTGGTCGGTGCTAGTGAGAATGGGTTAGTCGTTGAGAAAGTGAGAGTTCGTTTGTTTTTTTTAGTGGAACATAGTCAATTTTGGCTTTTTGGAAAGTCTAGGAGTTGGGAAGAAAGAATATGGGAAAGATAAAACGAGTCTCTCACAAGAAAAAGGTAAATCAAATCTGCCGTTAAAGACCAAGATTCCTGAAATCTTGGAAGGCAAAGTGCTGGACCGGATGGAATCGGAACCCCGACCGACACGAGAGTAGCCATTCTGGAACAGAAGAAGTGCATCAAGCGGGCTGAATAAATGAAGCCGAAACCTACCTGGCAGCCCTACTACCCGTGCCAAATTCTTCGAGAATAGTAAGACGCCGCCCCAGACGGTGAAGATAAGCTGTACCTGACGGGAAGGACGAAAGAGGACGCCCCACCGAGTTCTACAAGTAACTGGCTAGATTGTAGTAGTACCTTCACACACACACCAAGAACTGTAGGAACCCAGTAAATTGGTCATCAGGACTTTTAAAAATATATATATCTATACTGTGAGATATGTTATACTGTGAGATATGTATTAGAAATACCTAATTGCAAAGATAGTTTAGGGAAGAATCAGGAAGGAAAGTCATTAACCAAGGAGAAAATTATTAGATATAAGATATTTCTGGAATGTTGGATATATGATAACGTAGAAAGGAATGAAATGGAATTGATATTTCTTGTCAATGGTATTTAATTGATGCAGTATTAAACATAGGTAGAAAGGGATAGAATGGAATTGATATATTTTTTTTTCTAATGCTATTTAAATGATGCAGGATTAAATATATCTAGAAAGGGGGGGGATTTTGATATCAGCTAGTATTGATTTTAACTGATGTATGAATATGATATATATATATACACATGTAGGTGAGACTAAATCATGTTGTCATATTAATGAATTCAATTATTTTGGTTTTAATATGCTCATGTAAATATGTATAATAAACTGATTTTTTTATATACAACATTTGTGTGGTTTTTGTTGTTCTGAGCACAAGCCTATCCAAAGGGAATTAAACACAAATAAGAGCTTTTCCCCTTGAACTTAGAATTTGCTTTGAAGTAATAGTCAGATGCGCAAGTGGGGAGTTATTTTAAAGCGGAACTAAACTAAAAGATACATATAAATTAAAATTAAAAAAAAAAAATATATATATATACATAAAACAATCTACAAATAAAACCCACCCCCACAGGACCAACTGAAGATGTTGCCAACAGAAAATTCTAAATGGGAAGCATTCAAAGAATTGATCTTGGAACTTACTATGCTTTTTATTCCAACTAACAAATACCTTACAAGGTGTACAAATAAACAGATGACAGTGAACTAATCACACTCGTTGTATTGTAAAGAAGAAATATGCATGGAATGCATATAAATTATCAGCGACAGAGAAGTTTATTTCTACTATAGGCTTCTAGTCTGCAATAAACTGACGAAGGAGTTTAGTCAGGCGAAGGCAGATTACGAGAAATCTTTGTCAAAGGATGCAAAGAAAAACAGCAAAGACTCCTTTAGTTATGTAAAGCTCTAGAAGGATAACTCAGATTGGTCCAATTGATACCGATTGTTCAACTGTTGATGATCCTGTTCAAGTAGCTGGCACGCTGAATGAGTATTTTGCAGCTACAGTAACAGATAAGGAATTCTGTGGAGAAGTGGAAGTCAGAATATTGATCCAACTCTAATAGAGAGATAAATGACAAGGTAAAAACTGAGGGAAGAGTGGAGCCGAAATTCTTGAAGTTGAACACAAGAAAGGCAAGTGGGTTGTATGGGATCTATCCACGTATATTAAGTTAAGAGAGGCAGCAAAGGAAGTAAGCAAACCCTTAGCTAACCCTTCAGAGGAGGCCCCACTGCCTCGAGAAGGGCAAATGTGTTCCCAATTCACAAAGGGATCAAAGGATGACAAGAGTAATAACAGACCTGTTATCTTAACTTCCGTTCCAGAGAAAATAATGGAGTCACGGGTTAAAGAAGCTCTGCAGGATCATCTGTAGAGTTATAATTCAGACACAGCATAAGTTTGTTAACAGAAAGACTTGCCTGACAAATTTGATTGGGTATTATGTAGTGGCCACAAAGGAACCGGTTGAAAAAAAATAATTTTGATGTCATATACATAGATTTGAGCAAAGCTTTTAATACTGTTGCACATGGAAGACTGCTTGAAAATTGGAGCATTGTGGCATTAATGGAAATTTGCTAACATGGATAAAATGGTGACTGCGGGGGGGAGAAGGCAGAGAGGAGTGGTAATCAATGGACACTGCACTTCGTGGACTAATGTTACTAGTGGAGATGCCCAGGGTACGGTGTTGAGCCCGTTGTTATTTTTTATATTTATCAATTATATTGATGAATATATATCAGGCTGAATGTCCAAGTTTGCAGATGACACAAAGGTTGGCAGAGTTGTCAATGACAGTAATGGCAGTGTGCTACTGCAACGGGATCTAGAAAATTTGGGCAAATGGGCTAAGATAAGGCAATAGTAGTTTAACATTGACAAATGGAAAGAATGCATATGGGTAGCAATAACCGAAGAGTAACAAAACAACAGTGAACTATTAAAGTCACAGAAGTAGAGAATGAAAATTTTCTTTGAGTAATTGTGCCATCCGATATTAAATTTTCAGAGCAGTACAGACAGGTTCACGGAGCTGCCCATTGGGTCTTTTCAATGATATAAAGGAGTTTTGCTAGAGGGATAAGTTAGTGATTATCGCTTATGTAAAGAAAATGTCAGACCATTCCTTCAGTACTACATCCATATCCAGAGGCCTCGTTTAAAGAAGGATGTAGGGCTGCCGGAAAAAGCAGAGAAAAAGTCAACGATGTTGGTGAGGTGGATCAAAGGCATGCTCATACCAAGAAATTCTTAAATCCCGCAAAATTGCAATGTCTGGATACTACACAGCAGCGAGGTGATCTAATTGAGGTGTTCAAATATTTGAATGGCTTCAATGAATTGAGCAAGATCAAACCATTCGAAAGATCATGAAGATCAAGAAGTCTCCTTGCAGTTAGTAACAACCCATCAAACGGATTAGAAAACTCCTCCCTGTAAAATGTGCGAAGAAATTCATATATTTACACCGTTTCTTTAAAGTTCTACAGGATACTGCTCTACCATATATTTGTAACATTAATAGTAGTTTTATTTTTAGATTTATACTGTGAGAAAATCACATTTTAATGTGATTCATTACACCATAATTTTTCGAACTAATTAATTCTATAGTGTATCCAACTGGAATTTTTGCAAGGTTATAAAAAGAATAATTAATTAAATAATAATAATTAGTAAAAGAAAAGAAAATATACAACCTCTGCGTTCACCCCAAATTTAGGTTATTCTCCAGCTGACATTTCAATTTCTCCAAACTCTCTCCCTCTACAACCGAAGTTTGTAACTTTTTCCAGCAATTTATAACTCGCTGGTTAAAATAAAACTACCTGCAATCAACTCTAAACATCTCCAGACTTAATTTGATATAATGGCCCCTTGTTCTAGAATCAATTATAACCCCGAAAATTTCGTCCTCATACATTTTACTTTTGCGTTTTAGAGTCTTGACATGTCAATCAAGACACGGCTAAGGTGCCTAGTTTCCAAGCTGTGCAACCCACATTTCGAAGTCTTTCCTCATATGGAAGCCTATTTGCCGATTTCACGAAGCGAATTACACGTCTTTGGATCCTTTCAAGAAGCACAATATCTTTATTGAGGTGCGAGCACCCTACCCGAACGCAGTATTCCAAGTATGATCTAACAATAGCTTTACATTATGTGAATTGTCAAGTCTTTATCTCTACTAGTAATTGCTCATTAAATCATCGAGAGGACACCATGAGCTCTCCTTGCAACCTGTCTACAATGGTCAGAGGATTTCATGTATGACGGTATCGTAACGCCAAAGTCCCTTTCCTCCACTAGTTCAATTCCACGAAGTGTATAAATTATTTTGGGTTTACTGGTCCCTAGGTCTAATAGCTTACATTTTTCTGGATTAAAGCATAGCTGATATTTTTCTGACCATCACTGAAGTTTATCTAGGTCACCCTTTAGGAGCTCTGCTTGGCGGTGATCATTATCAAGTCTACTAATCTTTACATCCTCTTCAAATTTAGACGTTAAGCTCTCTATACTTTCATCAATGCCATATATGAAAATCGAAAACAACAATGGCCCTAATAGCGATCCTTAATAACCATTTATCATAACACTCTGCTTCCTGCCTTGAAGCGATACAGCTATCCAAGGACTTTTCCTGTGATTCAAACCTGTACCAGATTATAAAGTAACTGCTCATATGGGACTCAGTCAAATGCTTTGCTTAAATCAAAATAAACAATGTCGAAAGTATTCCCTAAGTCCAGCGCTTGGGTGACAAGGTAAAAATAGCTAAGCAGATTAGGAAAACATGAATTTCCTTTACAAAAGCATGCTGAGTATTCCCAGAATTCCATTTGTATCTAAATGATCCTGAATTTCAACTTTTATCATTGTGTCCATGATTTTCCCAACCACTGAAGTTAGACTCACCAGCCGGTAATTTAGCACTTCATTCTTAGAATCTCCCTTATGAATTGGACATACATTGGCACTTCTTCGTAAGAGCACCCCTTTGTTACATTCACTAATCTTGTTGCCCTTCTCTGTACTCATTCCAGCAGTTCTACATCCTTCTTGAAATGAGGCCTCCAGACCTGTATACAGTACTCTAGGTGTGGCCTGACCATTGCCTTATACAAGAGAATAATCACCTCTTTATCCCTGCTAGAAAAATTCCTAACATCCTGCAAATAAGTTCTGTTCCGGCAACAAAAAGAACTCTTCAGGTATGTGCTAGCTTTCTTTGGCAAAGAGAATAAATCACGCATGAGCCTATAACAAATGACCAGTATTGTTGAAAACAGAGGGTTAACCGGAAGTCAATGTAATAAACAATGAGTCCAATTGTAGACTTCCTCTATATATAGATGTCGACAGCTGAGACTATTTGCCATATTGGTCGAAGTCTGATGCCTTGGGTCATGGTGTGGAGTTATCTATCATCATAAAAAAGTCAAGGACTTCATTAACTGACGTGGTGGTGCCTCGTGAGAAGCAGGGGACAATTGAATCTGCGATCTCACATCCGGTGAAAACAGCTTCGGTTCAGTTTCTTTTTGAATCTGAAACTGATGGGTGCTTTCCTTATAGAAAGAGGTTTCGTGCTGTTTTTACTAGATGGTAGAGTTAGTCGGTCTCTGACGAGGTGTGGCATGGTTTTTCCTCCCGGAAGCTCGGGTTTTTCTTCCAGCCCAACAGACAAACCGACCATAGGACACACACGGATCAGTATCAGGAAAGAAGGTATTACTATTATTTTGGGTTCAACTCGTAGTGTTGTGTATTGTGTACCTGGCCTAACGCTGGGTTATTGAAGCAAAAAGAGGTAGCCTCAATATTGCGTGCAATGCTGAGTCTAATCTTTATTTAATTTAAAGGAAGCAAATCCCTTGCAGGCTGCTTCCCCGAAACAGGAAAAATTGCAATTATGCTTTTATCCACCTTAAACGTTCACCCCTTGAACGAAAAACGAAGATAAAATTTCTTGCTTCTATTCCCTACAATCGGTTGGTGCAGCGATTGTAGGAAGAATACATTTGTTAGATATCTAAAATTATTTGTGATTAATTTATAAATATTTTAAAATTTTGTATTAAAACAATATGTATATATCTAAAGATTAAATTTATTCAATAAAGATTAATAAATTATTTTCGGTGAGCATTTAAGAAGTTATTTCTTTTTTTGTTTTTTTAATAACAGCAGCAAATTTTCTGCTATCATAACATCCGTGTATTATACGCGGATATGAAGATCAATGGAAATTTCAAAATTTCTTCATTTTTGACAAGAATCGTGTTGGGATATTATTTAAAATTAAGCTTCATATTGGTTTATAGCCGTTTTTATATTAATTTTAATGAACACTTTGAGATCTGTATAATTCAAAATAAATGGAGAATAGTGGTAAATGGGATTTACTAAGAATAATAAAAGTGCATTGGACAATTTTATTGTTCAAAACTGCGAAGACTCACATTCTTCTGTTTATTGCAGTTATACATTCTTTTGAAACGTATAGAATATATAACACTTTTTAAACTATTATTTACCTTCAGTTACCTGAATTATTTTTGAAAGGCATTTTAAATTTGGCATGTTTTTTGGCACCAACGAAAAAAAATGGATTAAAATGGCAAGGTACAACTAATTTTTAAATTATTTTTAAAAATTATTATTATTTTGTTCTTTTTCTGATGGATTCTGTAAAAAGGATGGCGATTATTTGGCTGAAGTAAATCAAGCATAAAACAAAAGGTTCAATATATTATGGTATAATGAAAAAAAGAAATTCTTATTTTGACTTATTTCCAATATTACTATGTGCCCGAATATTAAGGATGCAAAGACTAATAATACTAAACTATATTCAATTCTTAGAACTGAATATTATCGCTTATTCGACTCAGAAATTTGAATTCTTCTCTTAAGGAATACCTGTTATGTACAGAGAAACCCATTCATCTTTTCAGTCACTCGATTTCAGTGAGTGGTTTCACTTTATTTGTCGGGCTCATTCCTCCTTGAACTGATTCTCCCATAATGGCCACAGAATAGTTATAAAATGTCTACCGCTAGTTCTTTTAATTTACAAATATAAATTTACCAACTTCTTTAATGCTGTGCAGCAGGGCCTGACGATCATTATCCTTCCAATTGTGTACATATTAAACCGCATTGCCTCCATTTTCAAGTTATGTCTGAAAGACAGATTATTTAATCAATCTATGTTGAAACACGAGGCATTTTCTGTCCGGAAAAATTAAAAATACTTTGCCTCTCAAAGACTTCGGCTCCATTTCTGCATCATCTTTCTTCTGAATATTTCGGATATTCATCCATCAGATCCTTCTGGCTGAATTCACAAATGTTCCCTGTGGGAAAAAGGGAGTCCCCACTGTTACTAAGCTTCTAAACCGTTGATTCCGACAAAAGGGCGCTTCATCAAAAGATTCAAATTCATATCTATTTAGACATCGTTGCTGCCTTTGATTCCTCTACTTTTTCTACACTTATTTCGTCTCTTAATCAAATTCATTCAATTTCAAGAGCAAATTCACAGCTAAAAAAGCCTGCTTGCAAAAAGTAACTCCTCAAGTAGATTAGGAAAATTATACTCTTAAAATGTGCTAAGGAACTGATATATTTATACTAATTTTAACTTATACTTGTAACTTTAATTGTAATTTAATATTTACTATTATACTCTAAGAAAATCCAACTACAAAATATCTTTTAAATGTATTTCCTTACACCATATTTTTTTGAACTTATTTAATTTATTCTGTTATGCAACTGGATTACAGTATTAGTATTAGTAATAACACTAGGCTAATGCTGCACCAGCGAACAGCAAAAAAAAAAAAAATACTAAATAACTAAAATAAAATAATAATAAGAAAAGAACAATAAAAGAAAAGAGAATAGATAACCTATACGTTTCTACCGACATTTAGATAATTATCCCACTGACCTTTAAATTTCCCCAAATTGTCACCCTCTGCAACTCATGTATGTAATTTATTCTAGCAATTTATAATTAGATGATTAACAAAACTACCTGCAATCCAGACTAAACATCTCCTAACTTAATTTGAATTCATGGCCCCTTATTCTATTAGAATCACTTCTAACCGTGAAAATTTTGTCATCATTCATTTTTACTTTTACTTCTCATAGCCTTAAATATCTCAGTAAAGTGCCTCTAATGAGCCAAGTTTCCAAGCTCTGCAGCCCACATATTCGAGTTCTCTCTTCATAACGACGCCCTTTTGCCGAACTCACCAGACAAGTTACCCATCTTCAGACCCTTTCAACAATGTCTTTCTTTAGGTGCGGTCTCCATACTCGAACGCAGTATTCCAAATGTGTTCTAACGATAGCCTTATATAGTGGGATTATGCCCTCCTTATCTCTACTAGCAAATATTGGATAAATCATTGATAGCACACCATGAGCTTTCCTTGCAACGTGTCTACAATGCTCGGAGAACTTCATGTTTGACTGTACCGTAACACCCAAGCCCCTTTCTTTCACTACCGACTTTAATTCAACTCCAACCAAGGTATAAGTTATTTTATTGTTATTGGTCAGCAGAGGTAATACCTTACATCTTGCTGGATTAAAGCAGAGCTGGTGTGTTTCGGATCATCCCTCAGGTTTCTCTAGGTTCCTCTGTAGAAGCTCTTCTTGGCGATGATCATTAACTACCCTTCCAACCTTTTCGTCATCTGCAACTTTAGATATTGCACCCTCTATACGTTCATCGATGTCACTTATAAAAATCAAACATAGCGATGGTCAGTGATCTCAATACTGACCATTGAAAAATCCGACCTCTTACATCAACCCAATCTGAGGAATAGCCATTTATTACAACCCTCTGCCTCCTACCCTGCAGCAATCCATCTAAGGATTTCCCTGTTACTTAGTACCCTATGGGGTAATTTTCAAGACATCCAACTTGGAATCTTCCGGGTGGAGTATACTTTAATCGTATATATGCATTCAAGGCTTTTGTGATTAATGTTTTAGGGGTATACCATAATTCTGTTGTATTCGCTCTCTGCTGGATATCTACCCAGTTACGAGAGGCCATATAGCATCTTAAGCCATCGTAATTTCCTTTCCTGAAATTATAACCCATTCCTTTGCCTTTAACTACTGCTCTCTCTCTCTCTCTCTCTCTCTCTCTCTCTCTCTCTCTTCCACCGTAGAACTCTGTTATCACTTGCTGTTACTGTTTCCAGTAGTGCGAGCCCTAGTATGTCATCTGCTTCGTGGGATGATGATGAGGTACAGAGGATTCTTTTCCCCAGTACTTTGCCTGACATGTTGATACAAATAGCAATAATCTAGTTGATTAAAATATTTGTCCGCCATGAGGAGTTTCCTTCCCGTTTGCTCCAATCAGTTAGATGCAAATTAAAATCACCACCCAGAAAACATTGATACTTACTTGTTTATCCATTTGCATGTAGAGGTTCTCATCATAATCTTCACAATCACCTGTAGATTACTCACACTCTCATTATACATTTGCTTCCAACTATCACACACCATACAGATTCTATATTAGCACGAGAAACGTCTGAACTGGTGAAATCATTCGTCGCGCTTAGACTCCTTTGATAAGAAGCACGAAACCATGACACTGCCAAATGCCTGCCTGAATGCATTATACATACCGTACTGAAACTCATCATCCCTATCCCCAGGTGGCACCACGTTTCTTGAAGACCTATTATGTGTGCTTCATTTGTCCTAACCAGCAGTTCGAATTCACTCATTTTATTGACGACACTTCTCTGATTACTGTATAAATAAGTAAGGCTTAGTGTTCTTGTATAGTTAACTACACTGACAAAACCCTTAAACTTATTTTAGCTCGCTTTCTTGCCGTTAGATACCGTCTGATTTTAAACATTTCTGCCCTCGGAACGTCTTGCTAATATGTTCTGTTACCGTAATAAACAAGAACTACGTATCAACTCTGTGGTACTACACTGACAGTGGCAGAGAATGAAAGGGACCTGGGGGTGGTGGTGCAGGCAGATATGAAGTTCTCTGAGCAGTGCAGACGAGCTGCAAGAGTAGCTCATGGTGTATTGTCAATGATATATAGGAATTTTTCTAGCAGGAATAAGGAGGTGATTATTCCCTTGTATAAGGCAATGGTCAGGCCACACCTAGAGTACTGTATACAGGCCTGGAGGCCTCATTTCAGGAAGGATGTAGAGCTGCTGGAACGAGTACAGAGAAGGGCAACTAGATTGGTGAATGGGACAAAGGGGTTCTCTTACGAAGAAAGGCTTAAGTTTTGCAAATTACAGTGCCTGGAAACTAGGCACCAGCGGGGTGATCTGATAGAGGTGTACAAAGCCTTGAATGGTTTGAGCATGCTCAATGCTGATGGGATTCTTCCTCTAGCTCAGAAAAATCACCTGAGAGGGCATAAATTCAAATTGAGGAAAGACAGATGTAGGATAGATGTGCGGAAATTTGCCTTTAGCCAGCGGGTGGTTGGTGGGTGGAACAGACTTCCATCCCTTGTCGTGGAAGTTGATAGCCTAAATAAGTTTAAGGCTCAGCTGGACAGGTATTTCGAACGAACAGAGGGGTGAAGTGGAAGTGGTTATTTTTATTTATTTATGTTACTTTTTTTTTTTTTTTTTTTTTTTGGCTGATGCTGCATAAGCTTGCTTTCTTGCATCAAATGCCTCTACTAATGCTAATGCTAGAACTCTTGAAGTATGTGCAGGAGTGCTTCGACCAATATTATCAGATAAACGCGTATCTATATTAACAATAACACATATAAACTAGTGGTTTCCCTGAACTTTTAAGGTATCCTCAATAATTTGTTGTCTTCACCACCGTACATGATTCTAGAAGATTGCTGCACCATACGACTTGCGTTTCTTGCGATGAAGGCTGGAAATAATACACTTAATTCATTGCATATATAGTTTGTTCCGTCTCCACGGGGCGTGGACGGTTACTGGGAGGTAGCCTTACTGGTGATCGTTGCCTCCTGATAGCTAAGCGAACAGAAACAACTAAACAACACACTCACTGATAGCAGTACATTCATTTCTGGCCATAGTACAGAGTTTTGTATATCATCACAGAGAATCATGGCGCATATGAACTAACGTTTAGGGGCCGCCTTACATAAAATAGAACACATATTCTAGTAGGAATGGAATCCTTTATTCCACACTCCACCTTAAAATCTCGTCTTTTGTCTAAACAATTGTTTCCCAATAAATGTGCCAAGGCTGTACAAGAAAAGAATGTTGAATATCACAATTGGCTTTTATCCGAATCTCCAGGTACATTTTCTGCCTACACCAAAGCTCGCAACAATTGTAAAGCTGTTATTAAACTGCAAAAACTAGGCAAAGAGTAGAAAAGTTGCTTCTCGTCCGAGTGGTAGTCGTCCATACTGGCTTCTTGCCAAAGAAATTGGCCACAGCTTAAAGTAATATCTTTTCCGACCTCTGTCAAAACCAAATGGTTCTATTGCCAATTCACCCAAGGAAAAAGTTGAGGTGTAAGTTCCTATTTTTCTTCTAACTCCTGTATTAATGATCCAGTGAACCACCTCCTGCAATTCTCCGTGCACTACATTCAATTCTTCCTCTGTTCTTAGGTTAAAAGGACGTAAGACGAATTTTGATAATCTGAATTCTAAGAATGTCCCAAATCCTGGTGGTATTTCTTGTTTTCGTAATCTGTGTTCCGGAACTTGCTCATACACTGTGCTCCTGAATTTGCCCCTACTTGCTTCTATTCTATCGAAAATAATAGAGAAATCAATTAACCACTACATCTTAAACTATCCTCAAACCTCTCATCTGTTCAATGATCACCAGAAGAATTCCTGAGTGTCGATCCTCTGGTGGTTTATGTTACAAATCTATGGACAAATTGAAAGAAATTGTTTGGAGAAACTGTAGTAGTTTCACTTTACATGTCAAACGTTTTCCTTCTTGTTTTGCATAAACAAACTTCCATCCTGTGATTTTCCAACTATTCCGTTATTGGGCATCCAGGTTTCTCTGTTAGGGCAAACTCCATTTCATCGTAGACGTCTGTCTTTCTTCTCGCTTATCCACTGATTCTTGTATTCTTGAAGGTTCAATTATTCCCCCACCCTTTTTTTTTCTTGTTTATTAATGACCTTCCATTTACAGGAAATCCTATCCCCATAGTTTTGCTGTAGCAGCACATTGCATTCCACTTTACACTTTGAGAAACCTTGCTCTGCATTAACAGCTTCAAATTCTCGAATATTCATTTCCGATACCTTAAATGCTAATCTCTGTGAAATTTTCCAGAGGGGCAGAAATAATTAAGTTGATTTTAATCCTACTAAAACTCAATTCTCTCAAAGTATATCTGTGAAAGAGGATTCATCCGAGCAAGGTCCCATATCTCTGTTGCGGATTTTCCTAAATATTGATTGCTTCCTCTCCATCTGAAAAACAGCGTTCTCGATTTTCATGTTAGCGTTACTTTTCTTCCAAACAGCCGTTCACTCTGTAAAAATCAAAAATCCGCCCTACCATGGACTGTTGTTGTTATGGTTAGGGTCATCGCCCGCTAAGGACATGTTGCTTCGTGTATATAGAATTTAAAATTGCGTGTGTTCTGTGGTCGATTTTCTCTTTGCTGAAGAAAATCATGAGAGACCCGGAGACCAGTCTCTAATCCTTTAAGTTCCAGTCCCGATGTTCCAGTGAACATCGGGACTGGAACTTGAGGGCATTCCATGCTAGAGGGCCCTCCCTACCCACAAAGGCCCCTAGCATGGAATGCTGATCTCCAATTGTGGACATGTCCCCAAAACCTCTCCAGATTTCTAGATTCTATTCAAAAGACGGTAGTTAAATTAATGGATGAATCATCTCTCAGAAGGTCTCTTCACTCTCAATCCATCACAGTTTCTTAGGAATGAAATACAGACTGTATTAGTTGTGTATTTTTTATATTTATGTAAATATTAGGGAGCATGCGTAATTTATATTAGCATAATTTTAGATTTAGTATGAAATCATATTAACAGCATCATATTAGTAGGCTCGAAAATTAGAAAAATATACTTAGATAGTTCTATTTGTTAATGAATAAAAGAATTCTTCTGTGGGTGTGGGTGGCATTTTAAATGAATCTTAAAGGGGTAGATTTGAAATCATAATTTTAAAGAATAATTGGAAATATTCAAATCTGAAAATATTACTTGAAGTTTTAGAGATATTCAACGGATATTTTATGAATGATACCTAATGGTGCCTAAAAGGTATTTTAAATTATTCAAAATATATGGAAAAATTGCTTATAGTTTAACTTAATTTAAATTAACTCTAAAATATACCATTTGATTTTATATTCATTTTACTAAATTTGTTTACAATTATTGTAAAGGCGAAAAATTATTCCTAATGAAGAGAAAAAATGAGTTCTAATTTTAATATCAGCCATTGATGCATGTATCTGAAAAAGATACACTCTCGAAAATTATGTACAGCGGTGAAAAAACATGGAAACCTACCTGACAACGGGTATGCCCAACCAACGCGCTGATAAGGGCAATCACACGGCGAAGCATTGAGTCCACATTTTCACGAAAGCATTCAACAGTTATTTCCATCCATGCTTGCTGCACCGCTGTACATAATTCCGTCGCATTCCTGGGTGGAAGATCCAAACTTCAAATTGAAGGTTCCACAAAATCCCACAGGATTCATGTCCAGTGAACGGGGAGGCCATTAAATGGTGGTAGAATGAGCAGAATGTTCTTTGCACCATGTTATAATCTTCATTATCCTGCTGGAAGAGTGGAATGCTCTGTGAATGCATGATGACCATGAAGCGATGCAGTGGTCTGCAAGAATGGACACAAAACTGGGCCGTTCAGAGTTGCGTCTAGACCTGCCAGAGGTTCCAGCGTGTGCAGGTTGAACACGCTCCAGATCATTACCGATTGTCCACCTTCCACTCTCCACCAACCAAAGAGTCCTTGTTGACATGACGGAAGCAGAGCTCCGTGCAGTTTCTATCAGATACGCATCTTCCCACTCGCACGAAATAAATGGAAACGGGATTAATCGGACCAGTAGACCAGTCATTCAAATTCCAGTGCCGATGTTCTTTCGCCCAGTTTTGAAGAGTAGTCTGGTGTCGTGGTGTTAGCACTGCGACAGGACCCCTTACCTATGCATCCCACGGAATTACTAATGACACCATCGCCTCTTGCGCCTCTACATCTAACTAACTTAACATGAAATCGCCGAACTAGTACCCTTCGATTTTTTTTTTTTTTTTTTTAGGTACTTGCCACTGAAATCTCAGGAAATTAGGTAGCAGGACCTGCCAGAGTAAATAACCGTAATAGTGGTGTACCTGGTCTGCCCCCACGGGGCAGAATGGGGCAACGTTGGGTCCTATTAGGGGCCCAGCGGCTAAATGACCAGATGAACAACGGTTCACGGCACTACACAAATTACAAAATCCATATACTTTTAAACCTCTGGCATTGACAGTTTCTGGCATTCTGTTTCACCCCCACAATGTATAGCACGCGGAGATGGGGGGAACCCCTGGTGCCGTTTGACATTAAACACACTCTACATGTAGGGAAACGTGAGATTTACAATAAAAAAAAAGAAGTCTTGACTTTTTCTTAGTTTTTTAAAAATGTCTGATAAGTTTCGAAAAGATCAGTTTTTCTCGTTTAAGATATTCAGTGGATATTTAATATCGTCATAACCTTCACAATCACCTGGCCTGTAGATTCCTCCCACTCTCATTATACAATTGTTTCCAACGATTTCACACCATACACATTCTCTATTGGTATGTGAAATATCTGAATTCGGGAAAGCTTTCGTCTTGCTGACGCTGCTTTTAATAATAATGAAGACCCCTTCTAACTGCCCTGTTCTTGCTCTATACATTATACATTGTAAGGTATAAAATCTTACAAGGAAATAGTATATAAAGATCACAGATCGTCGTTCCCAAACACAGAAATTTAATAAGAAAGGATGCACGTCAGGAATAGTTATATTGCTAAATAAATTATAACAAATCAAATAAATTGAATATAGTGGATCGATAAAAGGGAGAGATTAAATTAAGGGGAGGTCTAATTGAAAAGAAAGGAAAGGAAAGTCGTGGGAATTACTGCGTGATAGTTGCTACCAACAAGGGTGGATGAGTGCGAGATAGTAACAGGTGTCTGTGCGAATGTTCGGCCGACTTCAAAAGAGCAGGCGGCCTGGGAAAGGAATATTGATATTAAATTGGGAGGTTGTGTCTAACGGAGAACGGGACAGCATGGGAAATTGATACTAGCAAATAGCACGGGAGGTAAATTTAAATATTGTACTATGAGTGGTTAAAGAGAAGGTGGGCCGACAAAAAAGGGCGGTACACAAGTTCGGACAACAAAAAGGGAGTGAAAGGGTTAGATGGACACTCAGGTTAGCCAGTTGAGAAAGTTCTCACAAGGTTAAGATGGAGAAGTAAGTTAAATTTAAGTGCAGTCAGTAAGTTAAGAAAGCTTGATAAGTTTCATGATAGAAGAAAACAGTCGAGTAGTTGGTCATATGGTTGGTGATGGAAGAAATATTGGTAAGGAGAAAATAAGCCTAGTCCGTCATTGGAAGAAGTGGCCAGTGTGCAAATAAGTGAAAGGAGGAACCTTGGTAAACCGAAAGAAGCAGCCTTGAGAAGCTGAAAGTAGGAGCCTTGTTAAGGAGAAAATAAGCATAGTCCGTCATCGGAAGGTAGTGAAAGTATCCTGTGATGAAAGTATACAACCCTCAGAAATAACCGGAAACGTAACTCGCAACAACAAAAAAAAGGTCTAGCGGTACAAAAGAGAAAATAGCTTGTATTCCAGGCACAGTAGCGGAGCAAAGATAAGTAGCAGTATCGAAGACCAGCCCATAAATTCCGAAAAGACCTAGTTGATGCCCTAACCAGACGCAGGCAGCAGCCCATTAACAAAAGGAAGACCCTATGAAAAGACCCTGTTCAGTTATAGAAGTAAGCGTCTAATTAATATGAATATTCACTTGTAAATTATAGAACTTTAAAGAAGGGTTAGGAATTATAAGAGTGACATTATAACATATATAATAAGAGAAATGTACCTTAAAATATGTGCAATTAAGATAAGGTTCCCTAGATAAAGGTAAAGCGAGAGAGAGATTCATAGAAGTAGAAAATTTCTTGAGTAACGTACAATAAGGTAACAGTTTTGGAAGTGGGATAATTCAGAGGGATTATAGAAAGAGTGTTATATATATATATAACACTCTTTCTATAAGAGTGTGTTATATATACAGGGTGATTCACTACCAGTGCGACTAACTTGCAGGAGGTGTAGGGGGCACAAAGACGAATCGGAATCACATAGCATTGCAGGGTCCGAAATGCCTTCGTTATGAGGTAGAGGACGTTGAACGGGAGGTCGCGTGAACAGCGATCCCGCTGGAAGTCAGCATTTGCGAACCGTTTCTGTTGAAGAAACCAAGTAGCAAGAGTCCTCCGGAGTGGATAATCCGCAGGTTCCAATGATTGGACGCGTTGCAGATGGTATGAACTCATTTGGTTTGTTGACAGTATCCTCCATACAGTGGATTGGGAAATACCAATCGTTGGCCTATCGCTCGAGTACTCGTACTCGGATTGCCTTCTGCAAGACGTAGGACATTCTCCTCATTGTATGGCGTCCTCGTCCTTCGCTCCCGATTCATGGTACCCCTCGTGAAACAACCAGTCTCACATAACCTTCTGTGCACACGTGCGAAAATCGTATGATGAGGAGCACGCCTGTGCGGGAAACGTTCCTGGTACAAGCGCAGAGCGGCGCGCCCGTTACAGTCCGCAGCTCCATACGCGAGGTGCATGTCGGCCAGTTCAACGTTTGAATACTCGTCCATCCTACTGCCTCGGGAACCGGTTCGCAAATGCTGACTCCCAGCGGGATCGCTGTTCACGTGACCTCCCGTTCAACGTCCTCTACCGCATGACGAAGGCATTTCGGACCCTGCAATGCTATGTGATTCCGATTCGTCTTTGTGCCCCCTACACCTCCTGCAAGTTTGTCGCACTGTTAGTGAATCACCCTGTATATAACACTCTTTCTATGATATGTGATACACTGAACTGTCATAAGCTGACAAGTCAGAAGTAAGGTTGTTAGCATAATTTAGGGATTGAGATAAATATTGATTTCAAGATGAATGCTAATGTATTAGAAAAGATAAATAATCTAATTAGAAAGAGATAACCCTTAATGTTGCTAACAAAAAAAATCGTATTGTTAAAAAAGGAAGATGGAAATGTGAGAAATAAACCTGATCTATTAGAATAAAAAGGTGATTTACTCAGAGAGTGTTTTGCAAAGTAATGTTTAAAAACAGTGGAATAAGAAAGATGTTACTAACCTTGTGATATCAAGAATACAGCTTAACTTAACCAATCAATTTATGCTTGTACGGCAATAGAACAATACCAATTATAACATGTACTGGTTCATTGAACAATTATTATTTCTGTAAACACATTATATTTTAAACAAAGTCTTTGTTTAATCATTTTGATGAATCGTTTAAACCCAAATATCTAAAGTTATTTGTGATTAATTTATAAATATCTTAAAATTGTGTGTTAAAACAATATGTATATATCTAAAGATTAAATTTATTGAATAAAGATTAATAAATGATTTTCGGTGAGCATTTAATAAGTTATGTTTTTTTAAAAGAATATATGAGGTTTTTTTTTTTTTTTTTTTTAATAACAGCAGCAAATTTTCTGCTATCATAACATCCGTGTATTATACGCGGATATGAAGATCAATGGAAATTTCAAAATTTCTTCATTTTTGACAAGAATCGTGTTGGGATATTATTTAAAATTAAGCTTCATATTGTTTTATAGCCGTTTTTATATTAATTTTAATGAACACTTTGAGATCTGTATAATTCAAAATAAATGGAGAATAGTGGTAAATGGGATTTACTAAGAATAATAAAAGTGCATTGGACAATTTTATTGTTCAAAACTGCGAAGACTCACATTCGTCTGTTTATTGCAGTTATAAATTCTTTTGAAACGTTAAGAATATATAACACTTTTTAAAGTATTATTTACCTGAATTATTTTTGAAAGACTAAAATTTTAAATTTGGCATGTTTTTTGGCACCAACGAAAAAAAATGGATTAAAATGGAAGGGTTCAATAGTTTCACATTAATTTTTAAATAATTTTTAAAAATAATTATTATTTTGTTCTTTTTCTGATGGATTCTGTAAAAAGGATGTCGATTATTTGGCTGAAGTAAATCAAGCATAAAACAAAAAGTTCAATATATTATGGTATAATTAAAAAAAGAAATTGTTCTTATTTTGACTTATTCCCAATATTACAACATTCGTGAATATTAAAGATGCAAAAAATTATAAAACTAAACTTTATTCAATTCTTAGAACTGAATATTATCGCTTATTCTACTCAGAAATTTGGATTCTTCTCTTAAAGAATACCTGTTATGTACAGATAAACCGATCCAAGTTTTCAGTCACTCTATTTCAGTGAGTGGTTTCACTTTATTTGTCGGGCTCATTCCTCCTAGAACTGATCCTCCCATAACGGCCACAGAATAATTACAAAATGCCCACCGCTAGTTCTTTTAATTTACAAATATAAATTTACCAACTTCTTTAATCCTGTGCAGCAGGGCCTGACGATCATTATCCTTCCAATTGTTTACATGATAAACACCATTGCCTCCATTTTAAAGTGATGTCTGAAAGACAGATTCTTTAATCAATCTATGCTGAAACACGAGGTATTTTCTGCCAGGAAAAGTAAAAATACCTTGGCCTCTTAAAGACTTCAGCTCCATCTCTGCATCATCTTTCCTTTTGAAGTTCAAAAAGATGCATAAAAGCAATACTTCGGATACCCATCCATCAGATCCTTCTGGTTGAATTCGCAAATGTTCTCTGTGCGAAAAAGGGAGTCCCCACTGTTACAAAGCTTCTAAACCATCGTTTTCGTCAGGAGGATGCTTAATAAAAAGACTCAAATTGATATCTATTTAGACATTGTTTCTGCCTTTGATTCCTCTCCTTTTTCTACACTTATTTAGTCTCTTAATCAAATTTGTGCAAATTAAACGCAAATTCCCAGCTAAAAAAGATTGCTTGCCATGAGTAACAACTCCTCAAATGGATTAGGAAAATTATACCCTTAAAATGTGCTAAGTGACTGATATATTTATACTTATTCTAACTTATGCTTTTAACTTTAATTGTAGTTTAATATTTACTGTTATACTGTAAGAAAATCAAATTATAGAATATCTTTTCAATGTAATTCTTTACACCAAAATTTTTTAAACTTATTTAATTTATTCTGTTATGCAACTGGATTACAGTATTAGTATTAGCAATAACACTAGGCTTATGCTTCACCAGCGTAAAGAAAAAAAAGACTAAATAATTAAAAAAAATAATAAGAAGAAAGAATTTAAAAAAAGGAAATAGACAACCTATGTGTTTCTCCCCACACTTAGGTAATTATCCTGCTGACCTTTAAATTTCTCCAAATTGCCAACCTCTGCAACTCATGTATGTAACTTATTCCAGCAATTTATAACTCGATGACTGACAAAACTACCTGCAATTCAGTCTAAACATCTCCTAGCTTAATTTGAATTCATGGCCCCTTGTTCTACTAGAATCACTAGTAACCGTGAAAATTTCGTCATCATTTTTACTTTTGCCTCTCATAGCCTTAAAAATCTCAGTAAAGTCCCTGTAATGCGCCAAGTTTCCAAGCCCTGCAATCCACATATTCGAGGTCTCTCTTCATAACGACGCCCTTTTACCGATCTCACCAGACAAGTTACCCGTCTTCGGACCCTTTCAACAAGCACAATGTCTTTCTTTAGGTGCGGCCTCCATACTCGAACGCAGTATTCCAAATGTGTTCTAACGATAGCCTTATATAGTGGGATTATGACCTCCTTATCTCTACTAGCAAATATTGGATAAATCATTAATAGCACACCATGAACCTTCCTTGCAACCTGTCTAAAATGGCCGGAGAACTTCATGTTTCACTGTATCGTAACACCCAAGTCCCTTTCTTCCACTACTGACTTTAATTCAACTCCAACAAAGGTATAAGTTATTTTAGGGTTATTGGTCAGGTACATTTCGCTGGATTAAATCATAGCTGATATTTTTCGGATCATCCCTCGGGTTTCTCTGGGTCCCTCTGAAGAAGCTCTTCTTGGCGATGATCATTAACTACTCTACCAACCTTTTCGTCATCTGCAACTTTAGAAATCACACCCTCTATATGTTCATCGATGTCACTTATGAAAATCAAAATTAGCAATGCTCAGTGGTCCCAATACTGATAATTTAAAAACCAACCCCTCACATCATTCCAATCTGAGGAATAACCATTCGTTAGAACCCTATGCTTCCTACCCTGAAGCCATCCAGCAATCCATCTAATGATTTCCCTGTTATGTAGTCCGCCATGAGGCAGTTTTCAAGACATCCAACTTGGAATCTTCCGGGTGGAGTATATGTTAATGGTATATACGCATTCAAGGCTTTTGTGATTAATGTTTTAGGGGTATACCATAATTCTATAGTATTCGCTCTCTGCTAGATATCTACCCAGTTACGAGAGGCCATATAGCATCTTAAGCCATCGTAATTTCCTTTCCTGAAATAATAAACCATTCCTTTGCCTTTAACTACTGCTCTCTCTCTCTCTCTCTTCATCGTCCACCGTAGAACTACGTGATCACTTCCTCCTACTGGTTCCTGTACTGTCAACCATATTATGTCATACGTTTCAGACCATGATGAGGTCTAGAGTATTCTTTTCCCGAGTACTTTTCCTGACATGTTGATACAAATAGCAATCATCTAGTTGATTAAAATGTTTGACCCACATGTGGAGTTTCCTTCCCGTTTGCTCCAATCAGTCAGAGGCAAATTAAAATCACCACCCAGAACACATCGATACTTGTTTGTCATTTGCATGTAGAGGTTCTCATCATAATCTTCACAATCACTTGGCCTGTAGATTACTCCCACTCTCATTATACCTTTGCTTCGAACTATCTCACACCACACAGATTCTCGATTAGCATGATAAATGGCTCAATTAGGGAAAGCATTCCTCAAGCTTATGCTCCTTTGATAAGAAGCATGAGACCACCACCCAAAACTTCGATTCAACGCCCACATGGATATGCTCCTCACACGTGCTTCAAGACTCCGGTGGATAGCAAAACAACATCTCCTTCATATCACAGATAAAAAGATAACCGTGAGGTACATAAGAACAGTTATCTTTCCACCTTTACTTTATGCTGCTGAAATTTGGGCGTCAGCGGCACCGTCAATAAAGAAACCACTCTTTGCCACAGAATTCTGGCTCCTAAAGTGGGCCAACAGGAAGCACAACCTTCCAGCTCTGATTCGTACCACACAGCTTGCCAACTCTCTCGGAATTCCACGGCTTCCCACATTAGTCGACGACCAACGCCTCCTAGCAACAGTCAAGATGATAACAGTCATAATGGCAACACCTTCATTCTGGGATACCTGTGGCTTGAGGATCCCCCCTGCTGCCCTTAGGGCCAATCCCGAGCTCTACTCGCATTTAGCACGACTCCATCTCTCGGACAGGTTCCTTCCTCAGCAGATGCTCAAGCAAACCCAGGCACTGGACGCTGACCTGAACAAATTCGCTGCTGACCGGACTTACCGGAAAAAAATTATGACGAGTAGGACTAATCAGCAATGACTGAGGCATACCTTGCATCTGTTCCTGTCTGATTTAGCTGGTGCTCTTATCTCGATGTTAAGCCAGTTCAATCAGATTTAACTCTCGTAAGGAGTTCTCTCCTTTGTATTATAATATGTTTTCTTTGTAAAATATCCTTTTTGTAAATAATTGTTCAATTTTCCCAAGTTTGGGAAACTGTAAGCACCTGGCTTTATGGCCGTGAAGGGTAATAAAGATTATCTCTCTCTCTCTCTCACCCTGCCATATCCTTCCTGAATGCATTGTACATACCGTATTGAAACTTATCAGCCCTATCCCCCGGTTCCTGAAGACCTATTATATCAGTGTTACTTGTCCTAACCAGCAGTTTGAATTCTCTCATTTTATTGACGACACTTTTGTCATTACTGTATAAACAAGGAAGACTTCAGTGTTCTTGTATAGTTAACTACATTAACAAAACCATTATACTTATTTTAGCTCGCTTCCCTGCCATTAGCTACAGTCTGATTTTAAATATTTCTGCCCT
Organism: Mastigoproctus giganteus; assembly: GCF_048544385.1. Classification (NCBI taxonomy): domain Eukaryota; kingdom Metazoa; phylum Arthropoda; class Arachnida; order Uropygi; family Thelyphonidae; genus Mastigoproctus; species Mastigoproctus giganteus. Next base: position 19,772,460 of record NC_143585.1, read on the forward strand.
CGGAACGTCTTGCTAATACGTTCTGTTGCCGTAATAAACAAGAACTGTTGATGTATGTGCAGGAGTTCTTCGACCAATATTATCAGATAAACGCGTATCTATATTAACCTTACCCCACATACAAACTAGTGGTTCCCTGAACCTTTAAGGTATCCTCAATTATTTGTAGTCTTCACCACCGTACATGATTCTAGAAGATTCCTGCACCACACGACTTGCGCTTCTTCAGATGAAGGCTGAAAATAATACACTAAATTCAGTGCATATATAGTTTGTTCCGTATCCACGGGGCGTGGACGGTTACTGGGAAGTAGACTTCCTGGTGATCGTCGCTTCCTGATAGCTAAGCGAAACAACTAAACAACGCACTCAATGATAGCAGTACATTCATTTCTGACCGTTGTACAGCGTTTTGTATATCATCACAGAGAACCATGGCGGATATCAAATAAACGTTTAGGGGCCGCCTTACATAAGACCGAACACAACACATATTCTTGTAGAAATGGAATCCTTTATTCCACACTCCACCTTAAAATCTCGTCCTTTGTCTAAACAATTGTTTCCCAATAAATGTGCTAAGACTGTTCAAGAAAAGAATGTTGAATATCACAATTGACTTGTATCCAAATCTCCCGGTACATTTTCTGCCTTCACCAAAGCTCGCAACAATTGTAAAGCTGTTATTAATCTGCAAAAACTAGGCATAGATAAGAAAATTTGCTTTTTTTCCGAGTGGAAGTCGACCATACTCGTTTCTTGCTAAAGAAATTGGCCATAGTTTTAAGTCATATCTTTTCTGACCTCTGTCAAAACCAATGGTTCTATTGCCAATTCACCCAAGAAAAAAGCTGAGGTGTAAGCTTCCTATTTTTCTTCTAACTCGTGTATTAATGATCCGGTGAACCACCTCCTACAATTCTCTGTACACTCCATTCAATTGTTCCTGTGTTCTTAGGTTAAAATGACGTAAAACGAATTTTGATAATTTGAATTCTAAGAATGTCACAAATCCTGGTGGTATTTCTTGTTTTCATAATCTGTGCTCCGGAACTTGCTCCTACTCTGTGCTCCTGAATTTACCCCTACTTGCTTCTATCATATCGAAAATAATAGAGAAATCAATTAACCACTAAATCTTAAATTATCCTCAAACCTCCCATCTATTCAATGATCACCAGAAGAATTCCTGAGTGTTGATCCTCTGGTGGGTTATGTTACAAATCTATGGACAAATTGAAAGAAATTGTTTGGAGAAACTCTAGTAGTTTCTCTTTACATGTCAAACGTTTTCCTTCTTGTTTTGCATAAACAAACTTCCATCCTATGATTTTCCAACTGTTCCGTTATTGGGCATCCAGGTTTCTCTGTTACCGCTAACTCCATTTCATCGTAGACGTCTGTCTTTGTTATTGCTTATCCACTGATTCTTGTATTCCTGAAGGTTCAGTTCTTCCCCCACTCTTTTTTTTTTCTTCTATATTAATAATGACCTTCCATTTACCGGAAATCCTATCTCCACAATTTTGCTGTAGAAGCGTAATGCATTCCACTTTACACTTTGAGAAACCTTGCTCTGCATTAACAGCTTCAGATTCTCGAATATTCCCTTCCTATTCCTTAAATGCTAATCCCTGCGTAATTTTCCAGAGGGGCAGAAATTATTTTGTTGATTGTAATCCTAATAAAACTCAATTCTCGCAAACTATATCTCGAAAAAAGGATTCATCTGGGCAAGGTCCCATATCTCTGTTGCGGATTTCCCTGAATATTGCTTCCTCTACATCTGAAAAACTGCATTCTCTATTTTCGTCTCAGCGTTACTTTTCTTCCAAATCGCCATTGACTCTGTAAAAATCACAAATCCGCCCTACCATGGACCGTTGTTGTTATCGTTAGTTCATCTGCTGCTGAGGAAATGTTTCTTCGTGTATATAGTCTTTAATTTGCGTGTGTTCTGTGGTCGATTTTCTCTTTGCTGGAGAAATTCCTGAGAGACCCGGACACCAGTCTCCAGTCCTTCAAGTTCCGGTGGAACATGGGCACTGGAACTTGAAGGCATTCTATGCTAGGGGCCCTCGCTACCCACAAGGGCCCCTAGCATAGAATGCTGATATCCCAATGTGGACATGTCCCCAAAACCTCTCCAGACTTCTAGATTCTATTCAAAAGACGGCTGTTTAATTAATGTATGAATTTCAGAAGGTCCCTCTACTCTCAATCCATCAAAGTTTCTTAGGAATGAAATACAGTCTGTATTAGTTGTGCACTTTTTATATTTATGTAAATATAAGAGAATATGCGTAATTTATATTAGCATAATTTTAGATTTAGTATGAAATCACATTAATAGGCTCCAAAATTAGAAAAATATACTTAGATAATTCTATTTGTTAATAAAAGAATACTTATATTGGGGTGGGTGGCATTTTAAATGAATCTTAAAGCGGTAGATTCGAAATCATAATTTAAAAAAATAATTGAAAATATTCAAATCTGAAAATATTATTTAAAGTTTTAGAGTATATTCAACCGACATTTTATGAATCTTATGTAATGGTGACTAAATATTATTTTAAATTATTCAAAATATATGAAAAGCTTGCTTATAGATTAACTGATTTTAAATGAATTCTAAAAGATACCATTTGATTTTATATTTAATTTTGCGAAATTTAGTTACAATTATTGAAAAGGCGAAAAATTATCCCTAATGAAAAGAAAAAATGAGTTCTAATTTTAATATCAGCCATTGATGCATGTATCTGAAAGAGAATAACTCTCAAAAATTATGTACAGCGGTGCAAAAATCATGCGAACCCACCTGACAACGAGTATGCCCAACCATCGCCAGGATAATGGCAATCATTATGATACAAATAGCAATCAACCAGCTTATTCAAAAAATTTTACCCCCATGTGGAGTTTCCTTCCCGTTTGAGGCAATCAATTAGAAGCAAATTAAAATCACCCCAATAACACATTCATGTTTGCTTGCCCATTACATTTTCATGTGGAGGTTCTTATCATAATCTTCACAATCACCTGGCCGGCAGATTGTGAACCACGAACTCTCAGTTGATTATGTTCTGAATTTGATCTTGTCAATGCCTCGACGGTGTGCTGCTGTCATCAGGGCCAGAGGCTGTTCAACTAATTATTAGTTTGCACCTGGCGAACTTTTCATTTTGTTTTCCCTTTAAAATGATAAAGTGAAACTGAGGGCTTCTGATAACATTCCAGTCATAATTGTCGTGTTTACCAAAACTGTTGTATAAAAGTTGCAAATGCTCATTTTGGAATATTTTGAGAGAAGCTGTCAAATATTACTTAGTTTTGCCTTTAATATTAATAAATATCTTTTGTTTACATTTCTATTTGTGTCATTAATGTAACATACCATCGCAAAAAATGGTTTGAACAGTGAAATTCCCAGATGATGCACTTCTTTGAACAACAGTGTATATAAAATGAAATACACTGTTTCGTCATTCTTAATGAATGCCAGTTACCAATGTTCCCCGTTTAATTCGGTTTAGCCAGATCTCTGTAAGTTTGTTATAAAAATTTAATATAAAAACAAATATAAAGTTTAATTTTGTTTTAAGTTGCCAAAAGAATTCCTTGCTAAGAATGAAGAAATTTTGAATTATTAAATTTCCATCTATTTTCGCATCCGCATTTAATACACTGATATGAATATAGATTAAAATTTTGTCTACTGTTTTTTTAAAAGTTTGAGCTTTTCTTAAAAACACACAAATAACTTGTTAAATACTCTCTGAAAAAAATTTCTCAATCTATATTTAATGAAATTAATCCTCAGTTATTGTTATTGGGTTTTAGGAGCATCAGCTTCTGTGGCCATAATACACATCCTAAGGTTGTTGCACTACTCTGATGCAAGCCCAAGGTGGGATTCGAACCCGCGTCCTTTGGGTTGCCAGATAGGTACTTTACCCACCCGGCTAGCCCGGTCGTCCAAATTCTAAGTGGGAAGCATCGAAGGAATTAATCGTCGAAGCCACTAAACGTTTCATACTTATTATTAAGAAATATTCTTCAAGGTTTAGGACTAAATGTTTGTCAAATGAGCTAATGAGACTCGTGGCAGAGAAGAAAAAAGCATGAGATTGATTATAAATTACCAGGCGATACAGAAGCCTATGGCAGATATAAACTAGTCTATAATCAAGTCACAAAGAAGGTTAGGCAGGCGAAGGCAGATTACGAGAAAACTTTGGCAAAGGATGCTAAGAAAAACAGCAAGGATTTCTTTATTTAAACTCTAAAAGGAAGGGTATGAACCTGATTGGTCCACTTGATATCGGTGGTTCGACTGTTGCTGATCCTGCTCAGATAGCAAACAAACTGAATGCGTATTTTGCATCAACATTTACACATGAGAAGTCATTAAGAAAGGAACATGCCAAAAGGTTAACAAGTTGTAGCAGGCTGCTTAACGATTTTGTAATAACTGAGAGCAACGTGGAGGAGAAATTGTTGAAGTTAAACATAAGAAAGGCACCTGGGGTGGATGGGATCTATCCAGTTATATTAAAGGAGGCGGCAAAGGAAGTAAGCAAACCCTTAGCCATAATTATGAGAGCACCTTTGTACTCAGAAAATCCCCACGGACTGGAGATCTGCAAATGTATCCCCAATTCACAAAGGGGGATCGAAGGCTGACACGATTAACTACATACCTGTTAGTTTAACTCGTGTTCCGGAGAAAATAATGGAGTCACTGGTTAAAGGAGCATTGCAGAATCATCTGGACAAGAATGCAGTTATAGTTAAGACAACATGGGTTTGTTAAAGGGATGTCTTGTCTGACCAATTTGATTGGATACTATGATCTGGTCACAAAGGAACTGAATGCCAAAAATAATTTTGATATTATATACTTCTATTTCAGGAAAGCTTTTGATTCTGTTGCACATGGAGGACTGCTGTACCAATTGGAGATGTATGGCATTACGGGTAAAGAGTGGTAATCAATGTACACTGCTCTTCGTGGAAAAATGTTGTTAGTGGAGTTCCCCAGGGTTCGGTGTTGGACCCATTGTTGTTTTCTAGATTTTTCAATGATATTGATGAAGGTATATCCGGATTAATATCCACATTTGCAGATGGTACTGTGGGGGAATATATAGTTTACTTATATTAAAGTGCTGTTATTTATTATTATATTTTATCTCACAGAAGATTTTTCTTAGGTGCCCTCACACCTACCAAGGCCCCACCTTTTTTTCCATCTGACTGCTATACACTATATCACTCACAGAAGATTCTCAAGATCTTGAGGGTAATTTCTTTTTCTTTTGTTTCCCCTTAATGAGTGTCCAGGATTCTCTCGCCAAATTGTGGGAGAGCAAACACTTAACCAGGAAAGCAAGGCGTGTGTTACTTAGAATAACAGGACTCAAAGTGAAAATAAAACATGACATTTATTACATACATATATACAACATCACATACAACTGAATTAGATAGCATATGATCAAAATCTACAAAGTGATCAGAGTCACTTGTACCTTGAATATATTATTATTAAAGTTTCCCTTCACCAGTATAATCTGATTTGTCAATTATATAACAACCCATGATTTATTCCTCATGTCTTGACCATTCACTCTACCTATTTTGTCACCCCTGGATACAATACTGTTTCATATAATAATAATCAAAATGCCACATTCATCATTAACCGTTATTCTCACTACACTATTGCAATATTCAATCTGCATTACACTGTTACAATACCAATCTTCAGTGTCCTAATTCCCCTCCTTGTTTCTAATCATTCATATAAATCAATTGTACACAAACTTCATCAATTAAAGCACGATATTCAGAGTTGCTCATATAACTTAATTACCTATCATTTTAAAACATTCTTCTTTATATATCTTACTACACTTCTAACACATTATGGTTATTTGTATCAATTTCATCTATTACTCATTACTGTGTTTCCCTTGCATTATACACTAACCCCTTTTAACATAATAAACTCTGTTAGTATATCTACCACAGCGATAATTTATTTTTCGCCTTACTTTCTAGGGCTACCCCCTTACTTAGTGTATTTAATATATCGCTTAGTGTACTTATATCGCTCACCTACTTCTATCCTTTTCACTTCTTCTCCAGGGAGGTTTCAAGTTTCCATCTTAGGCTCTCCAGGCTATCTTGTAAGGCTTTCCTTCATCTTCTTTCTCCTGAATCTGCTTCAAATATTCTTCCGGAACTCTTGGCTGCTTAGGTCCGGCATCCTTTCTCCTACTTTGAATCCATAACTCCTCCTTTACTCCGGATTACTCAGATGTATCTTTCTCCAAGGGGATCGTTACCTTTCCTGGTTCACTTTACTGTCTTTCATAACTTTTTTCTTATGATGCTTAGTCTTCCCTTTACTAGCTACTCTCAACTATTTCTCTTTCTGTCTAGGACCCTTTTGCAGTGCCCAACTTACTGTCTCCACGATAACCACTTTAGCCACACTCCCTCTTATTCTCTTTCCACTTCTGTCTCTCCTCACACTCACGACACCAACGTTTTCTCCGTCGGTTGAACCTCCTTCCCCAGGACTCTCTACCCATCCCAAGAATTCACCTAATCGTCCCTGCTTTTCTATTCGTCTTAGTCGCCACTGTGACCTGGTCTTTTTCGACTAAAACGCTAGCCCATCGCGAATTATGTCCAGATGCCGCATATTTCTTAATCGCCTGAATTTCGCTGACCCATTGTTCCGTTTCTAGTAACCATTTTCCGCCAGTCCACTAGTGACCACTGCTTCCCTACTATGCGGAGGCTGTTTTTGTTTATTCACAATTCACCCCTTTTCCCACACATCTACATGGGTTACCTTCTCTTCCATTTGAGTGCTATTCAGTTTGCACATCTATCGCATATTTTTAATCTCGTATTCTTCCCATATATGCTTCTCTTAAATATCAAAATTTCCTTTTCCATATCAAAGGTTAAATTATTCCAATATTACGATTTTTTTTCCCAAAACCTAACTCTCCATATTTCTAAGAGTCACATCTTACAATACAAAGGTTGGTAGGGTTGTTAACGACAGTAAAGGCAGTATGCTACTCCAACTGGATCTAGATGAGTTGGGAAAATGGACTGAGAAGTGGCAACTGAAGTTCAACATTGACAGTGTGCTGAAATGGGATTGAGTAAATCCCACTTCAGCACACTGTGATTACTGTCACCTAGTGGTTCCTTTATCTACAGATTCCTAATGCATGAAGAATCATTACTGATAATCAAATGAAGAGTATTCCTCCCTCTAGTTGCCTCCCGAACATGCTGAGGTAGAAAACAATCATCCAATAAATCCACAAAAGCCTTGCTAGTGTGTCACTGACCAACACAGAAATTCCAGTCAATGTCTGGGAAATTAGGCTAAGAACCTGAGGGGGCACAGTTTCAAATTAAAGAAAAATAGTTGTCTAATAGCTGTGCTGAAATATGCCTTTAGCCAGCGAGTTGTTGATTGGTGGAACAGCCTTCCATCTTTAGTTGTGGAAGCTAAAAATAAATTTACAGCTGAGCTGGACACGCATTTGAAATGAATGGAGGGGTGAAATGGAAGCGTTTTTTTTTTTCTTATGCCTCTACTAATGCTATTGTATTCATTAAATAAACGTCAAATTTCACCATCTTTAATTACATTTTTTTTTCAACTTCACTCCCAGAATTTCTCATTAACGTGAAGGGTTTTTCTTCTGTAAATTTTGAGACAAAACAACTGTTGAGTTCAACTGCAATTTCAGCAGGGTATCTAATACTGTCCCACGTCCATTACATAAGGGTCCGATTCCTTATCTCCCTCTTGGCCAGCAAACACCTTTTCTGTGGCACTGTTACAGTTCAATTTGTACGTGCTACAAACTTTTGTACTCTCTGCAAGATTTCAATGCCGTCTTTTTCTGCTCAAGTAATCTGGCAACTTCACTATTCATCCAATTTGGAACCCTCCTCGTGGAGTATTTTTTTTAATGGTATATACGCATTCAAGGCTTCTGTGAATAATGTTTTAAAGGTATACCATTATTCAATTGTATTCACTCTCTGTGAGATGTTTATCCAATTAATAGGGGCCAGGTAGTATCTTTGAAATTATAACCCTTTCCTTTGCTTTTAACTACTGCTACCTCTCTCTTCATCGTCCACCGTAGAACTCCATGTTCACTTCCTGCTATTGGTTCCTCTACTGTCAGCCCTATTATGTCATCTGGTTCATGGGTAATGATGAGGTCGAGAGCATTCTTTTCCCTAGAACTTTACCTGACATGTTTATGCAAATAGCAATCATTCAGTTGATTTAAAAAAATTGTCTCCAATGTGGAGTTCGCCTCGCATTTGCTCCAATCAATTACAGGCAAATTAAGATCACCCACAATAAGACATTGATGCTTACTTGTTCATTCCATTTGCATGTACAGACTCTCATCATAATCTTCACAATCACCTCGCCTGCAGATTTCTCCCACTCTCATTATATATGGTTTGAGATAGTTGGAAGCAAAGCATCCAACTATCATTCATCATACAGATTCTATATTAGCATGCGAAACCTCTGAATCACTTAAGTTTTCGTCGCGGTGAGGCTAATTTTGATAGGAAGCATGGCCCAAAGACCCACTTCTATCTGCTCTATTCTTCCTAAATACATTATACGTACCGTACTGAATCTCATCATCCCCTAACTTCGGAAGGCACTGTTTCTGTAAGCCCTATTACGTCACCGTTACTTGTCCTAACCAGCACTTTGAATTCACTCATTTTATTGACATTACTGTATAAAACATTTAAGACTTATTTCTCTTGTATAGTTAACTACCCTGACAAACCCCTTTAACTTATTTAAGCTCGCTTTCCTGGCATGATCTACCCGCTCATTTGAAACGTTTCAGCCTTCAGAACATCCTGCAATTATGTTCTGTTGCGGTAACAAACAAGAACTCTTGAGGTGTTTGCAAGCGTTCCTTGACAAAGAGAATAGTCCTCGAAAGCAAGGGGAAACTGGATATAAACCACGCATGCGCGAATTACAATGACATTGTTGAAAAATGTCGTTTAACCGGAAGTTATTTTAATAAACAATGAGTCCGATTGTAGAGTTCCTCTATATATAGATGTCGACAGCTGAGAATATTTGCCATATTGGTCGAAGTCTGGTGCCTTGGGTCATGATGAGGAGTTATCTATCATAATAACAAAGGCAAGGAATTCATTAACTGATGTGGTGGCGCCTCGTGAGAAGCACAGTGGACAAGAGAATCTGTGATCTCACATCCGGTGAAAACAGCTTCAATTCCGTTTCTTTTAGAACTTGAAATTGAGTGATGCTTTCCTTATAAAGAGGAGTTTCATGTTGTTTTTACTAGTTGGTAGAGTTAGTCGATCTCTAGCGAGGTGTGGCATGGTTTTTCCTCCCGGAAACTCGGGTTTTTTTTCCAGCTCAACAGGCAAACCGACCATAGGACACACACGGACGAGTATGAGAAAAGAAGACTAGATTTGGGGACAAGTACGATTGGATGTAAGTCATTGTCTCGCATATTCTGTGCCTGGTAAACGCTGGGGTATTGGCGCAAAGAGGTCGCCGGCCCTCAAATATTGCGTTCAGTGCAGAGTCTAATCTTTATTTAATTTAAAGGAAGCAAATCCCTTACGGGCTGTTTCCCCGAAACAAAACAAAATTGCAAAAATGCTATTATCCTCGAAAGAGAATAACTTTTTCTTGCTTCTATTCTCCACAACAGTGAGGTGAGGTGATTCACTGTACAACAGTGAGGTGAGGTGATTCACTGTTGTGAGAAGAATGGACTTGTCTCTCATCTAAAGTTATTTGTAATTAATTTATAAAATAGAGTATAAAAGATTAAGATTAATTCATATTACTAAGAATTAGACGTATTCAATAAAGATTTGTAACTTATTTTCAATTAGCATTTAACATTTTATATATATTTTTTAAAAGAATCTTCTCAAATTGTTTTTTGTTTTTTTAATAGCACACTAATTTTTTCATCTAACTTCACAATCAGTGCATTATACATGGATATGAAGATAGATGAAAATATCATAATTTAAAATTTCTTCATTCTTCACAACGAATTGTTTTGGGATATTAAACAAAATTAATCTTCATATTGGTTTATAGCCGTTTTTATATTAATTTTAATGATCCACTTAGAGATCATTAAAATTAATATAAAAACGGCTATAAACCAATATGAAGCTTAATTTTCTTCTGGGTTGCTTCCTCCCTTAACTGATTCTCCCATCTTGGGCACACAATAGTTATAAACAATCCCCCCGACTAGTTCCTTTAATTTACGAATATAAATTTACCAATTTCTTTAATCCTGTGCAGCTCGGCCTGACAATAATTATCCTTCCAATTGTGTACAAATTAAACCTCATTATCTCTCCATTTTAAAGTGATGTCTGAAAGACAGATTATTTACTCAATATTCTTAAAAAAGAAAGTATTTTCTGTCCGAAAAATTAAAAATACTTTGGCTCTTAAAGACTTTAGCTCAATCTCTACTTCGTTTCTCTTTTGAAGATCAAAAAAGAGACTCATAAAATCAATTCTTAGGATACTCATCCATCAGATCCTTCTGGTTGAATTCGCAAATACTCCCTGGGGAATAAGTCCCACACTTACTAAGTTTCTAAACCTTTGTTTTCGTCACTAGGGTGTTTCATCAATAGGCTCAATTAATATTATCTATTTCGACACCGTTGCTGAGGTTGATTCCTCTACTTTTCTAGTTTTATTTCGTCTCTTAATGAAATCTGTGCAATTTCAAGCTAACGAAATCTGCTTGCAGTGAGTAACAACTCAAATGGATTAGGAAAATCACACTCGTAAAATGTGCTACGAGTTTCATATATTTATACATATTCTTTATCTACAGGATACTACTCTATCACCTATTTGCAATATTAATAGTAATTTTATTTGTATTGTTACGTTGTGAGAAGATCGAACACTAAAATATCTTTTTAGTGTAATTCATTACACCGTAACTTTTTTTAACTTATTTAATTTATTGTGTTATGCAACTGGAATTTTTGCACTATTTGTAATCCGAAATAATGCTTGGAAGACAAGGCTTAGGCCGCACCAACAAAAAGGAAAAAAAATACTAAATAAATAAAATAATAAGAAGAAAAAATTTAAATAAATCATAAAAGAAAAGGAAACAAACAACCTATGCGTTTCCCTCCACACTTAGATAATTATCCAGCTGACCTTTGAATTTCTCCAAACTGTCAGCCTCCACAATCCTTGTAGGTAACTTATTCCAGTAATTCATAACTCGGTGGCTAACATGAAACTACTCCCTGAAATCTAGTCTAAACCAATTCTCGATTAACTTGAATTTATGGCCCCTAGTTGTCGAATCATTTATAAACGTGAAATGTCGTCTTCGTTCAATTTACCTTTGCTTCTCAGAGCGAGTGTAGTATGGTCTTTTTCTCCCGGAAATTCTGGTTTTTCGTTCAGAAAACAGAAAATCACCACAGAACACAATTTAGAGACAGTATACACAGGGCAAGGGCCTTAGTCGCTGATGCTCTTAAAACCCCACTCAACAAAAAACAATACCTTATTTTAGCTGTACCATAAATTTTAAAACGGAATTCGCATAATGCATGCCAGCTCACTTTCAAAAAAAAAAATACCTGAAGAGCTTCTAACAATCATACTCAAACTGCGAAAATTGCTGAGCTGCATCAAACGAGGAGTAGAAATCTAGCATTATCTAAATTTGAGCGGTGGGAGTGCCCTGAGCCAAAAATCCTCTGCTTTTCTCCCTAGGAAATACCTAACCAGAGTCTAATACTGGCGTTACAAAAGTAATCCTACTCCAAGCTGCTCTTTTTGTATTCATCTCGAGCGAGTTGTCAGCCTCCGAAATCGAACACGGCTTTAATACCCAACGTGTGAGAACTGTCTCAACTAACTGCACGGATGTGACAAGTGTACAAGTGTATTTGTAAGTTATTGGCGGCTTGCACGGTTTCCCCTATATCCGCCGTTTGTTAGGCTTTTCGCCAAGTTGCCGGCTTAGAAAAGAAACTTAAAAGAGCATCTAAATATAAGAAATATATATATTACACACACAAAAAAAAAAAAAAAAAAAAAGTTTAAAGAATTTAAATTTTTAAGTTTTTGAATTTTGGAAAAAAAAAAAAAAAAACTTTTGCATCTGATAGATGAAATGTGTAATTAGGTGTGCATTAGTGTTATGTTTGCGTTGTGTGTTTGCCGGCACCTGGCATTTAGCAGTAGGGGGCTGTGGCAGGTTTGTGTTACAGCCCCTCACTCCCATCCCTAGCCACGCGGAGGCAGCCAGGGTCTACTTTTTCTTATGGGGACGCGGACTGGTCTGGTCCTGTGGTTGATTCTTTGGACTTCTGGTGTCCCGTTAATTTGATCCTGTGTGACCGGGTAACGCATCAGGGAAGGTCCCCTCAGAGTTACCAGGGCACACCTTTAGTTTTGTTTCCTCTTAGTAATTAAATATTATAATTAAAGTAAAATAAAATAAAGTAAAATAAAATAAATAGAATAAGGTTAAGATAAAGTAAAATATAACAAAACAGAGTAAAACAAAATAAATAAAACGGATGTGACAGTTGTTATTCGATTTTTCCATCTAAACTTTGCAGTAATTCCATTCCAAAATCAAAACATGCTGTGAAAACAGACTGACCTTTTAGCCATTTGGTTGAATGCAGTGGGCTCAGCAGAGAAACGTTTTGCAAATGCAAGTTTTTTTCTGCTATGAGAAATAATTCCATTGCAATATCTATGCCTTTTCTTACTAGCTGCACAATCCTCTAATAAAGGAAAGATAGACTTGGAGCATCTCAATTTAGAATTGAGACCACGTATATTTCAAAAATGAATTAGGAAGTGTTTGAGAGGTTTAGATCTTTTCGCAGATAAGTTACTCTATTAGTTTGACAATTCATGGTGTATTCAATAGTAAGAAAAAGTGAGGGGTCAGGCTGTATGAAGTAATGAAATCTTTGGATATGGCATACACATAGTAAGAATATTCCCAGATCATTGACATAACGTAGCCTCGAAAATGACCCCGTACACCCACTACTCGGCCTCCCTCCAGTCACTATCTGGACGAGTAGAGGTAGCAAGATTATACACTAGCTGATCCAGAAGCCGCCTAGAGAGTTACCAATAGGTTCGGTCCGGTGTACTAACTAGCGGCCGGCCTGTGAACACCGTTTTAGAGTAATTAATAATTATTTAATTATTTTTAATAATACTTTAATAACAACTGAAATAAATTATATTAAAATTCACCAAATTTAATAATAATATTTATAGTGACTCTCTTCACTCTTCATGTTTTATTATTCTTTATTAACAAAAAAAACAGCAAGCGGCCCCTAGCCAGAAACTGGCAAATCCGCTATGTACATACATAGATATATATACAATGATAGATATATGATACAATATATAATGATACATACAGTGATATATACATATAATCGTGTTAATTACAATGTTATAGATGTGATGAACATGTATCATGTTCACACAGCAAATCACATCACGTAATTAATCAGAAGTATTACTTGTGTCCCAGGAACCACAAGACAGCAGTCTGTTCCTGTCCTAGGAAGAACGAAAACCGCACCCACTGAAGGTAGTGCTATATACCAATGGGTGTTAGCTAATCCTGTATCCACAGCTGTCCAAACTGGGGTACCAGCTAAAAAAAAAAAAAAAAAAAAAATAGATGGCAGGCGATATCAGTTTTAAGAAATATCGATAGACATTGTAGGTGTTGGGTTGGTTCCTTGTTGTTGATATGTTGATAAACTTGAGAAGAGTTGCTTTCTTTTAGTGAAAGCAGCAGAGCAGAACTGTTGTAGAGCTGAGAACGATTGAGAATTTTCAGTCAGCGCCACTTCATTTCCTTCAGAGAAGTTGCTGACAGCAGCTTGTAGTTTAGATCTGTCATCGTGGTACAGGCTGCAGCGATACAAAATGTGCGTCCAGGTTTCCTCAGCACCACACACGCAGAGATTGGTGTCAGACAAGGCAAATTGAAATAGTTTAGAGTTGATGGAGCCGTGCCCAGTAAGTATATACGATGTTGTTAGGCTGGGAGAAAACCATTGGCGGACGTTCTTGTTGAGAGGGAAGGTAACTGCAGGAACAAAAGAGTGGGTGACTTGACCAGTAGTACTGGAATTCCATCGTGATTGCCACACGCCGATAAGTTCATTCCAGATTCTTCGTTTCTCGTCTTTGATGTTAGCAGTTAAGTTGCATGAGATGCCGAGAATCTCGCCGGGAACTCCGTGTTTTAGACGATAGCATAGTCCTTTGAAGATGACATGCAGGTCTAGTGGTAAGACTCCGGCAAGGACCTGCAGAGCAGCAGAGGATACTGTCCTGCAGGCCCGGAGCATGGCAAGCAGCATAATCCGTTGAATAGAGATGAGCTTGGAACGGAGTTTAACATTAACGGCTCTATGGAACCAGACTCCCGAAGCATATGTTGTTATTGGTACGAATACTGCTGTATAATATAGTAAGAGAGTCTTCCTGTTTAGTCCCCAGTCCGATTTGGAAATTCGGATAACTGCTGCAGTGAACTTCTTAATCTTCGAGGCGAGGTGATTAATATGAGAGGAGAAGGTTAACCTGTCATCTAAAATTACGCCAAGATGTTTTAATTCAGGAACAAAAGGGATTTGCTTTCCGTCTATCTTTACATTTGGAGGTCTTCTATAATCTAACTTGCCTTTAAAAATCATCAGTTTTGTTTTTGTGGCAGATATTCGCAGTTTATGTATACTTGACCACTTGATTAGCTGAGAAAGAGTTATATTGGCTGATTGTTCTAGTTGAAGACGCGATCGACCTGGAATTAGAAGAACCAAATCATCGGCGTAGGCAGAGATATTGTCAGGTTGTTGCGTGAGCCAGCTGTCCAGAACAATGTTCCAGAAGAGGGGCCCCAGAACTGATCCCTGGGGGCATCCTCTTGAGATGGTCCTTGAGAGAGATTGCTGTTTTGAGATTACTTGGATGTGTCTATTTTGGAAGTAGCTTCTAATAACTTGGAATAGTTGCTGAGAGCACTTGGCTTTGGTAAGACGATTGAGAGCGCTCTCCCACCAGAGGGAATCGAAAGCTCCCTCGAAGTTAATGAATATGGCCATTTCATATTTAGCCCTCGAAGCTGATATGTGGTTAACTAAAGAGACCAAGGCGTCTTCAGAGGATTTTCCCTTCTTGAAGCCAAATTGGGATGGAGACATTAAGTTTTGGCCTTCAATTAAATCTGCTACTCTGGGTGCTAACAGTCTTTCAAATAGTTTGCCAAGGTTTGCCAAAAGAGAGATGGGTCTGTATGCTTTGGGATCAAATTTATTTTTGTCCGGCTTGTGAATAATTTTGATCAGAGCTACCTTCCAGAGATTTGGAAATATCCCCTCAGTAAGACATTTGTTGTACATAGTTAGAAGTATTTCTGGAAAGATTTCAGCAAATTTGATAATTACAGCATTTTCCACAAGATCTAAACCCAGACATTTATGGATGTTTATTTTGCTTAGGGCCAGCTTTAGCTCGGGAAGAGTGAAGAGATCTGTTGCATACGAGGAGTGGTAGGTTGAGTTACTATTCCTGATAGATATTTGTTCTGGAGTTTCTGTGGTGAGATCGTCCAGGGGAAGCAGGCGATCCAGGATGGCGTTAACTGAATCATTCCAGTTAGTGGTTTCTGTGTTGTTGTTCACTACAGTGTTGTACACTTCATGAGAGTGATACTTGTTTTTGCTAATTTTATATAATAGACCCCAGGGATCAGAATTTCCTGTGGAGTGAACTAAGTGTTGCCAGGAGGCAAGTTTTTGTTTTGCAATTGTATTTACGTATTCGTTCCGCTGGCCTTTATAGATATTTTTTAGTCTGGTGACTTCTGGTTCAGGCCAGTACCTTCTCCGTTGAAAGTCTCTGCGTGCTTTGTGTACTTTTTTGCGCAGAGTGGAAAGTTCAGCTGTCCACCATGGAACTGTAGTATGCTTGCTAATTTTCTTCTTAGCGGAGCGTTCTGTAGCACGAAGTAAGGCAGCCTGTACATAGAATGCATATTCTGAGGAATTGAACTGGTTCAAAGACCGGCGAGTGTCAGCGTTAAAATCCTGGTGAATTGAAGACATAAATAAAGGCCATTTGATGGTTTTGATAGAAAATCTTCTGAGATCTTTTGGAGGAGGAGAAGGAGGGGGACCTGTAGAATTTGGAAGGAGAGATACCTTAAAAGTGATTGCTCGGTGGTCACTGTTTGTGTAGTCAGTATGTATGGTCCAATCAGAGATCCTCGACGACATGGCAGACGTTGAAATGGTTAAATCAATGTTTGATTCTCCGTGGACATTTGAGAAGGTATGTGGTTGGTTGGGTAAGTTGTGCAGATTTAAATTGTAGGTGAATAAAAATTCCTCGAAAATCCTACCTCTGTTGTCGAAGACACTGCTGAACCATAAGAAAGATTTTGCGTTTGAATCAGTTGTAATTATTAAATATGTGGGATTTAAAATAGCAAACACCTGTTTTAGATATCTTTGTGATAAATTAATATCTGCTGATGGTGGACAATATAGTGACAGTAAGTAGAACGAGAAAGTTGATGTAGAGACTAAAATACAGGTGGAATTTTGATTACATAAGCCAGAGATAACAGTGATATCCAGCTTGTTGTTGTATATGACGATGGCAGATTTAGGATCTGTTGCAGAGGACTGGATGATTCTTGTAGTCATGGGATATCCCATAACTTTGGAAGATTGCCCATAAATGTGCTTGGAGACATAAGGTTCCTGAATGCATATTATATCAAATAAATTTTCTGTTGCAATGAGCCTGATCTCATCAGCAACGCATCTAGAGTGTTGTGCATTGATCTGCATGATTGTAAGTTGGAAGGGGCAGTCTGGTTCGCTGCCTAGCTATGCAGAGAGGGGCACACTGTCCGTCCTTGGTCTCGGGATCGCTTGTACCGCTGGCTGTTCGTTATGATTGCCAAACGATGGCATTACCAAGAGACCTGCAGGCCAGATATCTGTGTTTAGATATCTTTCTATATTGGGACTTGTGATCTTAATCCGGAAAGAGGAATAGGATGGATGCCTGGTATGGACCTTTATGGGGGTACCGGGTATGTTGAGCTGCTTCAGAAGGTTTTCGATTTGTTCTACTGTTGTTTCCGGGCATAGTCGACTTATAAAAATGCTGGTAGGCCTTGCCCTCCTTCCTCTACTCTGCACTGTTGTGATACCCAATGTGTTCGGATTAGAGCCAATAACTGCATCACGATTATGAGCTGCTTGGGTAAAGAAGGTCTTGTCTTGCTTGGAAGTAACGTTACTGTTGATAGGTGTTGATTTCATTCTCCATGCTCTTGGTTCAACTGTCTTCTTGGAACTATTTTCAAACGGCATGTTGTGACCATCAGTTGTATTTGTTGCATTACTGTCCATTGTTGGTCGGAAGTAATGCTGTTGTATGTTTTGCTGCAGATAGCTCGATTTGGGCTGTTTGGATTTTTTGTAGTTCAGTTCTGAACCTCTGACGGCCGCTTTAGTTGGTCTTTTGGTGTTCTGATGCGTTATTTCTCCTTGTGCAGCTGGTAACTGGTGTGTAGTCTGATTCGGTCTGTTTAGCTGAGAGGATCTGTCACCTCTTAATAAGGAATCTGGAGTTTTCCTTTGTGTGATTTTTTTGATAAATTCTAAATAGTCAGAATTCCTCAGCATTTCTTCAAGAGGACTAGAGACCTCAAGAGCAGGTTTATTATTATTATTATTATTAATCGGCACCTGAGGTTGCTGCGGTACCGTCTCACTGGGCGCGGAAGAGACAGGATCTGATGTTTGAGTACCCACTTCCCTTTTGAGTATGGCTTCCTTTTCTTTTCTTGAGCTATTCGGGGTTCTTGGGTATGTTTCAACAGTATCGGCTATTCTGTTAATGCCTTCAAGTATCATCTCAATGCCCTTTGTTTCATGCCCTTCTCTGTGCAATATTAAATCCTCAATTTTCTCGAGACGTTGTACCCAGTTTTCTAGTTTTTTTCCCATTGGCCGATATATATTTTTTTAAATTATTTATCTCGCTAATACAAGTGACATGAAATTCTGAATTTTTTCTTTTTTTATCTCTGTTTTTGCTACCGGGTTCAAAGATCGCAACAGATCGTGGTTTATGGTCTTCTGTGTGGGTTACTGCTCCGGGCGTCCTCGGTTCAGGTATGCCGTCCGAATCAGGCTGTCCAATAACTGTAATATTATCTCGCGTATTCTTTGCTTTTCCAAGTGTTTTCTTCATTGTGGTTTTCCTGTACGGAAATCTGAAAGTGCCGGTCGGGGAGTTATTCCTAGAAACCCTAGAGCTACATTTAGTTGGCTGAACACCGGAGGCACGTATTGGCCTATCACTTAGACGTTTTAATTGTGCACATTCCTTTCGTGGGCAGGTAGAAGATTTAAATTTCTTCATTGTTAGGCCAAGTGGAAATTTCCAGACAATTGTCTTCATGTTTTAGCTGTCCCCAAGATTTTAAACTGCATTTATAACACAATGCTTTTAATTCGCACACCACAACAAAATTCACTATGAATCGAGTTGCGCTGGTTTTGTACTACTTTTCAAGCCTTTAGGGCACTTGTGGGTACCACAGTTAATATAATCCCCGTCATCCCCTCACCGGGAGGAAAAAAATTCAATTCGAGTCCTGTTGATGACAAAGGATTTTTATACGCCTTTTCAACAA